>NW_016107391.1:6759915-6877486 GCF_001604975.1 Cebus imitator | reverse complement strand
CCCGGGCTCAGGCAATTCTCCTGCCTCAGCCTCCTGAGTAGCTGGGATTACAGGCATGCGCCACCATGCCCAGCTAATTTTTTGTATCTTTAGTAGAGACGGGGTTTCACCATGTTGACCAGGATGGTCTCGATTTCTTGACCTCGTGATCCACCCGCCTCGGCCTCCCAAAGTGCTGGGATTACAGGCTTGAGCCACCGCGCCCGGCCTAGCAGAGTCTTTAGGGTTTTCTAGGTATAGAATAATACCATCTGTGAGTAGAGATAATTTGATTTCCCTTCTTCCGATTTGGATGCCTTTTATTTCTTTCTCTTGCTGATTGCTGTGGCTAGGACATCTAGTACTATGTAATAGGAGTGGTGAGAGTGGGCATCCTTGTCTTGTTCCAGTTCTCAAGGGGAATGCTCCCAGCTCTTACCTATTCAGTATGATATTGGTTTTGGGTTCGTAATAGATGGCTTTTATTATTTTGAGGTATGTTTCTTCAGTGCTTAATCTGTTGAGGGCTTTTATCATGAAGGGATGTTGGATTTTATTGAAAGCTTTTTCTGCATCTCTTCAGATTATATGATTTTTAATTCTGTTTATGTGGTGAATGACATTTACTGATTTACATATGTTTCATCAGTCTTCCATTCTAGGAATGCAGCCTACTTGATCATGGTGAATTAACTTTTTAAAGTGGTGCTGCATACGGTTTGCTAGTATTTTGTTAAGAATTTCTGCATCCATGTTCACTAGGAATATTGGCCTTAAGTTTTCTTTTTTGGTTATGTCTCTGCCTGGTATCAGGCTGATGCCGGCTTTATAGAATTAGTGAGGGAGGAGCTCTCCTCCTTGATTTTTTGGTAACAGTTTCAGTTGGATTGGTACCAGTTCTTCATACGTCTGGTAGAATTTGGCTGTGTATCCATCCAGTCCAGGGCTTTTTTTTGGTTGGTAGGTGATATGGTTTGGATGTTTGTCCCCTCCAAATCTCCTGTTGAAATGCCTTTCCCAGTGTTGGAGGTGGAGCCTGGTGGGAGGTGACTGGATCATGGGGCGGATTCCTCCTGAAGGTTTAGCACCATCCCCTTGGTGATAAGTGAGCCAGTTAATGCCCACCCTCTTTTTTTTTTTTTTTTTTTTAAATAAATTACCCAATCTTAGGTATTTCTTTATACCAATGTGAAAACGGACTGACACAGTAGGTTTTTTAAATTATTGATTTAATTTCAGAACTTGATATTGGTCTATTCAGGGTTTCAATCTCCTCTTGGTTCAATCTCAGGTGATTCTGTGTTTCTAGGATTTTATCCATTTCCTTTAGAGTTTCTAATTCATGTGCATAGAGTTGTTTGTAGTAGTCTCTGGGAATCTTTTGTATTTCTGTGGGATCAATCGTAATGTCATCTTTGTCTGTTCTAATCGTACTTATTTGGATCTTTTTTCTCTTTGTTAATCTAGGTAGCTGTTTACCAATCTTATTGTTTCAGAAAACCAATTCTTGGTTTCATTGATCTTTTGTATGGATTTTTGTGTCTTAATTATATTCAATTTTTCTGAACAAGAGTTTTTTTGCAGACATATTTTTTATTCTTTTGAGTAATAGAGTAGAATTGTGTGTCATAGATAGATGTGTATTTGCTGTTTTTAAGGAAGTGTCAGTGTTCCAAAATGGTTTCACTAGTTTGCACTTCTACCTGCAGTACGTGAGAGTTTTGTTTGCTGCTCTTCCATGATAATGTCAATGTGTAAAATGAAAAAGACTAACAACACCCAGCACTGGAAAGGAAGAAAAGCTGAAACAACTGGTTATGGATATGGGTAAAAATGAATTTTTTAACCCCATCATCTATTTAAAATTCATTTTCCTTCCATATCAGTATCCAATTGTTGATCACCATTTTAAAAACTATCTAGCATTATTTCTTAAAAATAATGGTTTCTTCTATCAGTTGAATTGTTTTGGCTCTTTTGCCAAAAATCAGACATGTGTGAGTCCACTTCTGGATTATCTATTCTAGTCCAATGATATATTTGATTAGCTTTATGCCAACGTTATGCTGTGTTAATTATTGTAGTTGTATAAGTCTTAAGGTATGTAAGTTCTTCAAATTTGTTCCTGAATTTGTATTTTATTATACATATCTAAGATGTGCCACACGACGTTTTGATATACATAGTAAAATGGTTATTATAGTCAAGAAAATTAACATATCTATAATTTCACGAGATTATGCAATATTTTCTTACATGAAAAATAAGTGAGATCATGCAGTGTTTTTCTGCATGTGTGTTATTCCACTTAGCACCGTGTCCTCCAGGTTCACCCACACCCATGTTATGACAAATAGCAGGATCATCTTCTTTTTATATATATATATTTTTAGTAGAGACGGGGTTTCACCATGTTGGCCAGGATGGTACTGATCTCCTGACCTTGTGATCTGCCTGCCTCGGCCTCCCAAAGTGCTGGGATTACAGGCATGAGCCACCATGCTCAGCCAGGATCTTTTTCAAGCCTGTTCCATTTTACATATGTACCACAATTTCTCTATCTATTCTTCTCTTGATGCACATTTAGGTTGTTTCCTATGTCTTTGCTATTGTGAATAATGCTGCAGTGAACACGAGAGTGCAGGCACCTTTACAGAGTGGGGATTTCATTTCTTTTGGGTATATATCAAAAAGAGGGATTGCTGGGTTATATGGTAGTTCTATTTTTAATTTATTTAGGAACCTCTGTACTGTTTCCCATAATAGCTGCACCAATGTACATTCTACCATCAGTGGATAAGGATTCCCTTTTTTCCACACTCTTGGCAACACTTAACACTTATGTTTTTGGTAATAGCCATCCTAACAGGTATAAGGTGACATCTTATGCTGGTTTTCATTTGCATTTCCTTGTTGATTAGTGATGTTGAGCACCTTTTAATATATCTGTTGACCATTTTTATGTTTTCTTTGGAGAAATGTGTATTTGGATTATTTGCTCATTTTTAAATTGGGTGATTTTTCTGCTATTGAGTTGTGTGAATTCTTTATGTATTTTGGATATTAACCCTTTATTAGGTATATAGTTTATATGGTATAAGGGTCCAGTTTAACTTTTTTTGCATGTAGATATTCAGTTTTCCCCACATTATCTATCGAGGAGACTTCCATAAATAAATAATTCTTTTCCTATTTTGTCTTTTTGGTGTCCGTGTCAAAAATTAGTTGAACATGTATGTTTGTTCTATCTGTTGCATTGGTCTATATGTCAGTTTTTATGCTGATACCATACTGTTTTGATTATTAGCATTATAATATAATTTGAAATCAGGAGGTGTGATGCTTCCAACTTGGTTTTCGTTTTTCAAAATTGCTTTGGTTATTCAGGGTCTTCTGTGGTTCCATATGAATTTTAGAATTTTTAAAAAATTTCTGTAAATAATGTCATTGGAATTTTGACAGGAATTGCATTGCATCGGCGTATTGCTTTTTGTAGTATGGGCATTTTACTAATATTCTTCCAATCAATGAACACATGATATCTTCCCACTTATTTGTGTATTCTTCAGTTCCTTTTATCAGTTTTAGAATTTTTAGTGTACAGCTCTTTTACCTCCTTGGTGAAATTTATTCCTTTTGATGCTATCATACATGTATTTTTTTCTTGATTTCTTTTTTTTTGATAGATTATTATTGGTATACAGAAATGCAACTAATTTTTGTGTGTTAATTTTGTGTCCCACAAGTTTATGGAATTTATTACTTCCAACATTAGTTTTGTGGAATCTTTGGGGTTGCCTACATAAAGTATCATGACATCAGCAAATGGGGTTAATTTTACTTATTTCTTTCCAATGTGTTATATCTTTCATTTATTTTTTATTGTATGGTTACTCTTGCTAGTACTTCCACTACTATGTTGAGTGGAAGTGGTAAGAATATATTAATACTGATTTTTAGAGTGAAACCTTTCAGTTTTTCCTTCTTGACTATGATGGTAGCTGTGGGCTTTTCAGAAATGGCCTTTACTATGTTGAGAAAATTTCCTTCTTTACCTAAATTATTGAGAGGTTTTATCAAGAAAGGAGGTCATACTTTGTCAAGCACTTTTTCTGCATCAATTGACATTATTATGTGGGGTTTTTTTGTGTGTGGATTTTTTAGTCTTTCATTTTGTTAATGCAGTACATCATATTGGTTGATTTATATACTTCAAAGCAACCTGGCATGTCAGGGATAAATCCTGTTTGATCATGATATATAATATTTTTGACATGTCAAATTTGCTTTGCTAGTATTTTATTAAAAATTTTTACATATGTGTTTATCAGAGATATTGGCCTATATATATTTTTTATGGTGTCTTTGGCTTTAATGTCGACATGATACTGGCCTTATAAAATGTATTCAGAAAGATTCCTTCTAGTTCTATGTTTTGGAAAACTAAGAATTTTTGGTAGGCTTCAGCCATGAAGCCATCAGGCTCTAGACTTCTTTTATTGAGAGGTTTTTAATTGCAACATCAATCTTTTACTTATTATTGTTTGGTTCAGGCTTTCTATTTCTTCCTGATTATTGATCTTGGTAGGTTTTATTGCTCTAGGAATTTATTCATAAATGTATCCTTTAGGTTATCCAATTTGTTGGCATATAATTGTTTGTAAGAGTCTGTTCTGATCCTTTTTATTTCTGAGGTATCCATTACAATGTCTCCACTTTTATTTCTAATTTTATTTATTTGAGTCTTCTTTTTTCTTAATCTAGCTAAAGGTTTTTTGATTTTACTTGCTTTTTTTTTTTTTTTCCAAAAAAACTAATCCTTAGTTTTGTTGATTTATTTCTATAGCTTTTCTCTACTTCTGTTCTGATTTTTAAAATTTTTTTTTCTCCTGCTAACTTTAGATTTAATTTGTTCTTCTTTTTCTAATTCCTTGAGGCACATAATATTAGGGTATTTATGTGAGGTCTTTCTTCTTTGTTTATGTAGGTGTTAATTGCTATAAAGTTCCCTCTTAGAACTGCCTTTGCTGCATCTCATAGGTTTTGGTATATTGTGTTTCCTTGTCATTTGTTTCAAGATATTTTTAAATTTCCCTTTTGATTTCTTTTTTGACCCATCGATTGTTCAGGAGTGTGTTGTTTAATTTCCATGTTTGTGAGTTTTCGAAGATTCCTCCTGTCATTGAGTTCTAGTTTCATAGCATTGTGGTCAGCAAAGATACCTGATAGGATTTCAGTCATCTTAAATTTGTTGAGACTTATTTTATATCCTAACATATGATTTATCCTGGAGAATGTTCCACATGTATTTAAAATGAATGCATATTATACTGCTGTTGAATGGAGTCCTCTGTGTAGGCCTGTTTGGCCAGTCGATATCCACATTTCTTTTGTGTCAAGATTGTTTTGACTATTTCAAGTCCTTTGAATTTCCAAATAACTTTTAGAATCAGTTTGTCAGTTTCTATAAGAAAGCTTACTAGTATTTTGATTGGAGGGGATGGTGTTAATTCTAGCTCAATTAGAATAGTATAAACACCACAGCTATGTTGGGTCTTCCAATCCATTAATATGGTATAGCTCCCCACTTATTTAAGGCTTCTTTAATTTCTCTTATCAATATGGTATCATTTTCAGTGTAGAGGTCTTGCACATCTTTTAGTAAATTTATTCCTAAGTATTTTGTGCTTATGATGTTATTGTAAATAGCATTGTGCTTTCCCCCAATTTTTCATTGTGGTTAAATAAATAAGGTATTCTGTTTTAAATATCATTTATTATTGTTTGGTACTAGCATATAGCAATGTAATTGATTTTTACATTTTGACTTTTATTCTTTGTGAAATTGTCTTATTTCTAGTAGTATGGATTTTTTTGCATATTCTGTACATTCTTGCCAGCACTTGTTATTATCTATCTTTTTGATTGTAGCCATCCTAACGGATATGAAGTGGTATCTCCCTGTGGCCTTAACTTTTATTTCTTTCATGGCTAATGATGCTGAGCCTATTTTCATGTGCATATTGGCTATTCTAACATTTTCTCTAGAAAACTGTCTATTCAGATTCTTTGCCCCCTTTAAAAAAAAATTGGGTTACTTATCACTTCATTATTGAGTTGTAATAGTTAGTTCTTTATATAGTCTAGATACAAGTCACTTATCAGGTATATGATGTACAAAAATTTTCTCCCATTCTGTGGGTTGTCTTTCGACTTTGTTGATGCTGCCTTTGCAGCATGCAATTTTTAAATCTTGACGATGTCCAGTTTATTTTTTGTTTATGTTGAAATCATATCTAAGAAACCACTGCCCAATCCTAGGTTGCAAAGATATATGCCTAAATTTTCTTCTGAGGGATTTACAGACTTTGCTCTTAAATTTAGGTTTATGATCCATTTCAAGTTAAGTTTTGCATATGGTGTGAGATAGGAATCCAATTCATTTTTTTGCTTGTCATGATTCTGTTGTCCCAGCAGTATTTGTGAAAAAGACTGCTCTTTCTCCCATTGAATTGTTTTGACACTCTTGTTATCAGTTGGCCATAGATATATGGGATTTTTTTATAGACTGTCAGTTTTATCCCATGGACTTATATATCATTCCTTTTGCCGGTACTACACTTCTTGATTACGGTAGAAAATAGGAATTTAAGAGTTAGCTTGTCAGTTGAGTACTTTGTAGAAAATTTTGAAATTGGGAAGTGGGAGTCTTCCAACTTTGTAATTCTTTTCCAGGAGTGTTTTAGATATTTCAGTCACTTGCATTTCTATATACATTTTAGTATTAGCTTGTCAATGTCTGCAGAAGGCAGATGGAATTTTGATAGGGTCTGCATTTAATCAATTTTGGGAGTGTTGCAATTTTAACAATATTAAGTCTTCTAGTTCATGAACATTGAATGCTTTTCCATTTATTTAGCTTGCCTTTAGCCTCTTTCAATAATGTTTTGTAGTTTGTGGTTTTCTTGCATTGCTTTTATTTTTTATTTTGTTTTTGTGTTAGGATAATGCTGGTTTCAAAAAATGAGCTGAAAATTTTCTTCTTTCCCTGTTTTCTGAAATACTAGTGGAGGATTGGTATTCTCTTCTTAAATATTGAGATATACGTTCTATACCATAAAATCCATCATTTTAATATACAAATCAGTGGTTCTTAGTATATTTATAAGATTATACAACCATCGCTATTATCTAATTCCAAAATGTTTTAATGACTCCAGAAAGAAATCCCATTCTCATTATCAGTCACTCCCATTTCTTCCCTTTTCTAAGGGAAGATTTCTCCATTTCAGGCCATCTGGGCCTGAAACGTTGGGAATAGTTTAAATTATGAATGTCACGTTTTTTAAAGGATATAAACAATTATACACCAAAAGTCAGTTTGACTGTATATGAATTTAAAACACAAAATTGGAAAAGATACAGACCTTTCAGATTTTTTATCTCTCTTTTTGAGTAAATTCTGGTAATTAGTATCTTTTAAGGAACTTCTGTATTTCTTTTTAATTGTTAAAATTGTTGGTACAAAGTTGTTTGCAGCAGTCCCTTATCATTTTAATGTCTGAACATTTATATTTTTAATTTTTGTGGGTACATAGTATGTGCGCATAGTAGGTGAACATTTTAATGTCCGTCCTCTGTTATTTCTGGTATTGTTAATTTGTGTCTTTTTTCTTTAAGAGTCAAATTCTGATTTTTTTAAAGATTATCCACTTTTAGTTTCATTGGCTTTCCTCTATTGTTTATTCATTTTCCATTTCATTTATCTCTGCAATTGTTTTCTTCCTTTTAATTATTTTGAGTTTACTTTGCTATTATTTTTCTAGCTTTCTAAGGTAAAGCCTCAATCTTTATTTTCAATCATTTGTCTTTTCTGATATAAGTATTTAAAGTTATAAATTTCCCTTTAAGCATGACTTTAGTGCTCTTACACAAATTTAGATATGATGCACTTTTATTTTCATTGGGGTTAAAAATATTTCCTCATTTCATTGTATTTTGAAATACTATCATTTAGCTTATTCATATTTAGAATTATGTTTTTTAATGAATTAACCCTTTATCATTATGAAATTACCCTCTTTATCTGATATTAGTTTTTCTTTTAACTCTATTTTGTCTCTTAGTAATAAAGCTACTTCAGCTTTCTCAGGATTCAGGTTTGCCTGTTATATCTTTTATGTAGTTTTAATGTATTTTTACTTAAATATATCTATGCCTTATTTTAAAATAGGTTTCTTCTAGAGAATATATAGTTTTGGTGTTTTTTTCCCACCTACATTGAGAGCCTCTGCCTTTTATTAGACTATTTGGAATTATATTTAATGTAATTATCTATATAATTGGATTGGGTTTAAGTCTACCATCTTGCTATATTTCTTTTTCTATTGTTTATAATGTCTTGTTAAAAGCATCTTTCTGCCTTTTCAGGATAATTGAATTTTTTATGATTTCATTTTATTTTCACTCATGGTTTATTAGGTACAGCTTCATTTCAGTTTCTAGTTTTTAGTAGTTGCTTTAAGTTTTAAAATATGCATCTTTAATTTTATAATACGTCATTTTTAATGTAAGAGCTGCACAATAGTACAGTTCCCTTTACTCACTTCTATTCCTGTGCTATTTTAAAATTATGTTTTACTTCTTTATATGTTATTGTCTCATATATATACCTGTGTGTGTATACACACGCACACACACAGAGGGTGCATTAAAGAACCAAATCCCTCTTAAAGGAAATTCTAGACCTTTTAATTTTGTAATAACTTAGACTTACAGGAAAGTTGTGAAATTGGCATGGTGAGTTCCTGTATACCCTTCACTGAGCTTCATTTAATATTAACTAACATCTTCTATAACCATAGTATAATTATTAAAACTAAGAAATTAACACTGATACAGTACCACTAACTCAATGATTGACTTTATTCAGGTTTCACCAGTGTTTCTAATATGTCCTTTTTCTGTGCCAGGAGCCATTTCAGGTTCCCACATTGTGCTTAGTTGTCATGTCTCCATAGTCTCCACCAATCTCTGATAGTTCTTTATCTTTACTGTTTTTCATGATGTTCACACCTTGAAAAGTTATTTTGTAGGCTGTCTCTCAAGCTGGACCTAATGTTTTCGTATGACCAGATCAACATTGTGTACTTTAGGCAAAGATCCCCCAGAAGTGATAGTCCTTTTCAGTTTATTCTATGGTGAGGGTCACATGGGGTCATTAAGTCTTAATACTGTGGTGGTGTTGACATGGATTACCTAGTTCACGTGGTGTTGGCCAGGACTCTCCACTGGAGGTTACTGTATTTCCCTTTGCAATCCATAAATACCTCGAAAGAGATATTATGAGGTGATGCAGATATCTCATCTCTCCTCAACGTTTCTCTCACTAGTTTTAGCATCCATCATAGATCTTGTTTGCAACAGTTACTGTAGTATTCCAATGGTGATCTTCTCCTCCCCTATTCCTTCTGCTTATATTAATTGAATTTTTTTCTGTAAGAAAGAGCTGTCCCTTCTCTCTTATTTACTTACATCAGTATTGACCCCAGTCTATTTAATTTATTCTATTCTGTTTTGCATTTTGTTGCTCCAAGTGTTTCACCCTTGGCTAGTGAGAATTCTTTGAGGCCGGTTCCCATGCCCTGCATACATGTCTTCATTCTTTTTTGAGCATTTCTTTACTTTCTGGCACCATAGATGCTCCAGGTTCCTCCTGTATTTTCTCTGTTCCCAGCCCTGGAATTAAACATTGAATCAAGGACCCCTGATTTTGTTATTATTGTTGTTTTAAATTAGAGAATGGTATTGAGAAGCTAAGATCTGGGCAGTAGATGTCCTGTTGCTACTGGGATGTCATTGCTTCTAGGTTTTACAAGTGCACAGAACTTGGAAATGTATGTATGTATACTAACCCTTGCATATGTTCATTTGTGTTTGCTTTTACCTAATTGAATATATTTTTAAAATTATTAATGTCAGTGCCTCTAATTTTACTACCACAGTGTTCATTCTAGCCTTCCACATTTGCTTATTTATAATTGCTTTCTCAGAGTATGAGAAACCTAGGGCTCATTATTTCTAGTTACATATGTTTATTTGTTCAACTCTAGCACGTAGAATGTTGTTTCAGAATCGCTAACTCATACTCTGTGAGTGTAGGTTACTCACATATTATGTGACTCTTATAGCTGGTAACTGAGAAACTAAGTTCACAGACTACAATGTAGTGTTTGAGTACAGTTCTTCTTCTCTTTAGCTTTATAGAATACGGTCAGCTAACAGAATTGCATTGATTGACTTTCAGATCTGATTCAGCCTTGCGTTTCTAAGATACATCCCCTCGGTTGTGATTTTTTAAAAATGTATTGCTGAATTTGCCTTGTTAGTGTTGTTTTGAGGATTTTTCTATCTGTGTTCAGGAGAAATACTGGTTTGTGGTTTCTTTCTTGTAATGTGCTTCTCTAGTATGGGTATTAAAGTTACACTAGCCTCATGAAATAAGTTAAAAGTCTTTCCACCCTTTTCTGTGTTCTGGATGAGATTTGTGGAATTGGTATTATTTCTTTCTTAAATGTTTGGTTGAAATGAGCAGTGAAACCATCTGGGCCTGGAGTTTTATTTACTGGAAGGTTTCAAACTATCTGAAATAGACAAAGGACTACTCTGGTTATCTACTCTTTCTTGGGTGAGTGTCTTTCAGGGCATTAAGATTCAGTTTATTTAAGTTGTCCAACTTATAGAGCTGTTTGTGGTGTTTATCATTAATGTCTAGAGTTTCTATAGTTTATCCTCTCTCTTTTTTAATATTAGTGTTTTGCATGGAGCAGTTGCTAGGCACTAAGCAGTTTACATGCATGTCTCATTGAATGAATGAACAGGACCAAGGTTTCTATTTAATTTTGCAGAGACTGAGGTCCCAGCAATTAGGGACGGGGGTGGGTCTAGAACCCAGGCCCAGGACAGCTTCTCTCGCTGTCTCCTGAGTCTGTCCTGTGGACACTCAGGTGCCTGTTAGGGATGTGAGCCTAGCCACCTCCCAGAGGCCTCCTAGTTCCCTCCAGGTACTTACCAAGCCCTGTTCCTTCCTTCTTACCCCCACCTCCTTCCATCTCAGGCACAGGCACATTCACAGTCAAAGTCTCTGTGACACACACATTTCCTGGGTGGTGACCTCGCCCCTAGTCTGGGAGTTCAGAGTGTGGATTAATGTATCTGTCACTCTAGCTGGTTCCCACCTAGGGAGATGTTACGCTGGGCCTTTTGACATGGCTGATTCAGGAATGTCATTCAGAAGCAGGACATGTTGACTTGGCTATTTTGACACTGGGACATTTTGACATGATCTAAAGAAAAACATTTACAAATATATTAACATTTCAGCTGATGAGGCTTGTTTCATTACTGAATGATGGGAATAATAGACGTCTTGACTCTACCTCCATCTCTGAATAGGAGGCTCTAGAATGGGAGAGGCCCTGGGTTGGGGCAGGGGTGAGGAGGATGTGATGAAATTTCTTAAAACTATATTTCTTGGTGGTAGGCAGACATTAGGACTTGGCCGATTTAGTTTTGGATGCTGTATCTAAAAGCCCTATATCCTTATCAGAGACCGTTCTTCACTGTGGGCCTCCTTTCACTCGAAGGGAATCCAGAGGTCAAGCTGGGGTTTGGACTGTGGTGGGGCCCAAGGCTGGGGTGGCCTATAGCCCAGCAGAGGGAAGTGCACCAGGCCTGCACCTGCTTCATTCCTTTTGCTGCTCCCCCTCCTGCCCCAGTCTCCACTGCCCTTTTTCCCTCATGAGGTTTCCCACGAGAGACCTTCTTGGCATCAGGAGTGGTGTGGGGACATGAACCCTATGCTGTTAAAGCTGCTGCTTTGGATTTCATTGCTCAGCTTCATCTTTCTTCAGTGAACGTGTTACATTAGTAAAAGCAGGAACTCAAAGTTGGAGGCTGTCTCAGAGTCCAGCTTTATTAACTGGAGATGTTGCCTACTGAACACGAGTTTTCAAGTCAGGTAGGCAAAGTGTAGCCTGGCCTCTACCACTTACTGATCAAGTTAGCTTTTTGAACCGTGGTGCTATGGACTGAATTGTATCCTTCCAAAGTTCCTCTGTTGAAGCCCCAACCCCCAGTGTGATGGTATTTGGAGGTGGGCCCTTTGGGAGGTGATTAGATTTAGATGAGGTCATGAGGGTGGGACCCTCACGTTGGGCTTAGTGCACTTATAAGAAGAGAGACTGGAGGGCGTGTTCCCTCCCTCTCCCTCTCCTCCCTCACCCTCCCTCTCTCTCCCCCATGTGAAGATACAGCAAGAAGCAGGCCTCCTGCAAGCCAGAAAGACAGTCCTCCCCCAAACCTGATCATGCTGGCACCCTGATCTTAAACTTTTCAGAACTGTGAGAAAATAAATTTCTGTTGTTGAAGCCACTCGGTCTCTGGTATTTTGTTATGGCAGCCGGAGCAGACTAAGATACTTGGTTTCCTCCTCTGTAACACAGAGGTTATAAGATCTATCTTGGAGAATCTTTAAAGAATTTGAGCCAAATATAGAAAAGTGACTAGCAGCATGGATACAATAGGCATCTCTTTTCTTTAGTGTCATTACAATCATTGTGATAATTAAAAACAGTTTTATTTCAGGGAATGGGATGTTCTGTTGAAGTGAATTTTTGAGACAATGAATTTAATTTCTTAGGCAAAGAATTCTAAAAGCACATTTCTAGACCAAATAATGTTTATTACATGTGTCTCTGCTTTTTAAAATGGTATCATGAAGATAGCATTTCATAGTACATAACAGTAGTGAGAATATAGCTTTATGAACATTTTGTTTAATGAATTTATACTATGCACACACATGAGCGTACTGAAATGTGTGGTAAAATGTATTTCCAATGATATGTCGAACATCGTTTCATAAGCTTATTTGCCATCTGAACGTCTTCCTTAGTGAGGTATCTGTCCAGATCTTTTACCCACTTAAACAATTGGTTGGTGTTTTCTTGTTGAGTTTCAAGGGTGTTTGGGATGTTTTGTTTACAAATTCTTCATCTGATAAGTGATTTGCAGATATTTGCCACAGTATGTGGCTTGTCTTTTCATTCTCTTAACCGTGTCTTTTATAGAGCAGAAGTTCTTAATTTTAATAAAGTCCGACTTACCAGATTTTCTTTTCATGGATTGTGCTTTTGGTGTCGTATCCAAGAACTCATTGCCAGAACTGAATAGGCATATACTTGTCAAAATAATTGAATATATTATCTAAAACCTCCTTATAAAGAGAATTCCAGGCCCAGATGGCTTCACTGGTGAATTCTGTCAAGCATTTAAGGGAAGAAAAATGGGAAACTTACCTTAACTCAAATAATATTGGAAGAGTAAGAATAAGAATAAACTTATTTATGAGGACAGCATCACCTTGATACCAAAACCTGACAAAGATACAAGAAAACTCTAGATCCACATCTCTCATGAACATAGACTTAAAAATCCTTAATGTAACTTTATCAAATCTAGAAATGTTTAAAAAGGATAATATACCTTGATTGAGCAGTGTTTATTCTAGGAATGCAAAGTTGATTTAATATTTGGAAATCATTGTAAGTCACATGAACAGAATTAAAGGGCAAAAATATGATTATCTCAGACAGGAAAAAACATTGAACAAAATTCTACATTCATTACTATAATAAAAACTCTTAGCAAATTAGAAGCAGAGGAGACTTCCTCAACCTGATAAAGAGCATCTACAGAAAACCTCAAACCTAATAGTGAAATATTAAACACTCTCTATCCCCCTACATTAGATGCAAGGTAAGGTTATCTACCCTCATCACTTCTGTTCAGGATTGAAGTAGAGATTGTAGCTAGTACAATAAGTCATGGAAAGAAGTGAGGCATACGCAGGTAGAATGGAAGAGTTCAGCTGTTTTCATTCAAGAACAATATGATCATGTGTATAGAAAATCCTAAGGAATCTGTGGAAAAGCATGTAGCACTAATAAGCAAGCTTAGCAAATTCAGAAGCTAAAAGGTCAATTTACAAAAATCAGGATTTTCCTGTATACTAGCAGTAAACAATCAGAAGACATAATTGAATAGGCAATTCTACTTACAGCAGCATTTAAAAACTACATAAGGGGTCAGGCATGGGGGCTTATGCCTGTAATCCTAGCACTTTGGGAGGCCAAGGTGGATAGATCACCTGAGGTTTGAGATCAGCCTGGCCAATATGGTGAAACCCCGTCTCTACTAAAAATACAAAAAAAAAAAAAAAAAAAAAAAAAAGCTGGGCATGGGGGGCGGTGCCTGTAATCCCAGCTACTTGGGAGGCTGAGGCAGGAGAATTGCTTGAACCCGGGAGGCGGAGGTTGCAGTGAGCCGAGATCAAGCCATTGCACTCCAGCCTGGGTGACAAGGGTAAAACTCCTCAAAAAACAACAACAATGACAAAAAACAACCCCCCCAAAAAAAACAGAATTATATAAGGGATAAGTTTAATAGAATATGTGTTCAACCTTTATCCCCAAAACTACAAAGCATTACTGAGAAAAAGCGACTTAAATAAAAGATAGTGAGCAGTATGCCATGCTCATGATTGGAGCGCTCAATATAATTAAGATGTCAGTTCTCCTTAAATTGACCTATCGACTCAATGCAATCCACATCTGTCACAGCATATTTTAAAATAGAAATTGACAACAAGTTGATTCTGAAATTTATATGGAAACACAATACAATATCCAAAGTAATGTTGAAGAAGAATAAATTTGGAGAACTTAACCTCATTTCAAAACCTAGATTGCTGTAAATGTACAGCAATCTTCAGTGGAATACCGATGTAAGGAGAGAATATAAATGAAAAGAATGGAACAGAGAATCTAGAAGTAGACCCACATATATAGTCACTTGATTTGCAACAAAGTCTCTAAGGCAATGAATATTTGCTTCAACAGCTGTACCAGAACAACTGGCTAGCTATATGGAAAAAAGAGGTACCTTATTTTACTACCTTACATTATACCCAAAACTTAAGTGGATCATGGACCTGAATGTAAAGGCTAAAATTTAAAAAATTCTGGAAGAACCAATAGGAGAAACTCTTCACAACCTTGGAATAGGCTAAAGTTTCTTGGAGAAGAAATAAGTCACTAATCATAAAAAATTTATAAATGAGATTTAATTAAAAAACAACAAAACAGGCAAATGACAGACTGGGATAAAACATATATATCTGGTGAAGGACTTTTAGCCAAAATATGTAAAAACTCTGTCAATAGGGGAAGAAAAAATATCCATTGTTAAAACAGACAAGGTATTTGGGTAGTCACTTCACATAAGAACATAGATGAATGGGTGATAATCATATGACTGTATATTTAGTATCTTTAACAGGGAGATGCAATGAGATAACATCCACTGAATGGCTAAAATTTTAATGATTGACAGTGCCAAGTGTTGACAAAGGCATGGAGCAACTGGAATGCATTGTGTGAGGATGCAAATTATATAGACACAATGGAAAAGAGTTTGGTTGTGTAGTTTCTTCTATTTGGCTGTGTTTTATAATGTTATACATGTTTTCCAAGCCCAGCATTTAAGCTCCTTATTTACAAAGAATAATGGAAACAATCTGGAAACAGTCCAGTGACCATCCACTGGTGAGTAGATAAATTGTAATGGATTCATACTATGAAATAAAAAGGAACAAAATATTCACACACACACAACAAAATGGCTGAATCTCAAACAACAGTAAGCGAAGTAAAAAAGACTATACATTATATGATTCCTTTTACGTGAATTTCAAGTAAAGGCAAAATTATGGTTACAGAAAGCAGATCAGTGGTAGCTGAGGATCTGGGTTCAGAGGAGGGGATCAGCTGCAGAGAGGCTCAGGGGAACTTTCTTGGGTGAAAGAAATGTTCTATATCTTGCTTGTGGTTTACACAACTATATACAATTACCAAAGTTAATCAAACTGAGTTCTTGAAACAGGTGAATGTTATTGACTGTAATTTATACCTCACAAAATCCGCAGAATAAGAATATATTTCACATGGGAAAAACCTGACAATTCCAAGTGCTAGTGAGATGGAGTCACTGGAACTGTTGTATCTTGGCGAGTCAGTAAAATTGTACAGCCTCTCTGGGAAACAGGTTGGTAGTTTCTTTTAAAGTTAAACACACACTTAACGTATTCCTTTCCTAGGTATTTATTCAAGAGAAGTGGAAACATATGTTCACCAAAAGACTTATATATAAATATTAATAGCAGCTTTATTCACAAGAGTCAAAAACTAGAAACAACCCAAATGTTCATCAGTAAGTGAATGGACAAACTGTGGTACATTCATGCAATGAAATACTACTTGGCAGTAAAAAACAGTAAGCTACTGATGTATACGACCTCATAGATGGATCTCGGAGACATGCTGAGGAGGCAAGTACCATAGGATAGAGCACAGGAGCTCACCCTTACCTAAGGTTTCACTTTCCCAGGCCAACCATAGTGGAAAACAGGTGGGTACCGTACAGTGAGCTATACTGAGAGAGAGAAGGACCACCATGCTCACATGACTTTTGTTAATGGTATATTACTATAATTGTTCTATTTTATTAATTTCTTACTGCACCTAATTTATAAATTAGACTTTATCAAAGGTATATATATATATATATATATATATATATATGGGAAAAAGGTAGTGTGTACAGGGTTTGGTGCTATCTGTGGTTTCAGGGATCTGCTTTGGGTCTTGGAACGTATCCCTCCTAGATAAATGGGGACTACTGTAGACCTTGCAAAATTTCATTTTTATGTCATTTCAGAACAAACAAAACTATTGGCTAGTGGGAGGGGATTTGACTGCAAAGGAGCATGAGGGGATATTTAAGGGAGCTGTGCTCTAGATCTTGCCTATGCTAGATTAGTCTTTTTAATATTCCACGGTCTGTACACTTAAAATGGGTACATTTTACTTTAAGTAAATTGTGCCTCAATAGACTTCTACAAAAAGCCAACCTAGACCTTTAGTGGACAGAAAGTTTCACTGACAAGAATCGGTGCCTAATTCTGATTTTAGAGCACCCCCCCCCAGTCTGATTATGGTATTCTCGCTTAAAAATGGAAAACATAAATCAGTTTTAAAAAGCTGCTTTTTCATTTGAGATGAAGTCAAAAGGTAAAGTCACATTCATTAGGATATTTAATTTCTACCATCTTAACATGAATTTTCTCCCAGGGACTCTCTTTAGGTTGGTTCTCTGTATTAAACAATAATTGTGAGATTGGGAATTGCATTTGTATCTCAGTTTCCGAAAAGGTAAGGTTGCCCTTCTGTCCTCTGGAAATCTGACCAGGGGTTGGATTTTCATCCAGGGCGAGTAAGTCCCTTGTTTATCAGTCCATGTCTATTGGAGCCACAAGACACTTGAGACTTATTTAGATAATTTCCATGGGGAAAAAAAATCCCTGTGATTTCTATTGAAAAATTATTTTGCTTCATCTAGGTAATTGATTCACTGGCACACTTTGGTGTGTGTATGGGAGGGGGTGTAGATGTGCCATGTTCCAGCATGGACGCATGCCGAGGGAGGGGGACAGATACTTACGGAGTGCCAGTGATGTGCCAGGCGCAGGGCTTGGTGCTTTATGGGCATAATCACATGTAATTTTACCCTTACAAGAGGCCCCACTGATAGCGTCTGTTTTCTCCATGTTTTACCTGTGGCTGAGGGTCAAATTAGGTAAGCAATGTGGTGTTTAAGTTGTGAAATATGATTCAAACCTGGGATCTTACCCACCCCCAAACCTGGGATCTTTCTGCTACATCTCACTACAGGAGGTAAATTGTGATCCAACTATGGCCAAGGAGGTGGTCCCCCTTTTATGAGATCTGAAATGCCATCTTGCCTGTGTTTGCCCATGGCAGATGGCCTGCATGTTCCCATGGTATACAAGCCACCCAGGACCATGCCAGGGAGCGTGCCACCACCGTATCACCAAGAACAGCAGCCAGCAGGACTTGTGTCTGTAGTTCCTGAGAGTCTGGGCTGATCTGTTTCCCCGATAATTTTGCAGAATGTGTGCCTCCCAAACTCTTGGCCCACCTGGAAGATCCCACAATTTTCTTGTGAAAAGACCAACGAACCGTTCTCAGGGTTTCAGGAGCTTGTGTTACCCCCTCCTCTATCAAGCACATTTTACACTGGATTGAATTTCTGTCTTTATGCAGGAACTCAGCGCTGTGCCCAAAAATACCACCAGAGTCATGAATATTAAGAACACATTTTTCTTTCATTTTTTTTCTTGTGTCCCAGCATTGGTCTCAGGCAACAAAACCCAGGCAGGTGTGTAATTCTGCATGGATCACTCTGGTTATGTGGGCTCCCCAGTAGGGCCGGGTGAGCTGGGCTGGGTGGTGCCTGTGTTGCTGAGGCAGAAGAAATGCTTTTGTGCGTGTTTGGAGGCTGGGGGAAGGTTCATGGCCAGGTCACTGCGCCAGCATTCTTTCCTTGGCCACAGCCTCAGCGGCGGGCCCCCAGCAGGAGAAGCTCAGGCAGGCGGGGCACAGGTCTTGGGAGGCAGAGCTGCAGCTGCTGTGTTTGGTTTCCCTTTGGTCCCGGGGATTTAGATAAAAGGGCTGCTTTTATTGATTGGGGAGATTGAGGGAGGGAGGAGGCTCTAAGAAGTCAGCCTTTGCCTTTTTGTTTTTTTTAAGCAAACATTTATTGAGCATTTACTGTGTGCCAGGCACCATGCTAAATGCTTTTCATGCATTATTCGGCTCAATCCTCATGACAGCCCTGCTGTTGTAGTCTCTGTTTGACCCAGGAGGAGACCAAAGCTCAGAAAGTTTAAGTAATCTGCCCAAGGTTACCCAGCTTGTAAAAGGTAAAGAGCCTGGAGCCCTCTGTGGCCTGAACTGTTGTGATGCCCGATGACTGCTCTGCTCTTTCTGCCTGTACCCCGCATCCACCTGATCCTCTGCCTCCAGAGTGGTCTCTGGAGAACTCAGGCTTCCCCTTTCCCACGGTGCTCAGTTCACCTGTGATCTGAGCCTGGCATGACCTTCCCCCAAGAGTCCTACTGAGTTGTGCCTTTTCCACTCTCACATCTCGCCTTCTCCTGGGATACCTGTGCCCTGCACCTCCTGACTTTCTCTCAATGCAGAAACAGAGGTCCCACTTCTAGGGAACAACCCCCCAAAATCACATCTCAGCTGCCCTCAGCATACTTAGCCTGGGTTGGATGGGGATCCAGAGGGCAGCAGTTGGATCTTGGCTGTCTCCCCACCCCTCCTGGCCACATAGGAGCTGGCATGCACAGTGACTTGCATGGAAACACCTACCTTTGTGTCCCCTTTGTCCTGAGCACCCAGAGTTCCTCATGGTCCTGTCCTGCCCGGTATCATGCCGGTGTCAGGACTATCCCAGACCCCTTCCCCAACTGGCATGGTTGTCATCCCTAAGGGAGGGCTGCTTTAGTGGCCATTCCCTGCCTGATAATAAAGTCACAGGAAGAAATTGGCCCATTATTTGAGATGAAGGTGTTTCCATCTGGCCCAGTAGGCAGGTGTCTTCCAAACTGGGTAGGCTGGCTGCCTGAGGCAGTGGAAAAAAGGACCCAAGGGACCACAATCCCAGAGGTAGAATGGGGCCAGGCCCTGGGCTGAGGGTCTACCTGGAGTAAGATACAAGAATGGTTGCAGGGAGGCATGTGGGGGTGGACATAGATCTGCTCAGGGGCACAGTGAGAGGGTGGGGAGGGCGTTGCTGGGGAGTACAGGTGTTACCTGGCCAACGGGAAACCAGAACTGCAGGGATTATCCAACCTGAGATCACAGGGATAGACATGCACTGGATGACATTTGCTGAAATGAATTAGGAACCCAGCTGGCTGTTCAGGTTGCAAACGAATCTCAAAGTGGTATTATTGGGGGATCAGTGTTACCCACTCTAGTTAATGAGCTGATAATGCTTCCATGGAAACCCTTTTGCTGAGACCTAAGGGGAAATCTGTGTTATTTCCTTGATGAAATCACCCTGGGCCTCGGTTTCCTCATCTGTGGGATGAGGCCCATGTGCCACAGCCCTCCTGTTAGTGGATACTGCTCAGCGTTGCAGAACCACACAGGTGGTACCCAAGGCAGAGAGGCTTCCCTGGGTCTGTGCTGTGGGCAGTGATGAGGGGCTGCCTGGTATGCAGCATCTCGGGTCAGCACTCCAAGGACAGTCAGATGTGACTATCCTGCCTTGTTGCTATCAGGCCGTTACATTTCATTGATAAGTTACATCAATTCTGAGTTTTAATAAGTTTCTGGGCGGGGCCTTCACTCTTAGGGATTTGAGTCTCTTGTCACGGAAAGAGGTTAACCTACATTTAGGGTGCAGTTTGGTTCATTTAATTCCTGTCTACCCTCGGAAAGCAGGGTAGGGGTGAGTGACTAGTATATCGTTTGTAAAATGAAGCTGATGTGGCTCAGACAGGGTAGGTGACTGTCCCGGGGTTCCACAGGTGACTGGTAGAGGTACATGGAAGTCAGGTGTGGCCCACTTGAGTACTCTTGCCATGGACTGCCCTCTGCTGGCCTCACCTGTGCTAGGCATGGGCCAGACTGTGACTGGTCCGTCCTTCCATCTGTTTGTCTCCTCCTCCCTGCATCCCCTGCTCATAAGCTGTCCCAGAGCACAAGGATTACAGTTGTGCCCCCTGCCCTCCAGCCCTACCTTGGCACTGATCGGATCACGGCCCCCACCCATGTGCCTCTCCGGTACATCGGCCCCAACCGGCCCTGGAAGCCTGGGCTCCCTGGCCAGCCTGCTGCAAGCTGAGAACCCACCCACGGCAGCCCTTGGGGGTGTCACTGCTTCCTGGAGCTCAGGAGATCTCAGACAACTGGGACCTGTGTTCCCGAGCCCGTCCTGACATGTGCGATCCTCCTGTCAGCTCCAATGGGGCTTCCCTGCAGCCAGCCCTTGTGAGGACCTGCAGATTGTGGCCAGGCTGATGTTTTTATTCTTGACTTGATGGTCCCCATGTGTGGCAGTGTCCCTGCCCTCTCTTTGGACATCACGCTCTGGAAGGGTCTCAGTGCCAACAGCTAGGGACAGCCTTGCCTTTGTTTATTAGTTAGTTCCCAATCATGATGGTTCAGATAAAAACAAAAGAGAACGATGCCCTTTGGCCTTGATGCTGGCTGCCAGGGGTGTGTGGCTTGCAGAGCATTTCCACACCTATGGTGGCGTTGAGGACTGCTTTGCTGACAGATGTCGTAGGGTCATCTGGAACAATGGCCAGGGCCTGTGTCACGCTGACCCCAGCAGTGTGACACCAAGGGACAGGACGCGAGGGCGGGTAAGGGCTGAGGCCTCAGCGTCAAACAGGCAAGCACAGACTCCAGGCTCTATTTTCACCTTGTGTGACCTTGAGCAAGTTGCTTAGGCTCAGTGCCTTTACCTGTGAAGTAGGGGTGGTGATGACAGTGGCATGCTCACAAGGTGGAGCATGTAAGCTGGGCCAGGGACTTGGTCATGCATGGAGAGGAGCCTCTATGTGGTGCAAGTGGTGGTCAGGATTCTAGTGTCGTTCTGGTAGCAGTGGGTCCTCCCAGCTCTCTCCCTCCAGCAGCCTGGGAGGCTGATGGTGCTGACCCCACAGGACAGGTTCCTCCATTAGGCAGGCCCTGCATCTGCCCAGAGCCTCTTCTGCACGAGAGACACATGGAGATTGTGTTAAAGCCTCGGCGTCCATTGTTCAATCAATCAGGCTAATCTGCCTGCCCCTCGATAAGGGGAGGGATCGGGTTTCAGGGAGATTTTCCCTGGATTACTTCTAGTAGCCACTCAGTCTAGACAGGCCTCTCAGTTACAGGGGTGCAGACAAAGGCGAGGAGAGGGAATGCTCGGCCACGAGGCAGCCCAGAGCCCTGCTGGACGCCTCCTCTCCCTCCCTCCAGCACCCTCCTCTCTCCTGGGGGCCAGGGCACGGAAGACACCAACCTACTCACCTGTGGCCCTGGTCAATCCAGGTGAAGGTCCCAAGCCCTGATGGTGTGCCCAGGCTGGACACTGAGGAGCCATCATAATGCATTCAGCTGATGTCTAGGGAGCGCTTGCTCGGTGCTTGGCAAGGTGAAGGGACCCACGTGGGCTTTATCCTACCCAGTTCCTGTGGCACTCTCACGAGGCAGCCACTCGTGATGTGTGCATTTAAAGATGAGGACAGTTAGGTGCAGGGAACATGGGGCGGGGATTGGCTGGTGAAAGGATTGTCCCAGTGCTGAGGGGACAGGCAGGGAGGTGTTTGCTGACCTCCACCATCTCTGGAATTGAGGTGGAGGCCAAAACATTTCTGGTGTGTCACTCTTCAGCCCACCTTTCCTTCCACAAGAGGACCCCGAAGGCTCTGAAGCCTGGGGCCATGTGGCCTGCGTGGCCTGCCTACGCACCTCCGTTCTGGGTTCCCAGCCTGGCTTTGCTACTCTCTTGCCCTGTGATCTGGGCAAATTACTTCTGGGCATCAGTGTGCTCATCTGTAAAATGGGCATGACATTTACCCTGTCTGGCAGTAGGAGCCCTGTGTGAGTCACCAGAAAATGTGCTGGAAGTAAGTAGTTTTGGAAACCGCAAAGTGCTGTGCCAGTGCCGCTTACCAGTTCCTAATGTGCGGTCTGCCAGTCACCAGTTCCTAGCATGCCGTCTGCCAGAGCTGGCCATGGCTGAATGAATGAATGTGAATAACCTTCCTTCTAAAATAGGGTTGGTGTATCTCATCTGTTCCCCTTCTCCAAATGTACAAGTTTTCCTGACCCTGGGGAAGGTGGAGTCTGGGAGCTCTCAGTGGTCTCACTCCAGGGCCCCAGAGGAGAGCTGCAGATGTGGCCCCTCTCTCCAGGTTTTCTGGAAGATGAGTGGGAGGTGCTCCCTGGCCCTCACTGGCCTCTGAGGTCGTGCAGGTGTGGCCCCTGCCACTCAGGTATTGCAGTGTCCAGGTGGGCTGTCAGTGCAGGACCGACTTGAATGCAGGGCCTGCCTTCTCAGGCTTTTGGAACAGCCTGGAGGGGGGCCTTGAGAAAACATCCTTTAGGACTGGAATGTGAACTTTGGTCATATATATGTGTGCCTGCAAGAGAGGACATGGAGACAGAGGAGACAGACATGGGTCTTCATTTTCTGACTCATCTACCCTGGGTTTTAAACAGGGTCTAGTATAATTGCACATTACTTTCTTGTTCTCTGCATCCTCCTCCGTGCCCTCTACAAAGTGAAACACTTGATTCAAGAGAGTGAGGCATCGCATATTTAATGGATTAGCTTTTCCCAGAGCAGCAAACCCCAAAACCGCAAAAGAACAAAAAATGATAATAGCAACAGTGAAACTGACAAGTTCAATGAGACTCTGAGGCATTGTTCTTCTGTACCAGTGTCTTCTACCTCCACGTCTTCTTTGTTTCAAGAGCCTCAAATCAGAAATTAACCTTGTATATGAACCTGGGGAGGGCAGAGGCTGCACAGAGATGGCCTCGGGTGGCTGAAATGGTTCTGCACACTGCTTCCCTTGTATTGTACACTTATCCAGCCTGTATGCTGCGCTCTTTGGATCAGAGGGGCCCTAGCAAGGAATGGGCAGGAGGAAGGGGCCTCATTAACAATGAACAAATGAACACGTGAGCAGCATGAAAAGCTCATAGAATTTTGAGACCAGGCTCCACCTGCTAGCTGTGTGTCTTAAGCAAGTGAGTTAACCTCTCTGAGTCTTCGCTTCCTCATCTGTGAAATGCGAGAGGGACAGGACTTATGAATGTCATAAGGCCATTGTGAAGATTTGTCTGAGATGGCGGGCCTGATAGGGCTTTGTGGGAGGAGGCCAGCCCTTTGGAAGGGCTGAGCATGGGAGCTGTTGGCAGGGCTGTGAATCTGCAGGCAAAGCCTTCGCTGTGGGCTCTGTGGGTGTTTGACTTGCCTGTTTAATCGGCCTTGGGTGCCTCGACTCATTTCCATTTTTATAAATGCATTAAAAATGCCACTGGGCTCAAATGCCAATTTAACCTAAGCATAGCTTACTCTTTGTAATGGCGAGTCTTGAATCTTCACCAAGCCAGGCATGGCTGCTTCCAGCAAGAGGAGCAAGAGGTTATAATAAAATCAGTATGTGTTCGTGGACATTAAGTGTGTTATTAGCATCTTTGAATTAAATGAAACCTAATCTTTTCCACATTCAGTGAGCAAACATGAATGAAGTCAGTGAAAGAGAGGAGGAAACCATGCCCATGGGTGGAAACCAGTGACATTCATTGAAGTGGAGTAAAGGGAAGCTGCTCTGCTACCTCCTCGCTGTAAAACCTTGAGGGAATCACTTGGAACCTCTGGTCCTCAATTTCCTTCGTCTGTCAAATGAGAGAATTCTTGGTTTATCCACTGGGCTGATTTAGAGGCGTTGGGAGAGTATATACTGAAAAGATGTTTAAAAAGTATAAAATCTTATACAGTTGTATAGGGTTGTTATTGATGGAAGGATGTGGTGGTGTATGGATAATCATTGGCAACAGATGACTTGTAAAATTCCGTAGTTAGATTTTAGGTGCCTGAATTCAATGAGTGAGTTGAAAAATATGCCAGTTAAGACAGCTGTTTATATTTCTAGGAACCATACTCTGTGGATTTTCCAATTAATTATACATCTTTCTAACTAAATAGAACAGAATATTACAAACTTTAACCTGTTCTTATTGCCCTTACCATTAAAAACATTGTCAACAGTTGAGAGTTCTTAGAGGCCACGCGCTGACTATGTACTTTGATTGTGTCATTTAATCCTCATCACAAACCTAGGAGGCAGATCCTGTAATTGCCACTGCTATTTTATAGTGAGGAAACTGAGGCTCGCAGAAGTGGGTCAACTTTCCCAGAGCCATACAACTAATAAGAGATGGGTAGGTGTTTGAACCTTTGAAATCTGTTGCCCTCCATTATTGCCAATACGCCAACAACAAATATTTGACCTTTCCCCACTTCCTCCCCCTTTCCCTCCTTTCTTTCAATCATTTAATCAAAAAGTCATTGGGTTCTGGTATGGTGGAATGAGAAGCTTGAAAAATCCTCTCCCCCGAAAGCAATGATAAAACTGAATAAAATCCGTAAAAACCACCTGAAAGGCTCTAGAAACTGAACAAGATCATACATTTCATACAAATATAAAATGGTACAACCACTTTGAAAAACAGGTTGGCTGATTCTTAAAAAGTTAAATATAAATTTGCCATCCAGCTGATATGCACTTTTAGGTATCTACCTGTATTGGTTTTCTCTTGCTGCTGTAACAAATTACCGCAAACCTAGTGGTTTAAAACAATGCAAATTTATTATCTTACACTTTTGGAATTAGAGTCCAACAGGATCTCACTGGGCTAAAATCAAGGTGTTGGCAGGGCTACGTTCCTTTCTGTAGGCTTTAGGGAGAATATTTTTTCTTCCCTTTCCTGCTTTCAGAGGTTGTCCACAGTTCCTCCTCTCATCACCATGTCCTCCGTCTTCAAAGCCAGCAGCAGCGGATTGAGTACTTCCCACATCGCGTCACCCTGGCGGCCTCTTCTGTCTCTCCCGCTTTTAGGGACTCTTGTGATGATACAAGGCCTACCCAGGTAACCCAGGATAATCTTGCTTTCTTACGGTCAGCTGATTAGCAAACTTCATTCCATCTGCAAATTTAATTCCGCTTTGCCATGTGATATCACAGATTCTGCAGATTAGGACATGGACATAACATAAAATAATCCAGGATAATCTTTCTTAAGATCAGCTGATGAGCAACCCGGACATCTCTGGGAGCCTGTTATTCTTCCTGAAACACTACTCAAGGCATATGAAAATATGTGCCTGCACAAAGAGTTGTACATGAATGTTCACAGTGGCATTATACACTGTAGCCCCAAGCTTGCAGTAATCCAAATCCAGTCTATCAATTCGTCAATGGCTGAACAAAGTGTGATACCTCCATGAAATGAAATACGTGTTATGACATGGATGAACTTCAAAACCATGCTGAGTGAAGTCATATGCAAAAGAGTCACATAGTTCCCTTTATATGAAATTTCTAGAAAAGGCAGATCAAGGTTGCCTAGGGATAGGAACTGGCTGTAAAAGGACACTGGGAAGTTTGTTGGGATGATGGAAGTGTCTAAAATTCTATAAATTCACTTAAAAATCTTTGAATCACATAAAAGAGTTCATTTTATGGTAATTTGTAATTTGCTAAAATTATTTGTAAAAAGAAAAGCATTCATGCAAGCCCAACAGGGAATAGGACCTGGCAGAGGCTGAATGCCATATGGGGAAGGTAACTGAGTAGGTGGCCACCTGGTGGGTCCAAGAACTCGGTTATATATACGGGGATTGACCAGATAAGCGAATATACTGAGGATAACAGACCAGTTCTCTCACTTTTAAAAAACAGATTTATAGACATGAAAGGGGGAAAGTGTCAAATGAACCCAGTGTTATTGGAGGTGTTGATGGAAACTCAGGGTTTTCAATGTAGATATAGAAATAGGCATAGGTGTAAATGTATGACATATGTATATACACATGTATATGTGCACACACAGTCATGTGTTGCTTAACTGCAGGGAAATGTTCAGAGAAATGTGTCATCAGGCAACTCCATTGCTGCGTGAACATCAGAGTGTACCACACCAACCTAGATGGTACAGCTTCCTACCTAGGCTGTATGGTATGGCCTATAGCACTAGGAACAAGCCTGTGCAGCATGTGACTGCACCGAATACTGCAGGCAATTATAACACAATGGTAAGCATCTGTGGATCTAAACATAGAAAAAGTACAGTAGAAATATGATATTATGAAACCACCTTTCTATATGTGGTCTGTCACTGACTAAAATACCATTATGTCACACACACACACACACACACACACACACACACACACGAGCTTCTGAGCTCTGTCAATGGATTGGGCAGGCCTAGAAACAATGACACTCACATAACAAATAGCATACTTAGTTGCTCTGATGATGGTTTCTAATACCATTTTCTGCGAAGGAGACCAGGACTGTGGAGAAATGATTGATTCCAGAGCTGGGACAGGAAAAGTAACAATGAGCAGCTCATTATGCCAGAGAGTAAGGAAGTGCTCATAGAAGGATGTAGACATGTCAAAAGGACATGGAAACAGCTTGAAGGGGCTCTCATTGGCCCAATCTGGGACATTCGAACATCAAAATGTATAATATGGTGATGGAGTAAAACCCATTAAGCAGCAATCCATGAGACCACACTTTTATAAGTAAGTGTGGATGAAGAGAAAGCTCCTTTTCATTGTAGAATGCCAACCGATCAATACGGAAGGAACGATGGGGTTAGAAAGAGGTCTGGCAGTCATTGTAATAATCATTAATTCAGGCAAAATTAATTACAGTTGTTTCGAATTAAAAAGTTAAACATATTTGCATGCTATGATGTGCCAGGCCTTGTTGTGTGCTATAATTCAGAGCTTAGCTACGTCGCACTGTTTGTCCCTGCCCTGAATGCTAGCGGGCCACTTAAGATGCTTTTCCTCTGTTCGGATGGCCCTGCGTGCCTTTGCTCCAGTTGGCAGCCCACGTTCTACTGGTATCAGTGTCCACCTGCAGGTGGTCCTGCTCACTTTCTCATTGCTGCTTCTGTCTGCACCTGCTTGCCAGGGGCAGCATCGCTGGCTCTCAGGGAGGTGCCCTGTGAGGAAGGGGAACGAGCTTTCAGTCCTTGGAAGTTGTGACAATTCTTTGGGTCATTCAAAGACCTTGTGGCCTATTTCTCAGCTCCTAAATATCCTGAAGAGGTAAGATTGCCTGAGAGTTGCAGTCCATGTTAACGACTTGTAACCACATTTGGTCTGGTGGGACTTTCCATGTCTTGTCTTAGAGAAGCTTCTTCTGCATTAACCTCAGGTTAATGTGAGAATTTGTACCCTCTGGCCAACACAGGAGCCAAGGAGTTGCCAAGTGTGAATGAATGGGCCAAGGCTGTCCACAGAATGAATTGTCCATAGGTAGCCACCTGTGAGGTGATTCCAGGGGTGCCATCCAGCGAAACACTAGCCAGATGATTCTTTAATGAAAGTACTGAAACCCTTGGTTGCTACTGAGCTGAGTAATGGCTTCAGCTGCACCTCCAGGCCCAGCAGCTTCTGCTCAGGGACAAATGCTGTTTCTTCAGTTGCCAGTCCACACGTTCCACAGCCTCTTTGTTTGCATCTAGTATCCCATGTTGGCTGCGCCATTGTAAAACCTGCAGCTGTCCTTTCTTCTTAGGGCCTGGGAGAAAGGTGTTTGTGAGAGCAGATTCCCAAGACAACTGTTGTCTATGGAGACCCCATTGCCACCAACACCTCTGGGCCTATGGGACATGACACATGACCCTGGGCTGTGGGAAGCTGTCCCAGGAAGTTGGATCCACCATGCACAAATAGATGCTCATTCTTCCTGGAGTTCAGGATTTGGTTTCTGGGCTCATTTTTATGTGCTGTTTCTGTCGGCCACTCTCCTTAGACCAACCTTGGCCAGCTGGGGAATAAGAGGGAGATTATGCTGTGTCTGCATTGAGAGGGTCATTCCAAGATGGATGAGTGGCTGGCTGGGGACTTTTTGGATAGGGTTGGGCATGTCTTTTCTTGGCAGAGCTTAGTTTTGGTTTGGGCTGTGTACTCTCTTGGGAAGGGTAGAGGGGGTGTGTAGTGCTGGGAGAGACCCCAGACGCCAGCTTGCATCACATCAGTTTCCTCCAAGTGACAGCTGTCATGAGCCAAGAAGGGTCTGCTTAAAGAACCTGTGTGTTGGGGTCTTAGAGGGCTCTCCTTGGCTTCTTAGGCACTGTCACATGGCTTTGAGGAGCACCTGCTCTCTGGCCAGCCCAGGAACATTCAGCCTCTGTGATAGGAAACATAGGCTGGGAGGTGGGTGCTGTAGCCTCAAGTCTAATGTCTGCCAAGAAAATGGGACAACAGATGCAGACATTTCCTCTCTCTCTTTTTGAACTCAGTGTCCTCATCTATCATTGAGGGGGCCAGATTAGAGGCCCTCCAAGGTTTCTTCCAGATAACATAACACCCATAAAACCACCTGCCTGGCAATTCTCCTCAGTAAAGGGTGTAGGCGTTTGTCTCCACTTGCAGCCCCTCAGGCAGGGAACTCATGTAGGCAGGAGACATGTTGTGTCCTTCCTGGCAACGGTTCAGGTCTTCTCTTTGTCTTCAGGACTGTACAGTTTCACTACAATATGTCTTAAGTGTGATTTTTTTAAAAAAAACGTTTCCTACTTGGAATTTGTTGGCTTCCAAAACCTGAGGGTTAGCAATTTTTACCAATTCTGAAAAAGTATCTGCCTTCATGGCAGATACTTCTTGATCCTCATTCTTTTATGTTTAGGAAATCTAATGAGATATATAATAAACTTTCTCAATCTACTAGTAAATTTTTGAGAGGAATACAACCAAATACAACAAAAACAGTTACTTTTTGCTCACAGGTTCGTGGATTGGCCCTGGAGGTTCTGTTCTATCCAGAGCCACTTGGTTCAGGTCTGATCCACGTGGCTCTCCTTCTAGGACCCATGCTGCAGGGGCACAGTTACCTGGGTTAATTCTCAGGCCTTGTAGTGCCAGAATGAACCACACAGGTACATTTAACCTCAGCACACATTGTGGCCATTCACATTCCATTGGCTGAAGGAAGTCACATGGCAAAGCCCCAAGTAAGGGGTGTGGGAAGTCCACTTCAGCCATGGAGTGGGTTGGGGAAGATGATTATTTGCTGAGCAATAATACAATCTAACCCAGCCTGTTGTCTTCATCACAAATATTCACTTCCCTCCCTCAAGCAAAATGCACTTAATTTCTCCCCAAAACAGTTCAAAAATCTCCAGTCTAATCATAGCATCAGGCTCAGAGTCTTGTCTCCATCAGTTCCTATTGACCCAGAGGCCTGTGAACTAAAGAGACAAGTATCTGTCCCTAATCCACCCACCAAAAGACCACAATATACAATTAAAGAGCTGGGACAAAGTAAACACAATTATCACTCCCATTTGAAAGTGGACCAGGCAGGAAGCACAGAACAAGGGTTCACAGCAGATTCTTCCTTCAGGGAAAACTGTGAGGTCCTCCTATCCTGGGGTTAGACAATATTTCTGGATTAAGTCCTGCTTCTGCTCTCTGTGAACAGCTCCCAGATGCATTTGCTCCTGGTTTTACCCTCTGGGAGTTCCTTCCTTTCCACCATTTTCCTTGTCTACTTCCAGGAAAAAAAAGCATTAAAAATATGCTCTCCCTCGAGTGGCTGAGTGCCTTTCTCAGCCTCCCTTCTTCAGGCGGAAAATTGGAGTTCAAGGCTTCCTTGTGTGAGTCAGTTGTTACTAGTTGCATTTTATAAGGTGCTACAAGAAAGAAATGAACTCGGTAAAGAACTGGCTAGTCTGCAAACAGAATTGACAAGTCCTGAAGTTCTCAGACTTTAGCAGTTGCAGAATGGAACTGTTTCCTCACCAAATTAAGGATGTAGCCATTAATATATAGCCATAGGTCAAAGACCAAATTAAAGCACAGCCATTAAGACATTGTCTTAGAACAAAAATCAGATTGCAGATATGGCCATCACACAACTTTGGTAAAACCTTAAAACCTCTGATTAGATTGAGGCCATACCTGGTAGATTGATTTAACAGGGCAAGGCTCCTATGGAAGCCTAAAGAGCTCAAAATACCTAGAATTAAGTTGAGTGCGTGCGAGAGACTGTGTGCATGCATGCACAATGGATGCCTCCAGAGAATTATGGGTCTGGCTTCTGGCATACTGAGTTGGGCTTGGCAGATCATGGAGGTGACGCAGTCGTGGCTGCTGTGGTCATGCAGCTCTGGCCTCAGCTGCAGCTTTTAGCACTGCGGATTTCCACAGCTGTTCCTTTTCCTTTTCTTTTTCAGCTGAGTCTTACAGGTAAAGTTATGTTTATTGTGTCTTATCCAGCATTTCTGGCTGTTACGGTGGGAGGGTGGTCTACCACATTGCTAGGAGCAGGTATCTGTTGCACAGCACCCTGACCTCACTCTTCCCTGGCACATAGTAGGCACTGTTTCTCAAGAAGCCTCAAGGGCACATCCCTGGACTCAGCCCAGGGGCCATTCAGAGAGAGAAAAGACCTAATTTCTCTTTATGAAGGCTATGGTCAGAGAGAGGACAGGACATATGGGTACAAAAAGATGCATGAGTTACATCTTACATTGCAGGAGGGAAGCTCTGATGAAAGAACCTAGTGATTTATGCATTAATAAATGCATCCACTGTGTGCAAGACCCTATGTTAGTGTCTCACCTATTCTTATAATTGTATTTAAACAACAGCCTTTTGAAGTGTGTTTACAAATGAGGAAACTGAGTCTGAAAAATGGCAAGTGCTACAGAAAAGGTGCTATAACAAGCTTAGCAGGTGGCTGAGCTGGGAAGCCAGGCTTGCCTGGCTCTGAAATCTACCCCCTCTTCACTGCCCTGTGCTGCTTCAGAAAACAAGGCTTGGCAGGGCATAACGGGCTGGGTCAGGCTGCATGGGTGGCAGCACGAACAGAACGACCCCTGCTCAGGCGGACAGCCCTGCACAGCTGCGCCTCTGAGTGTGGCGTGTGCAAGCTGACTGGGAGTCAGCTGGGGTGGGCTTTGAGGAAATTTCTCCTCTTCCCTTTTCGTGACAGTAGTAGACATTCAAATGATACAGAAGAGTAAATCTTTTAAAATGAGGGTGTGGGGATGCAGTACACACAGACAAAGGGCTGTGTGGTGTGATTAGGACCGGAGGGTTGCCAAGGCACTGTCATCTTTGTCAGGATCTGGAGCCACTGGTCACTAGAGTGTGGATGCTTAGGGTTCAGGGACAGGTGTGTGTGGTGTGGGTGGAAGTGGCTATTTTGTTGAGTGACTCCCAAATGCTCACCAGCAAGATCTTACGGGGCTCTGGGCTCCTCAGCTTTCGTTTTAAATCAGGATTAATTCCCAAGGACAGTGGGTTTATCACATAATTTGGACTTAAATCTTCTCCCACACCAGGTATAAGGTATCTGCTTATATCTTTTCCACTGAGAAAGTCCCATTTCCATCTTTTTCCCCAAGCACTACCCACTGCCCCTATGTAGCCTGCTCTTCTGCTTGGTCACCTCTGTTGACACTAAGATGTCCCCATCACTGGAGCAAAGACTCCAGCAATGTTAGTGCCAGAGGAGAAAAGGAGGCTGATCAGAGCAGCCTGACAGCTGGTTTTACTTCCAGCCTCAGGGACAAGAGGGGCCCTTATCCGGTGTCAGCCTCACTTTCCCAGGCTGGCAGGGGCTGAGTGCTCTGTTCGGGCTCTGGAATGGTCTGGTGGCCCAGCTGCTGGATGCAGTGTGCTGAGTTAGGTTCAGAAAGACTCTGAGTGCAGCAGCCTTGAAGCTGGGACCTCTGGATGGAATTCCATTTTGATGGGGAAGCGCCAGGGCAGGGAGAGGACCATGGTGATTAGGAAAGTGGACCTCAGAGTTGGATTCAAGCCCTGGTTCTATCGCTTGCCCATGTAAACTTGGGCAGGTCCCTTAAATCCTCAGAGCCTTGGCTTCCCTACCTATGAGAATGAGGGTAATGGTTCCTCCCTTGTTGCTGTTGTGATAGGGCCTGTAGCTCAGTGCTTGACAGGATTAGCAATCAACAAATGTTCTTGTTGTTGGTGGTGGTGAAAGGCTCCCTAGAGTCCATGGTGCTGGGCTCTGTTGGCTCTGGTTTGAGTGATGGAGGGAAGCTCAGATGAAAGAATTCATAATTCACACTGTGAATTACAGTCTGGCCAGACCATGGCCCTCCAGCTTTGGGAGCAGGAGGCTTGAAGGGGGCGGGCCCCTTCCTACGACTTCCTCATGTCCCTGGCAAATAAGTCCCCTGCTCCCCACTCAGTTGGGGGTGGTCTGCCCTAGCCTGCCCACGTCCGAGTCCTCCTGAAAGGCTGGGGAGCCTGTGTTTATAAGTGCCTGCACCTAAATGTGAGTTGGGTTGCCAGGGCCTTTCCTAAATGAAGGCTGTGGAGGGGGCTTACTCTGGCGACAAAAATCTAAAGAGAAGGCAGGCATTCTAGGGCCACAAAGGAAATTAGGAGAAAACCTCCATGCCTGATGTGTGGAAAAGGGAAGAAGTTTATCCTTTGGGCTGCACTGTGCCTGGGATTCTGGTCGTGTTGGGTCTGTGGGCTCAGCAGGGAGGAGTGCTGGCAATCCACCACTGATGTTCCATGTGGCTGTTGAAGGCACCTGAGGAACTAAGGAGGTCCCTGATGAGAAGGCTCAGAATGTCCACACCAACTCCATCCCACACGACTTTTGTAGATTGGTGCTTGACCTGCTGGCTGGGAATGACTATCCTAGTCTGGGCATGTGAAGAGCAGATGGAGAACAGCAGCAAGACTGTCTGTGGGAAGAATTCCCAGGAGAGGTGTGATGAGGTCATCCTGTCCCCTTCAGTGCCAGTGATGGGGCAGAAGCAGGGACCTGGAATTAATGGGCAGAGGGAGGCCCAATGTATGGACCTCTCTCCATGCTCACTTTCTAGAAGGTATGGTCAAGCTTCTCAGCTACCCACACCATGGTTCATCTGGGACAGGGTACCTCAAAATCCAAACAAAAAGTGTTTCAAGTCTAATAGCAAATATGTAACGAGGATGCACTGGGCGCCAAAATCTCAGGATTTAAAAATAAAACAAGAAGTGCCCGCACTCACCACCCTGAGGGCTGACTGTCCATCCCCTGCTCTATTTTGCCATCTTCCCCCTCCTTGTGTCTTCATGATAGGCCCGTGGGAGGAGACATGAACACCCCCATTTCCCAGATGAGGAAACTGCATCCAGAAAGCCCAGGTGGCCCACTGCGAAGGTGGTACAGCCAAACAGCAGGGGAAGAAGCAGTCAAACCCAGCATGGGGGCTGCAGAGCAGCCGCTTCCAGTGCGTGTTGCCAGCCAGCACTGGTGTCCCCTCGCTGACCCGGGGAGAGCTCAGAGTCTGCCCCCACCCCCAGACTGCCTGTGGCTCTGTTGCATTCATATGTCGCCCCCACCAGGAATTTGCGGTGTCAAGAACTGACTTGAAAAGCAGGAGGCTGGAGCCTGTGTTTGAGCTTTGTCAGGTGGGGGCTATGAAAGATTGGACAGAGGCGTGGCTGCCTGCTGTGGGAAAACACAGGTTAAGAGGTAGAGGACCTGGGCCCTAATCCCTGCAAGGGAGAAGGGCCCAGCTGGCCTTGGGACTAGTCCAGCCACAGGAGAGGGGCTCTGTGCTCCCTTGGCCAGCAGGTGCCCTCGCAGTCCCAGTCATCCTGAGGGGACAGGATGCTCCTTCCAAGGGTAGGCGACGCTGGGAGAATAGGGAAAGCTGAGCCTCATCTACTGGATTTCCTTCTCTCTGAGAACAGAGCGCATAGATCCCATTACGTTCCTGATGATGACACTTCATCCATCTTTCTGTGGTGTGAGGCACACTTATGTTTCAAGGATCTATGAGGACATCATCATCCTAAAGATGTCTGCATCCTAAACCTCAGAACCTGTGCCTACGTTCCCTTCCATGGCAAAGGGACTTTGCAGATGGAATTAAGTGAAGGACCTTGAAGTGGGAGAGGATCCTGGACTTTCCAGCTGGGTCCAGTGTTCTTCCCTTGACGGGGTATCAGAGTCAGAAGGAGACACGATGACAGGAGTGAGAGAAGGAGATATCTGAAGATGTTCCACAGCTGGCTTTGAAGATGGGGGAAGGGGCCATGAGCCAGAGAATGTGAGCAGCCTCCAGCAGCTAGAAGAGGTGAGGAAACAGATTCTTCTAGAGCCTCCAGGAGAGCATGGCACTGACAACCCTCTGAATTTTAGTAGAGTGGGGCCCATCATGGACTTCTGACCTCCACAGTGGTGAGATATTTCATGTTATTTGAAGTCACAAATTTTGCAGCAGTTTGTCACAGCAGCAGGAGCAAACTAGTATAGTCACAAAGATCCAAGGGTAGGCTGGAGGAGGAAACCAGCGGAGCCCAGTCCTTGACACCCCAGAGCTACCTCCCTTCAGGCCCTGCTGCTGTATGCAGGCCACTGGTCCTAAGCGCTCTTTCTGTGGAGGCCTGGTCCCCACCTTGCTACCTTGCTGCCCTAGCACCTGCAGCGTTTCAGCATCTGTCTCCTTTGGAATTACACCTGACAGCACATGGAGCAAACAGGGGGATACAGGTCACAGGGACAACGTCTACATCACTGCTGTGGGAAGGTGCCCCTTCTTTCCCATGGGATCACAATTGTGAGCATTGTGACAGTGATTTTTCCCCATTTGGCTGCATTTCTTAACAATTTCTGGCCCCGTGGCCATGCTCTGGAGAGCCAGGGCCCCCAGAAGGCTGACTGCCAGCCAGAAGATGGCTTCTCAGTGATGTCAGGGAACAGGAAGGAGAATTCACTCCACTTTTGTCCCTGTGTAGAAAGCCAAAACAGTGGTGGGGTCTATGAGCTTTTTTCAGAAATACCTTTTGGCTTTGGTGTACTCGGAGCCAAGCACTAAACCAACACCTTCATCCGCAGCTTTAAGAAGAGGGTGTGATTGGCAACTGACTTTGTTGAGAGGAACTGTTAGGCTGTGGTGATGGACATGGGGGCGGCTTGGCCGGGACAATCAGCTTTGGTGTTTTGCTTTGTTAAGGGCTAGGGAATCTTCCATGAACAGACCAGCCTTTGCTCACAGTGGGCCTCCTCCCAGAACCCGATGGATCCACATATCCCCAGACCTTTGAACAACTTAGAAAAACAAATCAACTCTTTATCCAGAGGAATTTAGCTCAGACAATTGCCATGGGATTTGGGCATTTCAAGGCTGTTACAAAAGAGGGTGAGGCACAGAGAGAAAGCCAGAAAAACAAGACAGTGACATCTGTCTCAGGGCGCTGACAGGTGTCGGTGATGGGCGGTTGAGCAAGTTCCTCTGCACCCTGGGCCTCAGTTTCCCTACCTGCTCTCCAGATGTTCTCCATGGATCCATCCATTTCTGACTTGCACATCTGGTTAATTCCAGACTGGAACATCATCTCAGTCCTAGCTTTATAACATTAACGCTGAGGACTGGTTGATGCATTCAGAAGTAAGGAGAAACTCTTTCTTGAAGAGTTCGAAAGAATTCTACAGAAAGGCTCAGCAGATAGTCCTTAGAATTTGCAAAGAGATCTCAATTTCCCAGAGAATTCCAGATCAGCGTGTGGCAGAGTGATGCCAGCTCTGTGAGGAGTCACTGGGCAGCCTTGACATCTGCCTACAGTGGCTCCCTCTCCACCTCTCCCTGGGTGCACAGCCAGTCAGAGACCTTCTGGTGGGCTGTCCTCTTGGGAACCATGTCCAGTTGATCTGCAACAGATAAAAAATTGGCTTCATGCACTAGACTGACTCCTTTAAGCACTGAAAACATTGTAATACTACTCCTTCCACCCCCACTATTGCCAACCCCAAACAAGAACCATCACTGAACCGTGACGCTGAAATTAATCACTTTGTAGATTTGATGATCGTAAGTTTATTGACACTGAACTTTTCTCGCCTATTGAGGGAACTGCATTGTTTCTCAGGCCTGGAGTGTTTTGCATGACAGAGTTTAAGGTTGTGGACTTTAGAGTCTGAGGGGACTGGGATCTAAGCTCACTTCTGTTTCTTTTGCATGACCTTGAGTAAGTCATTTAATCTTCTAAACCTCCACTCCGTCATTCTCAAAAAGGTAATAATGGCATTTCCTATTCCTTAATCACAGATTTATTAGAGCTCCACATTACCATTCACTGAGTGCTTACTATATGCTGGGCACATATACCATGCCATTTATGCAATAATCTCATGATGGTTTTGTGTATGCGTGTGTGTTGGGGGGGTAACTATTGTTCCTATTTTATAGATAAGTTATAGACTCAGAGAATCTATGTGACATCCAAGGTCACAGTAGTAAGTGACAGAGCTGGGACTCAAAATCCAGGAATTGACTTTAACGTTCCTTTTCTGAACCACTGAGCCAACATCCACCAAATGCCCAATCAGTGGAGGCTGCTACAGCTCGTGCTCGACTTACGACCACGGTCGGGACCGCGGACCGGTCGTAACACGATTTGGTTGTAAGTTGAGTAGGCTATATGTACAGTTGAAATGGTGCACGCAGAGATGGTAGTGCTGCCGGAAGCTGGTCCGCACTGTCGTACGCCCAGCTGGGCAACGTTTGCACTGCCAGACGCGGAGCAGTCATGGCTACCGATTGTGGTCGTAAAGTCGAATGGTCGTAAGTTGCATAGGTGGTAAGTCGATCAATACCTTATTAGCATCACTCATTTGTGCCTGGCACGCAGGAGGTACTTAGTACCAATGAATGAATGGAGAGCTGTGTGCAGATGTCTGCAAATGCAACCCTGGAGCGTGTGTTGGTTCTCAGCCCTAAGATCCTGGTTCCTTTGACCTTGACAGGACAGCAAGTGAGCAGATGACGTCCTTAGCGACTGTTCCAGGACAAGGCTTGGCAGGAGAATGCCCTCTGGGGTGCCCTGAGCAGTCTCTTCCTCTTCCTCCTGGGCAGCCAGGCACCTCTGGAGTCTGAGTCTAGACCCTGGATCCTGCAGGTGGGCACAGGGTTGCTTAGCTTTAAGGGGTAAGTTCAAAGCAAAAAGGAAGCTCTCTTAAAAATGAAGGGCAGCATGAATATCGGGGCCAAAGGAGGATGGTTGAGAATTCCTAGTAAAACTTTACAGCTTCCGTGTTTCCCCTCCTCTAAATCTTCCCACAGAAATCATGCGTCTGGGAGGCCGTCTCGGCTGAACAAGGGTGGGAGCCACCCATTAGCCCAGCCGAAGTGGGGACTTTCTGGCTTCATTAGTGCCTGCCCATGGTCCTGGTGGACAGACGGCCTATGAATTGGGGGCTGTGCTCCAGGCCCATGGGCAAGGAGAAGCAGCCACAGGTACCCACCAGAGCTGGATGGCACTGACAGTGCCCTGGACTGCAAGTGGGCAGCGGAAGCTCAGCTGCTGTCCCTTTTATGCGTATTGACTTAGTGGAGTGCAAACATGTTAAAAGTTCACTTTCTCCTTTATAGGAGTCTATAAACAGTCTCTTAAACTGGAGCCCTAGGGCTTCAGTGAGACAAATGTAGGATCAGGGCTTGTGGGGGGTGCATGCTTCCCTTAGCCTTCAGGTGTGAGCCTGTTTAAGATACAACTGCTGCAGGCTCATGCCAGTGGGCAGAGGGGTCTGGATGCCAGGACTGTCCTTGAGACCGCCGGGCTATATCTGGTGAGTCCCTTTTGGAGGCTGGCTGGCCCATGTGGCCCTCTGGAGTATGAGGATGAGAGAGTTCCCGTGCCTGGGAACATTGGGCTGGGCCCGCTGGCATTCTAGGTTTCTAAACAAGCAGGCGTCTGTGGGAGAAGTGTCCTGTTTGCAGTACTCAGGCCAGGAGAGTCAGCAATCATCCTCCTTGGCGACGGGTCCTGTGGCGGCCTGCAGAGGCGAGGGAGGATGACAGGCCTGGGGCAGAGAGGAGGGCACCTGGAGCTGTCCCTCTGGTGAACTTGTGTGGCCTTGGGAGCCATGGAGCCCGCAGTGTGTGTGCCTGTGGGACACATCTGGAGAATAAGGCTGAGGGAGAGGTGACGAGCCTCAGGGACTAGCGCCAGGAGGCAGTCACAGGCTTTGGAAATGGCATTTACTCACTAGGCCTCAGTTTCCACATCTGTCAAGTTAGAGGGTGGTCCCTACTTTGCCTGCGAGTTCCTCGGGGTTGCCACGAGATTATAGTTAGAGGAGTTTGGGGATAGCAGGACAGCCATTCTGTGGCCCAGAGCTCTTTAGAAGCTACTATACGATGGCCAGGTGACCCGAGCAGGTGTGGAGACCAGAGCCTAATACTCATGAGTTCACCTATTAGCTAACAGGCGGCCAAGTGGGTGCAGGTGCAGGGTCACTCCGAGGGCCTGGCCAGGGCTGCCCTGTCCTGCTCTCCATTCCCTGGTGTGTGCCACGCCATGGCTTTGAGCAGGAGCACCTGGAGCATCGCTGCTCACAGCCACGTGCATGTGCATCAGGGCATCCATCTGGCATCTGCATCTCTCTCAGCTCTGCTGACCTGACCTGTGCAGGGGGCTGTGTCCCTGAATGGGTTTTGCAAGTACAGCTGGGGCCTCAGTCCATCAGCTCTCACTCCCCAGGGTACCTGGTACCTGGCCTCAGGTGGCTGAAGCCAGGCAGTGTGCAGATCCCTTTGGAAAGTGGGGATGGTTGGTGGGACGAGACTAGCCCCATTGGCCCCTTACAGGCCTGGCTAGGCCATGAAATTCCACACCAGCACCTAAGTGACGTTCAGCCCAGGTTCAAACAAGTCTGAGCTTTCCTGAGAGGAGGAGATGTTCAAAGCTAAATGAAAGCCAGGAAAAGAAATACAAACGTCTTATTAAAAGGACAGTCATCCCTCTGGGTGCACCTCTATTCAAAACACAGGAAGAGGTTAGACAGGTTCTGTGCCTGAGAGGCAGGCTGGCTTTGAGGTCAGAGCTGGTTTTGTGATGCCACCTTGCTGGCGTTCTTTAGCTTGTCTGAGTCCATAAGATGGAGATGTGTCACTGATGGCGAAGTCTTTTGGAGGGAGTTGAATGTGATATGAATGTCAGGCCCCCAGCACTGTGCCGGTTCATAGAAACGTTTGGTCCATGGGTGTTATGGTTTCCACCATCACAATACCACTGTCGTCATTATTACTAGCATAGAACCGTTTGCTTAGGGAAATGACTTGGCTGAGGCTTTTGCTCCATACACTGAATCAAATGGGGTGTCACCCTGAAGGGCTCCATGGCTCAGTGTTCTCGAACAGAGCCAATCAGTGCAATTCCCTGCAATGCTGGTGATGTTCTATAATCTGCGCTGTCCAGCACGGTAGCCACTAACCACATGTGGCTGCCAAGCATTTGAAATGCAGCTAGTGTGAATGAGGAACTGAATTTTTAATTTTACTTTGGTTTAAAGTCAAATACACATGCAACTAGTGTCTACTGTATTGGCAGTGCGGTTCCAGGATGTTTCTCCCAGGTGGACGCGGCCCAGCTCCTCTCTGAGCTGTGACAGCACTGCATGAAGGGGCTGGCTGATGCCTCCAGCACCCTCGGCCGCATGTAGCAAAGGTGGGCTCTGATGGTGTGTGGTAGTGACCGCCTGGGCATCAGCTGGCCCCTCCAGAGCACGGACTGCAGCCAGAGCCTGTGTTTCAGGTGTAGCTGTTACACAGCTTCCACCTCCATGGGAATCAAAGTGAGAGACACAGTTCCCATCCAAAGCATTTCCGTCTGATGCTATGCGGCCAACTCGATTTTACAGAAGAAGAAAACATGCCCTGAAGAGGGGTGGTGACTTGTCCCAAGCGCACGCGATGGTGGCCTACCTCTTCATGCCCCTAACCAATGCCTCCGATCACAGAGTAAAGGACCAGCCGGGTTTCCTACCAAAGGTGAGCCAAGCGCAGAGGCTCCAGGTCACGGGTACAGGTGCACAGGGCTTCCCTCAGCTGCCTCCCTCCCCCTCCCCGGGCCTCCCTGAACGGTGAGATCGGTCCTGACAACGCCTCTGGCAGTGGAGTGGCCTGGGCAGTGAGTAGCTTCCCGTGTTACAGCTGCGGGATGGAGGCTCAGGGGTGGAGCCCCTGCCCGAGATCCCACAGGGAGGGCCAGCTACCGGGAGGCCGTCACTGAGCCCAGATCCACCTCCCTCCAGGCAAGTCCTCCGCGCCTTATTGGACTTCCTGTGGCACTCCTGGGTGGACTGGCACACCCGGGGCACATCCCCGAGGTTTGGCTTCCAGGAGCGCGGTCCGCAGAGGCTGAGCAGGCCCGGAGTGGGGTGGTCCTGCTCGGAGGGCGGGGGGCTGACAGGCCTTAATGGGCATATTGTCCCCCGCTGCGAGAGCGCCGTCCCGCCACTTCCTCACACGCGACGTGCTGGATGAGCTCATGTCTGAGGCTGTGGGCGGCACGGGGCAGCGCAGCTCGGCGGCAGGGAGGCCCGTCCGGAGAAGGCTGGGGTGGGGCCGGCCGAGCGTGAGGCGGAACCGTGTAATGAGCGACACGGGCTGGATTTATGGGGCTGCGCACGTGCGCCCGGCCTTCCTGCGAGGGCCTCGCGCGGGAACAAAAACAAGTCCTGGCCCGAACGGCGCGACTGAGTCTTAACAAGGGCGCAGTAATTACTGGAAGGCCCGGGCGGGACCCCAGCCTGGGAGGAGCAGAACTTGGGCCCGCTCCTGTGTCTTCCTGTGTCCCTTTGGGCTTTGCTGCGGTCCCTCCTCTTTTTGCCCAGGAGGAAGCGCAGACTCTCAGGGCCGGCACCAGCGCCTCCTCGCGCCAGCGCTGTGGTCTTGGACAAGGTGCTCATCCGAGCCTCTCCTCCCTTTTTGAGGCCCCTGGGAGGCAGCATATCAGGATGAAAGAGTTGACCGCAGTCACTCGTCACTGGCTGTGAGTCCTGGTTCTGCCAGGTTCCTGCTGTGTGGCCTGGGCAAGTCACTTCACCTCTCTGATCTAAGCTCCCTTTACCTAGAAAGCAGGGCTATGGCGTTCCCTCCGCAGGGCTGTTAGGAGGATTTGATGAAATGAAGCACACAGATTCCTCAGCCTATGTGTCCACCCACGCTAACTGGCACACAGGCAAGGGCTCTTTGCTGGCATAATTCACAGGCCTCTCCTGCAGACATGGCTCACTCTTTTCCCTGTTGATTGTCACTGGATTTAGCATCTATCCAGAAAGTTCCCATGTCCACTCCCTTTTCAAGTCAGGAGCCTGGAAGAGCAGAAGCACTAGATGCCATGAGACCCAGGCTGTGGTTAGCAGTGGCAAGATGGGCCTGAGCTGTGGCCTGGTGCCAACATCAGACTCCACTCTGAAGCCACCATGCACCTGCTTGAAGTGAGAGGTCCAGCGTGTTGGGTTACCCCCGCTGTCACCTGGGCTGACTTTCACATGGGCATGAGGGGAGAGAGGGAGCATGGGCATGTTATTCCCACGTTCCTCTCTCTGAATCAGGCCCTCTGCCTGCTGCTTGGCCTTTGAGTCATGTTGTTGATTCACAGAGCCACCAAGAGAGAGCCCCTGCCCTGCCCTGTGCCCTTGGGGTGAGGCAGTGAGGATGCAGCAGATGTACTGCTGCTGGCCTCTACTTTCGTGGAGGGAAGTTTCTCCTTTGCTTATCCCCAGAGCCTATTACAGAGCTTGGCCTGGTGGGCTCAGGGAATGTGTGCCTGCGTGGTGCTCAGTGTCTGATGAGGTCGATGGCCATGTACCACATGACAGCTGTTTAGAAGGCACAGTGTGTGGCTGGCAGGTGTGCAGGGTGTGCTAAGAGAGAACCTCCCTTCAACAGGGTGGTCAGGGAGGGCTTCCTGGAGAAGAAGTAATGGATGTCTAAGAGCAGAGCCCTGCAGGGTTGAGTAGGATTATAAGTAAGTGGAGGCTGTAGTGTATTCTGGTGGGGAACTGGTCTATGCAAAGGCCTGAAAGTGAGATATGAGTAGCCATAGGAAGTACAGTGGAGAGCATGCAAGGCGGGTGGTGTGAGATGCGGCTGAAGAGGAGAAAACTCCTTTCTCCATTCCCAGGTCTTCCAAGCTGTTAGAAGGCAGCTTCTAAACTTCCATGCACCTCAGATTCCTCAGCTATCAAATGGAGACGCTGCCATCACTATCTGCAGGTGTTGTAGGATTACACAGGCAGGGTGAGTGTGGGTGTTTTGTATGCATAAAGGGCTGAGTGGGGTGTGGTGATGCTTTTGGGGGTGCTGCCCTTTGAGATGACCTGGGGTGACTGGGGACACACAAGAGGAGGACAGGAGAGTTCAGGAGAGGGCACCCTGGAAAAAGATGCCCCTTGGGTGGAATCTTAGTGGATTTGCCCATAATTAAATCCCGGAGGGGCTGTTAGTGACTGCGAACAAATATATCATAAGCACCTTGAGCTCAGTGAAAGTTTCATAAGTTAGCTCAGCACTGGCTCGAGGTCCTCTAGAGGATATGGCCTCCGGGTCAAGTGCATTATCTCCAGGGTCCAGAGGCCTCCTCTAGGTGGGAATCCGCAGCCAGGCCCTCCATGGGACCTAATGAAGAGCTGCTGGCTTTCAATTACGCATGCAGCCCTGGCTCTGGGCTGTTTGACTGACAGCTCATTACCCCACTGCCATTTCTGGGCAGGGAATTTAATCTCCCAGATGGGAAGCAAATCAATTTGCCCATCCGCTGCAGCTGAGCCTACTTGAACTCAACTCTAATTTATTCTCTTAAGCTTAGGAAGCCTTGTCGTTTCAAGGTACAGAAATATCAGGTTTCCCAGCCAGTCTGGCCAGGGAGTGCACAGGCATATGAGCCAAGAGGGTCGTGCCTGGGGCCCGACCAGGGTGAGCAGTGGTGGTCAGCAGGGGACGTGCCATCTAAGTTGGCTCTCACCCGGCAGTCCAGGCTTATGGATGGTAAGGGCATGTATCGGAATGGGGGATGGTGTGACACCTGATGTAGGGATCCAGGGTGCCTGTCCCAGGTCTCAGGACAGGAAGAGACTCCCCAGCAAAGCTGATCTGACCTCCTGCTTGCTTGTGTTCTGGGGCCATGCTAGTGATCATCACTCAGTGATCACTGCTCTGGTTTCAGGGCTTTGAACATAAGATTTGGAGGGTGTCTTTCCGGGATTTTGAGCTTTTTAAACTCAAGGAGAAATTACAGACCTGAAGCCAAGGTGACCTTTAACCCATGACATTGGGACTGTTTTTCTCCTCTACCCAGCAGGGCCATCACAGGGCCTCTTTGCCAGGGAGCACATGACCTGCTAGGGGTGCTCTAGGGCACATTCATGCAGACACCGAGTGTGCGCAGGCTGCGGTGGTGCGTGGCTGCTGTCCTCTGCTGTGGGTGCTGGGTCCCGCATCAGACCCCAGGGAGTCCCAGGCGCCCTGTTCTAAGTGAGCCAAGGGAGTTGTTAGTGGAAGGTCTGCAGACAGTTCTGGTCACTTCACAGGGCAAAATAGGCCAAGGAGGGTCTCTCGAGGAGAAATGTCAGCTATGTTTTGTGGGAGACAGAATCCTGGCTGCTCTCTGCCCAAGTTCAAAGGGTGTTTGTTTGCGTGTTCCTCATTTCTATACTCTGCCAACACAGAGGGCTCTGGGGCCTCACTATGTGCACATGAATATTTGTGTGTGTGTGTGTGTGTGTGTGTGCGCGCGCGTGCGCGCATGGGAATGGGTGAGTGTGGGAGGGTGGGGGTTGCTTAGCGTGGAGAAAGGGGAGTGATGAAGAAGTGCTTCCTACAGAGAGTGTTGTTTCTAAGACTCTCTTCTCTGAGTTTGACAAGGTAGCCCAGGCTGGGTTGGTTTCCAGGGTCAGGGAAAGGCCACTCTATTTACACACCTTGCAGAGGTGCATGGAGGGCAGGGCGGGGGCCGGGGATTAATGAGCAGTGTTACTGCCTGCCTGTCAGGAGGCTCATGTGATATTGTTTTGATATGGGGGGCCCCCAGAAGCAAACACAACAGGCCAGGTTATAAATGGAAGAAAAGGCGAAGAAAAGGTGGCCTCGCCCCCTGCCATTGAGCGTTCCCCTTTCTTCTCAGCCGGGAGTGGGCCCCAGGCCCCTCCTCACCCCAGTGCCTTCAGGTGGATCACTGGAAGGCGGCACCAAGGCCAGCTCCCAAGATAACATTGGCTAGGGGTGCCCGCCAGCAAAAATTAAACATCATAGTTGCTAATGAATAAATTGACCAAGCCATCATTCCAGGACCATTCAGGGCGATGGACGAGGCAGCCTGAGTAACAAATAAGGAAACGAGAGGCTTGCCTGACCCAAGTAGACAGGCCCAGAGTAGACAGGCCCAGTGGGGGCTTCCACCTCCTGAGAAAGGCTGACCACCCTGGGACTGGAAAGGGCAGGACCTTGGGTGAGAAAGGGAAGTTACCGCCCACCTCCTTCCCTTTTTTCTGTTTTTGCCTGGGTGTAGGCCAAGGACTCTGTCAGGATTGACTACAGCTGTGACCAAACACAGCCCCCTGACCCTGAATGGGAGGGGGAATTCTGCCACAGACAAATTCATGGGTGGACAACTCCAAATGCTGGAGATGGCGTGTAGCGAGCAGAGGCCAGGACTGAAGTGGCTGTCCTAGGTGGGAAGAGGGTGCAGACTGAGATTCTCCACAGTGTGCAGGAGCTCCCCACCTGGGGCTGAGGGAACAGCCCCTATGCCAGCCTTCCTTCTGTTACCCATTGCCTTGCTCTCCTGGTCTTGGAGATTCCAACCTTTCCTACCAAATCCAGAACTAGGATTACTGCTCCAAGAAGCCCTTCTTGAGCCTGCTTAGCCAGTGAGCAAAACTCTCTGCTCTGAGCCCCTGCCTTTTTAGCAGGTACTTCTCTGGGTTAGTGCTTGCTGGACAATGCTTGCTTACCCACCTTTGTACGAAACCCTTAATCTGGGGCCTCTTTCATAGAAAGCATTCAATAAGTCCTTGTTGACCATTGGATTGCTTTAAATGCACATTCCTATTCATCTGTCATCCAACAAATTCTGTTTATGTTCCCAGGGCCAGCCACACAGGACCTCTCAGTGAGTAGGCAAGAAGCCCTGCGTAACCTGAAGAACAAAATATTGGGATGGATAGCAAAGGAGACTTCAGCCTCAGGGAGTTGGTTGTAGACTCAGAGCTGGGTTCAAATCCCACCTCTACCATTCATGACTGTGTGACCTTAGGGGATACACTTCACCTCTCTGTGTCATAGTCATAGTTTCCTCATCTGTAAAACAGGGATAGTATTACCTACCTCATAGCGTTGCCATGAAAAGTCAATGATGTATGTAGAGGACACACACACTCAGTGATTGTTGTCAGTGTAGTCCCAGTTGGAGCCACAGCATTGTGTTAGATCTCAGGTGTTATTTAAAGGGGCCTATGGAGGAGCACTGAGAAAATCATCTGGATTATTCAGGGCAGGGCCCAGCTGTTGAAGGCAGGAATTGTTCTTGAGAAATGAATGGGAGCGGGTGTTGTCTGCCTAATACTGCCACTGGATCACAGGGTGGCATGGCTCTGAGGTTGGGGTAGGCTGGCGGGGGCTCAGCACAGCAACAGTGGATGGGGCAGCTCTGTCAGTGGCACCCACTGCATGCCTGTCTCTGAAGGCTTAGAGTGGAGGGAAGGGCTGGGCTGTAACACTTAAGCTCTCTAGAACCTGCAGGATTTTACCCCCTCACAAAATACTTTCATTTCTGGTAAGTTTACTAACTGCAAACTTGTTATTTGAATAGAGGCATGTGTGCATTTCAAGACGTTCCTTGCAGTTGTACCAATTTTTTAAAAGTAATGAGCTTTTTTCCCCCCTTAAAGCATGAGGCTGACATCAGAGAACAGTTTTTGATCTCAGTTTTAAAAATGAACTGAGTGGCTTAGAAATGGTGGAAACCCCAGGCAGCTTATTGGCTCACTTCCCCTCAGTTTCATTGAAAAGAATTTCTTCAGTGTACACACATCACAGGGCATGATGCACTTTGGATTATTCAAAGTTTAGAAACATTTAGGTGATCACGGTAAATCATTCATGCAAACATGGATAAATGCAGTTGTTTCTTTCGTGCAATCACAAGGAGAGCAGACATCCGCAACCCTTTTCTGTAGTTCTCAATCCTTTTAGTGACATCTAGTGGAGGATCTTTGAAAAACACATTTGCCTCTATGGTGTTCCTCTAAAGTTAAGCCCATCCAATTAATCAAGAAGTCATTTAAACCCTGTGTCCATGTAAAAGTCCCTCTGTGTTTCAGTGTCTGAGTTAGAAATACCACGAAGGCCGAATGGACTCTCTCTGACTGCTGATAAGAGCGTGCCACCAGGAACCCTATATCACAGTAGTCAGAAACTCTGCATTTGAATCTGGTTGTCACTTTTCACCAAGTGTGCTCTCCTCCCAGCTATAAAATGTATTTAATAATAGGAACTGCCCTATAGGGTTATTGCAATGACCAGATGAAATGATGCCCATGAAGGACTCAGCATAGTACCTGACATACAGTAAATATCAGTCTGATAAGCTAACAGTAGCTACAACTTTTCATTACCCTCCATCCACACTGCAGATCCTACCTGCAGAAATAATGCTCTCGGGTGGAGGGCTGCATAGTATGGTTTGTCTAAGCAGTTTACTGTTATTAAATATGCAGTGGAATCATTTTAAGATGCATCTTCTTAAAAAAAAAATGCAGTTTCCCCCTCCCCACTGCTCTCTCTCATTTCAAATGCTAATCAAGAAGTAGGAATACATAATCTAGACCCAGCAAAGATCTTGGAAAATAAACGTTAACATAGCCCCTTATGTTCAGATGAAATTTGGAAAAATCATCTTTCAGGTTTGAGCTGGAAGTCGTTGCCTTTTCATGGAAAAGATTGGTTGTGTAATGGTCTAGGACCTTCTGTTTTGAAGAGTTTGTATTAGGTACAGTTTGGGAAGGAAAAGTGATACTTGACAGTCTTCCATGATATGAAGTGTACTGCATATTTCTTCCTGGTTAAAATCTGCTTTAGAAGCAGGCATGTTTCTTTCTTTCTTTTTTTTTTTTTTTTTTTTTTTAAAGAGATGGAAAGAGTCTTCTGTGTATTTTAGGCAAATTTAGGTTAAGGTATAAGTGCCCTTTGAAGCAAAAAGTGTGCATGTTTTGCTAACGTATTTTAGCTACTCTGGCTTGGCTGAGGTCTTCCTAAATAATCAACATCCCTCAATAGCCTGGGGCTGAGAAGGCATGTGACAGCAGCTAGCAAATCCCAGGAGCCTTGGCCATGGTAGCTCGTCCTTGAAAAGCTCCTGGCACCCTTCTGCCAGGGATCCTGTCCTACAGGGATGACAGACCCAGCAGCCTCGGCAGAGGGCATGAGGCTCCAGCAGCTCCATTAGCAAGTGGCTAAGCCCAGCCCTGAGCCAGAGACTGTCAGAAGGGGACAATGGTAGGAGAGAGCTGGGCTCAGGGTCTGGAGCCCTGGCTCTGCACCAGCCGGCCACATGCCACCCGCACGGCTTTTGATACACTCCCTCCTTCATCTGTGGAATGAGGATAACACCCCGGCCCAAGGGTCACACACAACCAAAAGGAAAGAATTTATAAGAATTCTTCCGACAAACCACTAGAGCCAGCAGATGGCCCACACCAGCCCAGGCTGCACTGAAACCGTGGAGCGTCCAAGGAGTTGTGGGGGCGGGGTAGGGTTTGAGGGGGGTGGACCGCCCTGCCTGCGCATCCTGTGACTGCAGAGGCCGACTCTGGACCCACGACTCATGGGCACAGTAACTGAAACACACCAGTCACAACAACAGTTTAACATTTTACTAAATCAACTCACACAAATTCCAAATTGCAAATATAATTAAGGACAACAGATTCTGCTTTTCCTTTTAAATCTTTCATTTTCAAATCCATCATTAAGACAAAAAGTAACCAAAAATTAGGTTTGTTGCAAATTCATGATTCTTCTGAGGAAAAAAAAAAAATAAAGAACATTAGAGTAAAAAAAGAACGCCACTGGGTGTACGAGAAAGCACCACAACACACGGTCACAAACGGGGCGTCCTGGGTTCGGTGACAGGTAAAAGGCGCTGTTCTCCTCGCTGCTGTGCACCAATCAGGGTTTCGTTAAAATAAAACTAGAAAATCTCCTAGGTTACACTAAGTCAGACATGGTCTGGAACACAGTGCTTAACAGTAATGCCAACTATCAGTGCTAACATAAAAACATTTTAGAAGGTCAAAAACAATTAAACTGGAAACCAAAGCCTTATTTTCCCTAGATGCGCAAAATTGAAAATGAAAGGGTTCCCACCTCCCAGTAGGAGTGAAGGGGATTTTTCTTTTTTTCATTTAAATTGGAGGTGGGGTACATGGTGCAGCTGGTTCTGTCATTGCTCAGCCTAGTTGGCGTCCAGCTTGGCCATTTCCTGCACATAGATTCCTATACTCTCGCTGTCAAAAAGCACGAAGTACACCGTTTTGATGGAAGAGGACATTGTGGACACAAAGTAACTGGAGATGGCCTTCAGAATCAGCTGCGCTGCTGTCTGCTTTGGAAAACCGTTCCTGTAGGAGAGAAGACAAGCGCTCAGCAACTGGGATGCAACCGGGGACACAGGACCTGCCCCGCCCTACGAGGCCACCTCCCTCCGTGCTGCAGCTTGCCTTGGGTTGGGTTGGTGTGTGTTGAACCCCATGTCTGCTTGGACACCAGTATGGGAAAGCCCAGTGCCCAGAAAACTGGGCGAAGAGCTGGCACCTACAGAAGGATGTGCAATATGCTTCTAGAGAATGCAGCAGCCAGCACACACAATAGTGTTTTGTGGTGTGCATTAAGGCCCTGAAGTGCAGTGTGAGCTCCCGAATTTCTTTTTCCATCATCCCTGCCACTAGCACAGTGCCTGAGCCACAGCCCAGGCCCTCGATGTCAGCTCCAGGGGATGGCTGCAGGTTCTCTAGGAAGGCACTGACCTCTGCCCACCCACACAGAAGAGTTACCCCTTCACACCAGGAGCCACTGCTCAGGAATCCACCCTCCAACACATACCAGCAGTACCACCCCAGAGTCCAGAATGCAGGGAACTGTGAGCTGTTCTACTCAGGGCTACCATCCAAGTTTCCAGGCCAAATGTATTTGAATCCACATACATTTCCACTTCAAGTCAACATCATGTGGCAATTTTTGAAGGTAGGTGCTCTGGACTTAAAAATATCCTGGCCAATAGATTTCACCAATAGGTGAAGTCAGGACTGGCAACAGTGGCCCTCACTGTTCTGTGGTGTGCCCGAGGCTGCTCCTGGTCAGCATGGCATGTGGGTGACCCACATATAGTCTAGTGAAAACCCAGGTTTAGAGCCAGTGGCCCTGGATTCACATCCCTTACTGGTCCCATTTTATAGTTAAGGATACTGAGGGTGAGTATGGGGCCAGCTCTCATGGGTAGCTCTTTGTTCACTGGAAGATCTATAGTCATCAATCTGCCTGAGCCTGAGGGCGTGCTGGTGTCCAAAGCACTGGGCCAGCCTGCCTATTTCAGCTGGAGCTCTTCCTCACGTGGGGCACCTGCTGCCAGGTAGAGGGGTTTCCAGATGCGTACGGTGGGCATCTCCGTGGTGGTAGACCTACACAGCTTCCTCCCAGGAGACCCTGGTGATTCTAGACCAATAGGTGGGCCAGGATGGAGTGTGGCATGGATAGGGAAGAAAAAGGGCTCTGCTAAGAGTGGGCAGGTCATTCCTCTGGCACCAGTGCCGTTTGCAGATGTGAAATCTCAGGCACAGCTGCTTTGACTATATTCACAGGAGTCAAGGAGGACCGAGGACAGGTTTCTGGAATGAGCTCTGTTGGGAATTGCTTGGAGAGAGAAACTCAATCTTCCATTTTTTGGGGCATCTTTCCAGCAGCTCATGCTGCTTCCAGCTTGCGCTGGGTTCCTTGGTCCTGTTGTAGCCTGTACTTGGTCAAGGGAACTACAAGGGCTTCTGGAGCAGGCAGAGACAGTCTGTGGATGTGACCTAGATGAATGGGGGCTGAGAGAAGCTGTGAGAAGTTGCTTTCTGGATGTGAAGTCCAAGAACATGCTCTTCCAGTTCCAAGCTCCCCACAGTGAGGTGCCCTCCTGCCTGTCTCAGCCTCACACCTGCACAGGGAGCTGGGCTGTGGTGAGGGCCTATGAAATGCTGCAAATAGCAGCTGTCATGTGGCCTGATGGTCTGCCTAGCTGAGCTAGCCCCAGGGCAGGGCTTCTGTAGCTGCAGCCAGGCTGCCTGCCCAGGCAACTGTCTCTAACGCTTGGCTACACAAGCTGGGTGGGATGCAGTTTGATGCAGGCAGAGCATGGCCTGGCCCATGCCCATGCCATGCCGACTGGGAGGTCCCAAGGGGTCTCCATGGAACACCAAAAGTGTGCCAGTAACTCCCACCTGTTACCAGTGCTTTCTGACAGACCCATCCTGGGGCCTTCCCTGCCTCTGCTTTGGACGCTTGCAAAAGGGTATGTGACTTTCACTCAGAAAGTGTTCTTTCCTATTCCTCTACGTCATCAGTTCTAAAACTGTAGCCTGCATCAGAATTCTGGAGGGCTTGTCAAAACACAAGAGTTTGATTCAGCAGGTCTAGAGACCACTCTGTGACAACTGCTGTTCTACAAATAGCCAGCATGGACTTTATGATCTAAGCTGGCAGGGTGGACCCAGAGGTTGAGGCTCTGCAAATGTGGGAGAAGGGTCAGTATCAAGTTTTAGACCTGCAGTGTCCCCACCTGCCTACCCTCCTGTAAAGAGAGAGCAGGCAGTTCCACTGGAACTTGCAAGCATTTCAGGGTTGCTGGTGGGTGAACATGAATCTGGATTTGTTTCCAGGAAAAACCTCTGTTGACAAATCCCTCCCTCTGTCCTAGGAAGCCACAGCCTAAGGAAGAAACCATGCCATGGGACTGTGGCTGCTCTGGACTGTGCAGGCTGCCAGGAAGGAATGGTGGAGGTAATGGCTTTCCCAACATTTTCTGGTGGGCCTCAAAATGTCTTGCTGCCAGAGAATGCCTGTAGCAAAATGGAATGTGTAAGTGGATGCCCTAGCAAGAGCACTCCACACATAGCCCTGCAGCCTCCAGACACAGGCAGTGGTGGCACATGCAGCAGCTGGGGCAGGTCAGTCCCAGCTCTGCCTCTGAGGCACGGGTAGACTGACGGCCCTACTCCCTCCAGGGTAGAGAGAGTGGTTAAGAGCTCAGGATTTCCTGGGGTCACACGGGATTTGAGTTGTTGTCCCGCTTCAGTGCCTTGTTTCCCCATCCAGCGAAATGGAGTCAGAGTACGGGACAAGAAGATGCACAGTAAACACCAGGGTATGGCACAGAGAGTCTTCAGTTAAGAGGAGCTGTCTATAAAGTAGGTGGCCTTGAAGGGTCTTTTAAAAGGCTCATGCAGTGGAAAACTGCCTCCTCCAACCTCATCCCTGGGATAGCTCTGACTTGGTGACTGCTGTTGTCCTTGCAGTCTGTGCTAACAATGTTGGCCTCAGACCCCAGAGAGCTGCTGGCTGTGACTGTGGGCCTGCAACAGCAGGGGCTACACAGAGGCTCCCCAGTGCAGTGCTGACCACTTTCAGAGCACCGATGCCCCCTGGCGCCACATCTTTGGCTTCTCAGCTGGGTTCACTTGCTACCTGCATAACCACGGCCACTCTGAATAGCCATTTCTGCCTGGCCTGGCCCCTGTGACAGCCACTCTGCCCTCCAGCTGCCACAGAGCAAGATGGGTGAAGGACTTCCACTCTAGAGTCAGAATCAGGCTTGAATCCCAGCTGCTTTGGGCTGGGTGTTAACCCCTCTAAGCACAGTTTCCTCCACTGGAAATGAGGTATTTCAGGGGTCTATGCAATGATGATAATGGTGGTGGTGATAAGGCTGCCAGTGCTGCGGCCACCATCAGCCCCGCCTGGGAGATGGGTGCTTTGCATGTCGTTTCCCCTCTCTTCAGCCCCTGACCTGACCTGTGCGTTGTGTTTATGGCATGTTCCTTAAGTGTCTCTGGAGTGAAGTGTTTTCTACACGATAGACGTGGGACCTTGAGTGGACTAAAGAGACATCTGAGCTTCCCCTAAAGTCACTCCAGTTGTCTCTGTAAAAGCCTTTGCCTTTCCCAAGAGTCCTGGACCTGTTTCCCAGGGCCAGTGCAAGATGCCCCCTTGGGTCAGCCTGCTTAGTGATGGCTGGGGGCACACACATTGGATGCTTGTCCGACGGTCCCATCCAGACATGTAGAGACTCTAGGTCCACCAAGGACCACATACCAGCTCTGCTCAGCCCTCTCCTTGCGTGGGGCTTCAGCAAGCACCCCTGCTCTCAGCGAGCTCACCCTCTAGTGCTGGGGCCAGGCTAGGAGCTCATGAGGGACCTCAGAGTCAGAGGGAGAGCTGTATCTTGGGAGCCCAGGGAGACTTTCTGGAGCAGATAGACTGGGAGCTTGCCCTTGGTGGCTGGGGAGGAGTAGAGGTGGATTCTGGTATTCTTGGTGGGTAGGGTTGGGGAAAATGTCTGTCACTCAGGATATAGACACTCTTCTGCTAAGATTAGGTTTCCTCACACTGTGCTGTGGACTGCTCTTAGGCCTTAACCATTTTTGAGTAATTGCCTGGTTGTTTGAAGTTGCCCCAGCTGTAGGCTACTTTGATCCAAAAGACTAAGCCATCAGGATCCTGAGCTGACGGCAATGGTATATGAGGGAGAACATTCAGAATCAATGGTGATGGGCCCACCACTCCCCTGAGCTGTGCCCCCTGCCAGCTAAGGAGGGGCTAGGGCCACCCCAAAGTGGCCTCTCACTCCAGGCCCCCAGGTTTGGGTAAATGAAAAATTATCCCCTATTCAAAGGTCTTTGAGTTTCTGTCCTTTTATCTCTCCCCTGAGGCCAACACTTAGGAGCATAGAGAGGCTGATGGCTATACCTGGTCAGGGAGTTTCCAGGTAGTGTTTTATGCACAGAGTACGTAGGCACGGGGCAGCCCTGTGGTGGGATGAGAGGAGGTGGGAGCTGGGGTCTGGCTGACCAAAGGAGGCAGGGGTTCCATGAACCTAACAGTTCTGAAGCCCAGGGCTTCTGATCAAATTCTGGCTCTACCACGTACAAGTTGAGTGACCTCAGATGAGTTACTAAACCCCCTTCTATGCTTGTTTCTTTGCCCTTGAAAGGAATTAGTAATAGCGCTCACCTTGTAGGGCTGCTGTGAGATAATGCAGATAAAGGGTTTAGCACAGTGCCTGGGGCTCAACACATACCCATAAATAGATAGCTTGAAAAAAATAAATCAGCTTTTCCTTTTAAGCTCATAAATCTAAGGAAAGTTTAATCAAAGCCCCTAACTAGTATTCTCTATGTACTACCCCTCTGGAGAGGGGTCACCCCTAATGTCAGAGCTGAGGAAGTGGGGTATCCATAACTATCATGACCAGAATGACTGAGGACATGATATCCAGATGCCAGGGTCTCACCTGCCCCCAGCAAAGCAGACAGGCTGGAGGGAGCCATCACACAGGTGTGGTTGTGGTCATCTTCCACGTAGGCTGTGCCTCAGCTAAGAGAGTGATCCTTTATCAATGGCTGTTTCCCTACATGCTTGCATTTATACTGTTCTAATTCTGACATAACTTTCAGAATGCCAGAGACACTGGATGCAACAAACAAGCTGTTTTATTTCCCCTCCTAAAACCCACTGTGATTTACTGGCTGGCTCTGGTGTAATCCCATTTTTTCACTCATGAAAGAGGGCAGCTGTTTACACAGCTCTGTGGGGTGAGGTCTGCCTGGCAGATGTGGCCTAGGTAGCTGTGCACATGTGCTGCCTTCGGCATTTCCCCCCCCTTAAAGCTTTCAATTGATTATTTTTACTCCTACGTTTTACTCCATGAAAAATGTAAATAAGTTTGTAATAACAGATGCTCTTTTATGGGAATTACTTTTATGCTTCAATTAAAAATTTCCCAATACCCATATGAAAGGGTGTGAAATTATTACCTCCAATAAAGTCTCCTATTGCTTCCCTCTTCGGAAGCACCTTTCATCAGAGCAGATCAAAGTGCATCCGAAGCATTAATTAACTGGGCCTCAGAACCATCTGTGAGGAAGGGCAGTCCCTACAGCCTCACTTGCTGATAAGGCAGACCAGGGCAGAGAGGTTGATTCATTTAACCAAAAGTCACACAGGACAGGAGTGAGGGGCCTCACTCACAGAGCCCTAGGACCAGAGCTGTGAGGCTAGGGGAGGCAAGCTTGCCTGTAGCTCACTGACTGGGGAGGGGTTGCTGGGAAAATGCTCATTCTGCTGTTTTGCCCTTGATTTGGGGAGGTTGTGGGGGGTGTGGAGGGCACTGATTAGAGGCTCCAGAGAAGGTTCAGGTGCAACTGGAGATCTTTCCCCAGAGCCAGGTAATGGTGGGGCCTGCCAGTTGCACATGGCCTTGGCCACAGAAAGCCCTGGGGAATGGTGGCAGTGCTTGTCGGCCTGTGGACAAGGACTTCTGCTAGGCAGAATGGCAAGTGCCAGAAAGCCCACTCTGTACTAGTTCTGCCACCGGTACTTGAGGTGTGGGACCTCAGTGATGGCAGCATGCAGGAGGCAAAATCACAAGGCCCGCCTAAGTGGAAAATGGCAAAATCCACTTTCTATCCTCTCAGAAGTTCGGAAGGAAAGTGCTTTGGAAAGAGCAGCTTTCTATCCAGTTCAGGGCCTGGTTACCCAGAAGGAAGGGGCGGCCTACAGGGTCACAGGCAGTTGGTGCTGCACAGCCCTGCCTTCCCTGGGTGCTGAGTGGGGCTGATGGGCAGAGACCCTAGAAGGCTCACAAGCTGGGGTGGGAAGCCCCAGGAGCACTGGCAGGTACTCTGTCCAAAGCAACCCCCTGCCAGTACAGAACCCCAGGTTATGGCTCCTTTTGGGCCCAAGTTGCTAAGAGCTGCAGCCTCTACAGGCCAGTTTCTCTTTGCTTCAGTGCCCAATGCAGACCTCGAGGCTTCCAGAGGCCTTGGACTTAGACCCTTGGTAGGGAGGACTATAGTGATGGGCAGTGGGTCACAATCTTGGAGGTGGCTCTGCCCTGACAGGTCCTCATATCTGCATCATGGCACACACTTCTGAAAGCACTTTGCCTTCTAAGAGCTTCCTTAATTTCTAGAGCAACCCTGAGACACTGCATGGGGGGACTATAATGCCAGCTTCTCAGAATGAGGCTTAATTTACACATCATCACTCACCTGGTTAGTGGCCAAGCCAGGATGCAACCCCAGGCCTGACTGCTAAGCCAGAGTGCAGTGCTGCTCCAACAGGCAGGAACCTGATAGGTTATTAGCTGTCATCTGTGGGGTGCACAACCAGGGGGATGTTGGGGGGCTTACCCTGAGCCCTAGCTGCATCAGCTGTCGAAAAACTAGACTTCTCCAGTGGTGGTACTCTGGGTATGTCTGTGTCTTAGGAGCAATTCTGCTGCTCCTGAAGACCTTGGTGAGTCTACCTGGGGGTATTTTGGGGGCAGGAAGTGGGGTAGGGCCCAGCCCTGTTTAAATCTCACATAATTCCCCATTCCATTCCACCAGGTCCCTTTACCTCATTAGCAGGCCAGCAGGGTCACCTACAGCAGTGAGACAGTCAGGTAGAGACAACTGTGCCTCAATGAAAGATGCTTATGAGTAGAAAGGCAAGGGACAGAGGGTTTTATACAAAGAAAACTGTGGTTTGGGGGACAGACCACAATAGACTATAATAAAGTCAGACTATAATAAAGACAATAAGCTATAGACTTATTCTGAGACAGCATGCTGTTCATCTATATTTCTGCATTCACACCTCAAGATCCTCTCCAGCCATCTAAGTCATTGTGCCCTTCAAAACTTAACTCTCTGAGGTGCCATCTCTGTGGTCCCAGTACACACAGGGGTCCCCTTCTGTGATGACATCTGCTGTCAAAACCGAAGTTTTATATTATCCTTGGGATTGGGTCTCTCTCATTGTCCCTCACCATTGTTTAATGTCTGCATTCTTCCCTATGTCGTGCTTCTGGTCTCCTAGCCTCCGCAGGCCTTGCACAGAGTGAGAACTCCACAATTATGGGCCATGTGTGTGCAGAGAGACACACCCATGACTGATATGTAACAAGCATGTGTTCCTACCTGCCGCTGCCGATGGATGGAAATGCAATGGATTTCAGCTTCTTATCATCAGCCAGGGCCAGGCAGTTTTTCACTGTCTTTTCCAGAAGTTCTTCACACTTGTCCGCACCCCAGACTGGACTATTACAGTGGATCACAAACTTGGCGGGCAGGCCGTGGCCTGCACTGACAGCAGCTAGTGGTAGGGGGATGCAATAGAAATAGTGAGCTCTGGTTCACTGCAAAGCACAAGATGCCAAACACAGACCCATTCCCCTGCCATGGTACATCCTCCCGGGCCCTCCAATGCCCTGCGTCTGGGGAGTTCCACAGCTGTCTGCTGTGTTGTGATTCCAATGTGAGCTCTAGCCAAGAACTGCTCGTCATTTAGTCTTTTCACTTAAAGGGGCGAGCCAAGCCAAGCCCTACCCTTGGAAAGTTGGCATTACGATGTGTCACCACCAGGAATTTTTTACCAAGTTCATAGTAAGCCTGTTTCCACTCTCAGAAAGAATACAGGGTTCTCCCAGAGGCAGAGCCTTACTCATCTAATTCAACTGATCATATCAGAACATTTGCAGCCTCAAAATAAATGTTTTGGGTTTCCAACCCCCCTTAAGTCGACTGGTGTGCAAATTATCAACTTGCATACCAGTATGATATATATTTGTCTCTACTATGATGTATCTCTCAATCTCCCAGACCCAATTCAGGACTAAGCTATGAGGAAATCAACTGCTTTAAATGATCTGCTAAGCAACCTGACCAGCATTTCTGCTGCCCTTGTCTTCTCCCTGCTGAGGATGGCTTACCATATGAATAACTGATCCTGTTTATCTGTGGCAGAATTAGATTAGTTTTTGAGAAGGAACCATTTTCTTTTCCTAAAAGAGGAGCCGCTTTCCAGCTACAAATCTCCACCAAAGACCTGCCTTCCCCTTGCCAGATCTGAGGACACAAGTCTAGGGTAGGGTCTGCCACAGACTGCGAAGTATCATGTCTCCCAGAGCATGTTCCAGGATAGCTGTTCCTAAGATGCTCTGCAAAGATTGTGGGAGCACTGGGTTTAGTGGGTGCTGCATACTATACTTCTACACAGGAGCATATGCGTCTCCACATCACCACTAAAGTAAAACATCCAAATTTTTGGTAGGGTATTTCCGAAACCCATTTTTTAAGGAACGTCTGTCCAAGGGGTATGGGTTGTTATGGTCATGTCATAGATACTACAGAAGGAGTAATCTCTGGGTAGTGTCTGATGGTACAGTAGAAATAGCTGAGTCACAGGGTGTGAATTTGAGTCTTGGCTTGAGAACTCCGGGCTGACCTATAAAAACCTGACATGGGGTGGGGGTGTTGAATGCAACCAAAGGGTCTGTCCCCATGAGAATTCACTGCTAAACTGTGCAGAGAAAAAGACTGGAAAGTTAGCAGTGACTATCTTTGGGCAGTGGAACAGGAGTATGTTTTATTTGCCTCTTTATACTTTTAAAAATATTTTAAAGCATTTTCTAAAATAGCTCTTAAAATCAAGAACAGAAGTATTACTGAAACAAGCAAAAATATCTTGAACCCTGCTGATAATGGGTTTGCGTCTACTGTGGTTGGGGTTTCCCCAGCAGAGTTTGGTACATGGCAGCACCAGGCTGCCTCCACACCAGCAGTGGTGTGGAGACGCTAGTGCCAAGGGTTACCAGCAGGACTCAACCTGGAACCCCGATGGGAAAGGACACACAGGCTGGTCAAAGAGGTGTTTTAAAGGGCCTGGGGAAAGGCCAGCTGCCCCTGGCTGGGTAATTAACACTGTGTATGCCCTCCCTTGTACAATGTGGGACTTTGGTGGAACTGCCTGGAAGAACTTTATAATTAGTGCCCTGTATGTCATATCCCTTGCAGGCAAAACAGAAGTGGCAAAGCAGAGGTCAAAGGCACAGATCAACAAAGGGAATCCCTACTGGACCCTGAGACTAGCCTGCAGGGGGTGTAATTTGTAGTCACTGGGAATAGAGGGGCAAGGCCTAGTGAATCCTCCGAGAGCTTATTCGAACGTTATGTGGAAATTATCAATGTCCAACTTTAGTTAAGATTCATTTTTACAATAGAGGATTTGAAAGATAGGATAGGCAGTGGGATCAGGTAGTAAGAAGAGAAAACCAGAGCCCAAAGTGAGGAAGTGGGTGGCCTGTCCTCAAATAGCTGGTGGGGGAGCCAGGCCTCCCCACTGATTAAACTCTCAGGTCCTCAGGAGGTTCTCTGTCCTGCACACCCCAAATTACCACCTAAAATCCCAAAATTCAAGCCTGAAGCAGCAAGAAGTACCCTGCCTCCAAGTCTTAGCAATAATTCTCTCCACATCAGATGCCAAGTCATTTTCTTCCTGTTATGCCAGGGAAGGCGTAATTGGCAAATGAGAAATGTGTATTTATATGTTTCCTATTACAAACACAGATGGCTGAAGATTTTTAATTTGCATCTCTCACCAGCAGTTTTGCAGATGGCTCAGTATCACTCACTTTCAGTTCTTACATGTGCCAAACTCACCTCCTATAATTCCTTAAAATTTGAGATCTAGACATCAAACATATAGGAACTCTTTGAAGCAATAAAAAAAATGCAAAGGTGATTTTCCCAGACAATGCATGAAACTCTAAGTTGTAAAGCTACAGGCTGTCCTTGGCCTCCATCTTGAAGATGCGGCTGTAGTACAATGTACCCCTGAATTCTAAGCTGTCTCACAAAATGGTTTTCCTAATATTGTATGTGCCACAACAAAATAAGCACGGTGGCTTTCCCAACTCACCTCCAGCTACTTCCAAGGGCCCATTCTTTTTCCGGAGTTCTAGAACAGCTTCCACAAACTCCTTGCCACCTTTCTTCTCCAGCGTGTTTCCTAGACAAGGACAGGGTGGGGTCAGGTTGCTATTCTGTATCTCTGGCACACAGACACACTTAGCATGTCAGGTGATTACATACTTCAAATGATCTGACTAGCTAAATTTCCATCAGGCTGCAAAACAGGAACTAAGTGTCTTGGCTGAGTTAGTAAAGTGAAATTGAGAAGGGCTTTTTCATCACCAGTTACTAGCCTTTCATTGCTGCTTCACCTGGCTGTCTCTGCTGCCCCTTATTTGGGTCTGACTCAGGGTCATGGATGACCTTTAAAAATTTAAAAATTTTAAAGTAAACACTCTTCACATCATAGATGTACCAGAGATGTGAGGGAGACAGGAGATGCTTGTTTTTTTGCAAGTATGCTTGTCCTGGATGCTTTTCATTGGCATGAGATACCAGCTGGTACTGGTTTCCAAGACTAATGCCCACCTTGGGTTTTCTTCTCTGTCTCTGGGGAGAACCCCCAAATAGGGAGGTTTCAGCAGCACACAATGCTCCCATCAAGAAGCCCTCTCCTCCTGGCAGCAGGCCTGAAAGAAGTGTTCATACTTGGCCACCTTTGGACCAGCATTATTACCATGCTTAGTTCCTGTTTTGCAGCTTTGGTGTCATATGCAAATACAAAATAAAAATGGCCTTAGACGGAATTTTCTTAATTACACTAAGGATTCAGAATAATTTTCAGTAAAGGAGGGCAGCATCAGAAGCAGAGCTTAAAGATTAATCTGTATTCTATAAAAAGCTTGGAAAGGAGGATGTCTAACTGCTTAGGACCAGATTTTTTATAAAAGCCAATGGAGGTTGGGTAATGTATTTTCTTGAATTGGGGCACTTGCGAAGTAATCAATTCCTGCTATGAAACCAAGTTCCCAAACAAGATCACCAACACCCATAAGAACTCTGGGTTGATGCTCATGTGGAATAGCACGTGGCAATCAAAGTTAGCAACAATATCAGCCTTTCGAGTTTGGCCAAAATGGGTCTGAGTCTTCCTTAAGCTCTGATTCCTCAGTTTTGCACATTTTAAAGTACTTTTCCTCATAAGAGGACAAAATACTCCCCTTAAGATTCACCATTTGTCTTAGAAAATTCCAGGTGCACCTGGCACAATTCTGGTATGGGACAGTCTGTACTGGAATGCACCAGCCCAAATTCTCTTTGGAGTCACCCTGCAATGAGTAGGGCTAATTATCTTAGTGAAACTTGCCTCCTTTCAGTGTTTGTTCTGCAGGGGTAAACTAACCCCAGGTGGTGTCTTAGAGGAAAAGTAAACAGCCTAGGGGTTCCCAAATAAGAACAAGGGCTAATGGCTAGGACTGGGCCTGTACCCACCCATGTAGAAAACCTGGGGTGTGCAGATGAACATGACCAGCAGCCATCACCCAGAGGAGCACTCGGCTGTGACTGAGGGCAGGGCTTTGGGAGAGGCACAAACTTAGCCCCTTGAGGTGGGATTTTGTGTCACTCTTCATGATCTCAGACTGTCCACCTGCCTTTACCTGTCCTGAAAAGCAGCACAGGCTTTAAATGGCAGAGTCAGAATGTCACACCTTTTGCTGCTGCATGTTTCTAGTTAAGTCAGAATCAGAGGTGGCAGCTGAATGGGCCATGCACTGGAGGAAGCAAGCTAGGGGCTTAGAGCCCAACTCCACCATCACAAAGTGGATGCAACCCAGGTGAGTGAGACCCCGATATAGGTTCACCTAAACTATGCCTGCAGCTGAGAAAAGGGAATCTGGAGCGTGAAACAGCTGGATTCCACACACTGCTGCCCCTGGGGCCCAGTCTAGCCTTTGCTTTTAAACCCATTCCCTGGCTTGAGGCAGGGCAATGAAAACACTGGAGGCTGGACTAGTTAGGGTTCTCATTATTTACCAAATTAACTCTTTGGTGAGAAGTGAGAAATCTGAAAGGTAAAATAATGTTTTTACTTTATCTTGAGTCCAACTCCTTTCTAAAATATTTAAGAAAATGGGCTGATTTATAATTAAAGGTGTTTTATCTTAGGAAGAGTGTTTACTTTAAAATTTTTACTTATTAATATTGCTTTAATTAAAAGTGAAATTTGCAAGTTAAAAATACACTTAAATGCATTTCCCAAACTTAAAAACTGAACCCTAGATTGCAGGCAATCAACCCAGTCAGGACTTGACTCCTACAGACACATATGTATGCACATGTTCATGTAGACACACGTGTACTTTTTAACAAGAAACAGGCCCATTTTCAACCATATTGTCAACACTCTTATTGTAAGACTTTCTTTTTAGGCTTAACTTCAGGGTTAATCATAAAGCAATTGGCTTATTTGCCCCCAAGCATAAACATGTGTTACTCCCATGAGAACAAGAACATTATTTCATGCTTAGAAAGCAGGCATAAGTATCAGTGTTCAAAACAGCCTAAGCGAAAATTTAGGCTTGGACAAATGTCAGGCTAAGCCTGTGGTCTATTTCACTGTTAGAAAGAACTTTTGATGGGTAAAAGTTAATCACTGGGGCTAAGCATTCCTGCACTCGGATTCCTTCTTCCAGCAGTCTCAGGAATTCACACCAAATATGAGAAATGGAGTGATTACTAGCTTCCTCTTTTCTCCTCTCACACATCAAAGTGGGAGCTGGGACCAATTGAAGCCATGTAGGAATCTGGTTTATCACTGGGATCGCAAAAGATATTTGGGGTCAGTACTGGTTTGGGCTGGTCCACTGGGCAGAAAAAGCCCTGGGGGGCTTTGGAAGACTGGGTTCTGACCTGGCAGTCTTTCCGCCTTAGCCAGCTGGGATATCTGAACCTGCTGAGGATTTTTACAGCTGGGACAATGTCAGTGAGTGATGTGTGCCAGGGTCCTGGGCAAGCTTTTGGGTCCAGGTTGCTCCTGTGGCTTGGAAGCTAATAATCCCCACCCTGTGGCTATCTGTGGGTTGTAGGCGAACATGTCATAGAGGAAAAGCATTAACACTGTCCTTACTCCAAAGAGACCCGTTCTAGTCATAGTTCAGGAACGACTGGGCTCTTCTGGGTGGCACAGTTTGCTCTGCCTGTTACTCCCTCATAGCTTCCGCCTTGTCTCAAAGCTGCAACTCTGCCTCCTGGCATGGCTAATCCTGCTAGGCATGGCCTTCCTCAGGCTGCAGCAGGCAGGCTGACTTTCTCCTCTCCCAGGACTTAGGTAAGATACTTTTTCCCAGGAAGTTTCATAATTCCCATTTCGCCAAATGTCCTGGATGGCAGGATGAACCCAGGCCTTAGTCACTCCCAGATATGACAAAGACAAGCCCTTAGCTGTTCTCATTTATTTTTCTCTAAATAAGTACTTCCCTCCCATTAAATTTTCACTTGGTTAAAAGAGGAAGCATCTTTCCCTTAAGCTGTCTGACTTTGGAGCCCTTTAACTCCTCCAAAGTCTTGTGAAAGGGGAGTTTAACTGTCGATAGCCCGATTTCATTTTGGCCTGGCAGACTTGGCAAATCCTGACTTTCCATCCAGTTTCTTTCCATCCATGTCCAAAATCCAAAATGCCCAGGAGAGTGATTAGTCCAAATTGCAGTGGCTGGGGAAGACTGAATGGCAGTTTTTGCTAGTGATGCCAAGCACGGCTGACAAGCCAGAGATTGTAAGCTACTACACATCTAGCATCTGGGACCCTTGTGGAAATCCCAGTCTCCTCATCCTGCCAGATGACTTCATTGTGTGCTGACTAGAAATGTAACCATTCTCTTTCAGAGCTGGTATTTGAATCCAGACTCAGAATGCTGCTCTCAGGACCAGCACATCTATAAAAATCCCATATACACACAAGTCATACCTTACAGCAGGCACCAATCATGAGCCAGGCCTTACAAAAAAAGATGCTCTGCTTACATTTAATGTAATTCCCATCATTACCATTACCTTATAGATAGGGAACCTGAAACACTGAGGAGTTGAATGACTTGCCCAGGCCCCATGATCAGTAAATAGTGAGGCTAGGATTCCAATTCCTTCCACCTAGTTCCAAAGCTGTGCTTTTTTTTCTATCTCACGTGGGTGTCTCCTCCTCAGACAGGCCCCTCAGTGTGTTCTGAAAGCAGGGCACTATCTGATGTTCCTGCCAGGAATCTTCAACCTCGGGATGTGGCATCTCAAGTGCCCTCTGTCTCAGCCACCCTCAGCTATTGAGCACACCGGGAATCAAACAACAATGCCTTGTCAGCTGCCAGGGGAAAGGAAGGTGCTTTCTGGGTCTAGGATGATGTTTCTCATGAGTGGTCTAAGAATACCATGTCAGATTGACATGATTTTCATGCATCTGAGGTCTGAGAACCCTGAGTGTGAGCAAGCATTTGTAAAGGGTCCTCCTTGTGCACCTGAGGCTTTAAGGCATTTTCAGAAACAAGTGTGCTTCTGACATGGAAACAGATTGGCGGGGTTGGGGGATGATCTGTGCACAGCCATTTGTGTTTGTCTGCTCTTTAGAGTGCAAAGAGGTGGTCTTGGATGCCACTCAGTCCCTGTGACTGTATTGTTCCTGCAGCTGAAATCATCTGTGAACCCAGTCTCCAACAAAGCTGTGCCTTGTGGGGCAGGTGAAGGAATGATCCTGCTGAACCAGTTTTCAAACCAGAAATGCCCATTTGTGACGCATCACATCCTGACTGACAGCTAGCTTTATTTCTAGGTTCACGACCCAGGGACAGGAGACCTTGGGAAGGTCAGGACAGCTGGAAGTGTGAAATGAATGCAGCCCTGCATAGCTGTCAAAGGATCAAGCTGTCTGCGGCGGCCGACTGACCATGCACACACACACTCGGCAGCACCCGGCTAGGCATTACCTACTTCACCACCGATGTAGAAGTCAGTGTTTGTCGGGTGAACGACAGCATCACTGTCGATCGAGGCAATGTCAGCCTGTACAACTTGCAACTATAACAGGTAAACAAATGTATATCAACTGTGTTGGACCGAGACCCACGCACAGGCACATTTACTAATGCCCCAATGGCAGGGCTGGCCTACCTGGTCGATTCCAACATATGAGCCCAAGGGGCAATCAGTCCACGCAGTGTGCGCACATGTGGATGGGGGTAAGGACAGGAGGAGGAGGAATATCAAATGTGACATGTTTAAATTAAACATTTGAATGACAAGTCCAAAAAAAGAGAAACACACATGAGATCATTTCCAAAGGTTAAAAGAAATAAAACGAATGCCCCGTTTCACTTCGCAAAAGCCTATAGAACTGGCATCCCACTGAGAAGGCTACTAAAACATGGCATCTGCTTAAAAAAAAAAAAAAAAGTGGACCATCAGGCCAACCAAAACAACAAGTTTCTCCATTCTGTCTGTAGCAGTCAACTTGCAGCCTAGATTTTTTATTCTTGTAACATTTACCATTTTGTCTACCTTCAAGGGATTTCTCTTGAAAACCCAGAAAACAGTATTGATACACATAGAGAATTACCTTTATTTCCCCCCCTCAACATATGAGGTGATCTCTATCAATATTTTTCCAGGCCCATTTCTTCCTCTAGCCTATCTTATTTTTATGGGTTTTTTTTTTCTTACAGACAGGGTCTTGCTATTGCCTAGGCTGCAGTACAGTGATACAATCATAGCGCACTGCAGCTTCAAACTCCTGGGCTCAGGCAATTCTTCTGCCTCGGCCTCCCAAATAGCTGAGACTACAGGCACATGTCACCAAGCCCAGCTAAGTTTTTTATTTTTTGTAGAGATGAGGTCTCACTATCTTGCCTATGTTGGGCTCCAACTCCTGGCCTCACTCAATCCTCTTGCCTCAGCCTCCCAAAGTGCTGGAGTTACAGGTGTCAGCCACTGTACCTGGCCTTCGTATTTTGGTATAAAATGCGCTTTGGAAAGAATACTTGATTTTTCTAGCTTGTGGACTTTTTTTTTTTTTTTTTAAGTATCTGTATAAGGTAGTTGGAAAACAAGTTCAAGTTGGACACTCTTGAGTCCAGTCCTCATGTTTTCAGCCCACCGTTGCACTCAGTTTGTGTGGGTGAGGCCTGGGCTCATGGAATGAATCTATCTCCCAGTAAGGAAGTCTGCCATCTGACAAAAGCAGCAGAAGCTGAGAGCTAAAGTCATTCAAAATAGATTGCAGCTGAGGATTAGGAAGGAGACTGCATTTATTTCCCCGGCAAGCCTCTACACTGAAGAGCAGCAGAGGAGCCTTTGCTGTGCCATTGAGCTGACAGTGCCTCATATGCAAAGATAAAGCCACGGAGGCAGGACACTGAGGAGCATCTCTCAGCCTACCCTGAACCATCCGCCATCTTGAGCAGGGAGACACCATGGTTCTGGGGCAGTTTTCCATAAGAACTTGCTTGGAGATACTGCCCTTCTGTTTAATACCATTCTCTAGCCAAATAATTCATGAAGGTGGCATTCAGTCATATACTGTTTTCAGTTCTAAAAGAAAGTTGAAGTGACGGTAGTAAGTTGTGGACTAAAGGCAGCTTAATACCATACTGATGTGGCTTGTCTTCTTTTTCAAGCTTTGTCATTTCTAATTAAGGTTTAAATGGAGAAACTATCATTTTGTAGTTACCTGAGATTTTTCAGTTCTAAAATAAAAACAAAACAAAACAAAAAAAACAACACGTTTAAAAATCCCTCCCCAAGTAACCAGCAGTCAGTTTGATCATTATGGAAGAGAATTTAGATGGCAATGTTTGCAATTGAGGAGAGAGTAGCCAATCACACTTAATGAAACATCAGACCATTTACACTGGAAGGGTCTGGAGTAAGTCGATGTTCAGTGTCCACACTCAAATATCAATCTTGGATTTGGAAATTTGGCTTCACCATTGTAAAGTCTGGGAAGATGAAACGCCTAAATTCTGGGTTCCATAACTTTTCATCTGACAGCTGGTGGTGCCGAACCCCGTCCCCAATTACCTAGGTCATCTTTAAGGTCAATGTCAGCATTGGTAGGATTGATTATGGCCTCCACCTCAAAGCCGGCTAAATTACTGATTTCACTGTGAATAAGGTTCAGCTGCAAAGAAAAGCATGAGGTGGGAAATAACAGGAGAGCTGGGAAGTCTCAGAGAAGGAGCCTTGGGATACAGGTAAAGGGCAGTGGACACTCCAAGTGCATGAGGCACAAAGGGAAGCAGGGAGTTGCTGGCTCAAATGAACCCATTTCAAACATAAGACTCAAATGCTGCTTGGGATGCGGGAGCAAGCAAACTAGGATGAATGTTCAGAGCCTGTGGGAGGTGCTTGGGACAAAAGGAAGCACAAGCCACATTGGATAAGGAAATCAGCTTTCCTTTAAAGGGACTTGTGATATGAGGGCCAAAGTAAGACAGCTGTCAGGACCTAGAATAAGTACTCATTGCTGAGTGTGGGGGCCTGGTGTATGTGAGTGCCCTTATCCTTGAGTGCTGGCCTGGTGCAAACATCCTACCTGGCTGGGGCAAACCCCTAGTGGCTCTGCCATTGTCATCCAAGTGACTATAGGTCTTCAAGGCTGTCCCCATCACTGTGACTGCTGGCTGGCTTCCCTGCCCTGATCAGGGTAGCAAGAAGTGAGAATAGTCTGTTGCTTAGTAACATCTAATTTACGTGCCCATTAGTCATGTAATGCTGAAGTTCCCTGGTGAAACCCAGGGGAGGAAAGTTCTCCAGTAAGACAATGTATTTTTTAAATGGTTTTCACCTTGTTGGTCAGGTTGCTGTGAGTCTCAATGGGTGGTTTATTGAGCATTTTCCTTAAGTTTTATATCTACCCCAATGAATTTGTTCTTTCTGAAGAGCCACTGAATAGGTGTCCCCCCAGCCACTGTTATTCTGTTACAATGGCAATCCTGGCATCTGAGTATTTGAGGAATTCTGAATCTGAAATTCTGTCAGAGGGGTAAGGGGAAGTAATGGGCCTAGGACTGCTGTCATGGGTCCTACTATTCCCCTTGCTTTTCTTTAGGTACAAGCGTCTGCAGGAAAGCTCACTCTTGCACATGCTCTTTCAATGACACTGCTCACTCTTCAGTGACATAAATTCCTAACGCCTGCAGACAACTTCAATGCCTGAGTAGCCTAATCAGAGCTGGTGCTCAAGACTATGACCTTGGCTAGAATAGTGGCTGCAGCCTGCAGGGCTCACCAGGGCACGAGGCTTTGTCCAGGAGCTCACCCAGGAGTGGGCTGTGCACAGACACTTGGCAGGGAAGCTCCTGGCAACAGAGCAGCAAGTCGCTGCATTTCTAGGGCCAAATATTTTGTTGAAAACAAAACCAAACAAAAAACCTGGCACTCCAGAAGTATTGGAAATATAAACACACATTTCTGATTCCCAGAAGCAGTCAGATTCTTAAAGACGGGCATGCTTACACTAAAAGTCATCCTCTGGGAGGAAACAGTTGTCGAATTAAGTATTGTCATACAGCCAATGAAGAATTCTGGCCAGGGCAGTGGACTTCATTTTTGGTTAAAGACTCAGAGAAGAGGACCAAGTTTTATCCATGTGGACTTTCTGGGTTATTGCTCCTAGCACTATAGAGTGATTTAGAGGCCACCCACACCCTTGAAGCTGAAGGAAGCCCATGGGAGTGATCTCACAAAGTGAAGCTCTCAGCAGCTCAGGGCCCTGGCACCAGACAGAGGCACAGAAAAGAGGCAGCACAGGGGCCAGGGCCTGACTGCTGCCATCAGGGAGGAGGGGTGTGGGTAGGCACAGAGTGGGGGGCCTTAGGGTAAGGCAAGTGAACTCCCAGGATTTAGAACAAGACAAAGGAGTTTACTCTATTACTTAGTTCTGCATTTGGCTCCAAGCAAATGCTGTTTATAAAAACTCAAATTAAGCCAATACTCGCTGCTACACACCACCAAAACACACCCCACACAGTGTGAAGAGGCAGGAGATTGGTGAGGAAGGCAGGCAAAGGAGAAAAAGACTCAGTCTACTCAGTGTAATGTGGATGTGTATGCTTTTAAGACATCTATAAATTCCTTTGTTTAAAATACATGTTCAATCCTTAAAATTCACATAATTTTTTCCAATTGTATAGATGCTTCTGGTGTTATATTCGGAAATGCTTCATTGGAAAAGTAGCTATCTTCACAGGCTCTGATTCAGCTAGCTAGGAAGATCCGTAGTGGCCTGTGTCTGACTCTCTTCTGGGGAGAACCACCCACTCTGCCTAGGTGAATGGGATTCTCTGGGGGAAACTTGGCTTTGCTGAAGCAAGGGAGCAGCTGCGGACAGAACTCAAACTCATGGAGAATTCCCAGCTTCCTCTGGACTCACTGCCTTCCCTTCTGACCACAGGCACACCCACTTTTGGAAGTGTAGACTACAGTACCTCAGGGAGCCACTACAACTCAGCATTGAGAATTCCCAGCCAATCAAGTACTGTTTCTCTCTCTCCACATCTGTGGATGAGGTTAGAGTTGTGATTTTCCAACTATGCTCTGCTATACACTGGGGCTCAGCAGAAGTCCTCAGGTTACAGAGCTGAGCCACACAAGTTTTGTTGCTATAAAATGTGTACAAATATGTATTTTTAAATAATCCTGACTGGAAAGTATGTGCTTGAGATGTGTGCATCAGGGGAAAAGAAGGGGGAGGGGAGAAGACTAATTCAAGTACTTTGGAAAGACAAATGGGTAATCAACTTGGCAGGTGGGCCAGTGGGCAGAGGCCAATAGCAAGATGACCATGAACAAAGACAGTAGCTCCACTGTACAGAAGAAAGCCCATGAGCATAGGGTGCAAATGGACCATGTACACCCATGTCTGGACAGGGCCCCACTGTCCAGTCATACATGAATAGGCAAGGTAGAGCCAAGACGGAGGTCCAGTCCTGGGAGGCCCCAGTGTCCCCTCCAACCAGCTAGGGTCAGATCCAATGGGGCTTCTCAGCTACAAGGATGTGTGTCCATCTGAAGCACATGGCAGAGAAGTGGTCCTTGTGGGTTAGGAAATCAGATTTCTGGGAACTGTAAAAATTCCCAAGATTAGTCTGATTTGCTGGGAGGAATAAGGATCATTAATGGTTTCAGAATTTGGGTAAGGTGATTGCTTCTTTGTACCATCATCAGGAAATATGGAAAACTAAGTTTTAAACCACAACCTAAGGAATTTAAAGTAGCTATGAAGACTGTTGGCCACTGGAGAAAGTAACCATAGGGCACTGCCAGCTATAAAGCAGGAGGGGGTCCCACGTGGCTATGCAGTTGGCAGAAAGGGTCTTAGCCAAGGAAACTTCGAGATCCCTTCCAGCATTGGGATCCGAGATCCTAATCTCATTGGCTCTGCTGGGTCAGTTTCTGAGACCAGCAGTACCTGAGTCTTCCTTGTGGTGGGGATGTCCATGGGAAACTTTGTTCCTTACTCATGGTATGCGCTCATCAGAGTAAGTCTCTTTGAAGGCAAGATCTGGTGTGGCTTCCTAACCCTGAGTGCTGCACAATGCCTAAGCCAGTGCTGGGCATCCCCTAGGCATGTAGAGTTAGAACTGAATATCAAACATTCTCAGACGTAACTCAGATGAAATTACTGCCTTTCACTGCTTTCCTTTAAGGCAAGGTTAATGGAAATGCCAGAGCTCAGAAATTGAGCCCTGAGCCTGGCTTGGATCTGAGGCAGCCCAGAGCCAAGGTGCCCTCGCCTGGATAAGAGGGGGCCCCTACCATTTAGGGCAGGGCAGGAGGCAGTCTGTCGAAGATGACAGGGAAGGAGTGCCTGGATGGACATGCAGACTGCCTGACCTGACCTACTTGGCTACAGGAAATAGTACATTCCTTTTGGTTCTTTAAAAAAAAAAATGACAAACCTTTAATTAAGCTAACCAGAAAAAAGAATGAAAGAGAGGGTATCACGGTTGAACTTAAGGAAAAAAAAAAAAAAAAAAAAGTACCTGAGTGGTATGTTGAGTCTAACCTGTGACTGTCAGATTTTGATGTCTCTCATTCTTTCATAACAAGGAAGAAAGCCTGGCTGGTCTCATTTCCCTGTGCTGGACACCTAAAATACAGTTATTTTCCTGTCCCCAAAGTTCACTTCAACGAGGGGAATGGGAAGGGCAATGTTTTCCACAGGACCCTTCCCAGACTCTTCCTGAGAGCCGGAGCTGTCTTCCCTGGGGCACACTACAAGGCTGGCTCCTGCTCTCGCAGCTGTGCTGTATGGCTATCCCTGCACGCATGCATTCCCAGCCTGGATTTCTCCAGAGGCCTTGGGACTGGCAACAAAATCTAGTGTGTCCAGCTAGAAAGAGCCCCACAAAGATAAGGACATGGATAGACACTGCTGGATGGCCAGATGGCCTATAGCTGAGCCATTCCTTTATGGCTTTGTCAGTTTCCTAAACTGTCTCGGAAGTCAGTCCTCAGCCACAGTGGTAGGAAGGGGTGAATGGTTTTTCTCCCTCACTGATGCTTCAAGAGCTCCCTTTCTCCTCACAGTTCTTCCAGCCCCCAGGATAAGGGTGTGTGGATCAAAGAGAGAAAACCCATGGTACGTTATGCCGCCTTGAATGGCCTGTGAGCTGGGGTTGTGATCTTGATCATCTGGGAGGTAAGAAGACTCATCACACCCTCAGACTGCCTTCCCAACTCCTTCAAATAATACTGACTTTACCAAGGAAACTTAAATCATTTACTACCACTGACACATTAGACACATTAGAAATGTTTTTCTGAAAATTTTAAAACCTGTAAAAAGAGGCTGCAAATCTTGGCTGGGTCACAGAGCAAAAGCATTTAGTTGACTCAGATTCACAGCACCGATTTCTTTTTAAAACAATTCAACAATGTGTGTGAACACTGGGCAAAATCACAAGTAATGACTGGGATTACTCGTGAGACTTCAGTATGTGAAATACATCATTAACAACAATTATCAGGCTCCTAAGCCTGGGCCATGCCTCCTGTGAGTAGCTTAGCAACCATGACTTACAGGGCTGTAGCATGCACAGTATCACCTTCTCCACCCCAGCTTGCTTGCAATATTCAAGCACTGGTTTCAATGTCACAGATGGAAAAAGGAGATTCATAGAACACAGGGCACCATATAGACACCATTCTAAAGTACCTCTTGTGAAACATTTCCTAAAATCCAAGTCAAAATTAATGTCAATAACGTTTTAAATGTGCTTTGTGTAAAAACTGTATATCAGTTTCGTGATTCGTGCCCTTTTTTCACTATATGCCATGATTTTCACCTGACAGTAATAGCCAGTAAAAAGTCAGAAAGTAATGCTTCAAAATAATGCTCTAATATATCAACGCTCACTATGTCTCATGCTGCAGGGGTGTAGGGTTCCAGAAAGGGCAGTTGGAACCCTAGTTTGTATCACTGATGCTTAGGCTGACTTCAGATGCTGCTTTATTTTGGGAACATGGAATTTCTTCTGCTAAATAGTGTCTGCTGCACTAATTTTCAGGTACCTCTTCCTGGATATGTGAATCTTGGGTCATAAAGTTGCAAGCACATTAAACAGGAAGGGCAGTTTCTTGGTAGCTTGGTGTTTTCTTTTCACCACTAAGAAGTGTGTAATATGGGAATGAAGGCTAGGCTGGGTCTACATTCAGCCCTTCCTGTTATAGCTGACCACTTTATACTGGGTTCGGTCTTAACCATTCCTTTCAAATTTTCCCTCCAGAAGTCAAGATAAGCACATGAGTTTCACTGTTAAGCTCACTTTCATTCTCCATTTCTTAAGTAACATTAAATGATACGTTTGTAATTTATTATAGAGTATCAATAATCTTCTATGCCTTCTTGTATCCTCACCCTACCAACTCTGAGTAGGAATCAGTCATTATTAGCCAAAATTTTACTTTACTGTATTTTACTTTTATTCATGTGACACCTGGCCCTGAGACCAGATCTATCTGAAAAGGAAAAGAAGAGTTGCTGAGAGCTGACATGTTCCTGGCTCTTGGGAGAAGCCAGCAAGATGTCTGTGGCCTTTGCCCCCTCCCTTCCAGGGCTCACAGAGCCCAGAGGCGGCTGCGATCCCATTTCTTTCAGAAGATCAGAGCAACAAGAAGGGCATCTGCATCTGTGCATGGACATTTTTACAGCCATGTTTGCTGCTACTTTGGAAATATTTTAGCTCACCCAGCAAGTGAGGTGTGAGGAATTCTGATCTGAGGCTGCCTTTGGAGTGGCTGGCAGGAGGTAGCAAGAACACAGGGATGGGAGAGGCCAGGGTGGGAGTGCCTAAGGGCAGAGTGGGAAGAGGGAGAAGGTGACCCCAGGGGCTGAACTGCTCTATAGTTCAAACAGAAACAATATGGATGATGGGTCATGTTAACTTTCAATACATTACCCAAGGGAAATGTTACAGGGGTGAAAGTGGACCCAGGCAGTTGCCTTCACTGCTGAGTTGAAATTTTTTAAAGGAACAAAAAATATTTTAAACAAAAACTTTCAAAGTCCCAGACCTTAAGATGACAACTAGTGCTACTTTTTCTTTTGAAAAATGCATACGAAATACAGAGAATGGTTAAAAATGTAAACAGTAATGGTTATTTTCTGGAACACAGAGTTCACCACAGGAATTGCATCATGAGAGAGAGTGCAATTAGTGACAGAAAGAGGGAAAGGGGTAGGAGGAGAACTTGCAATGACGTGAGCGAGGGAACCGTGTCACTGTGATGCAAAAGAAATTGACAGTGAGGGTTTAAAAATGATGCAGCTTCAGATCCAAGTTTGTTACCACATTCAAACTAAACACAGATTAACTTGGAAAGTCAAATTCATTCCTTTAACTTTTTAAGTATAGCATTAAAAAATTAAGAAGAGCTTAATTCTTTCTTCCCACCCCCTTTTTGGTATCAAGAAATATTAGTTAACTCTCATTCTCAGTTCTTAAAAGCCTTTGCATCATTTTTATTTTCAATAAAAGTGAATCGTCTTTTTACAAAACCATGGCGTCCTGGCAAAGTTGCATCACTGGGGCGGCTGAAAATACATTGCCCATGGTTAAAACAAACAATTAGCTGGAAGAGTCATCTGGTGGTTCAGTGAAGAAACCCGATGCACCCATCAGTACTGTCAAAACAATCCCCTGTACAGGCCTGGGTCAGACCTGAGGATCTACCTTTAGTGCCCCCAGAACAAGCAGGCTGCCGCCTAGATCGTTCACTTCCCACCACCAGGGCTTGACTTCTGCCTAGTTTCCTGGCCGGTGCTATCTGCTGACCCAGTTTATCCCACAGAAGCAGCTCCTCCTCCAGACTAACCAAGGGTCCCCATCTCCCACAGAAGCCTCCTGCCCTCTTTTTTACTACTGTCTCCCTTCTCCAGCTGCCAGGGTCCCCCTTCCCCCAGCATTGTGGCCTCCCCAGCACTTGGCCCTCCCTGAGGCCACTCCCAAAGCTCATGTCCCACTCTCTCTACCCACGAGGCTGAGAGTGGCCCCCGGGACCCCCCCAGCCTTCCAGTGGAGATGGCCTGTGTCCATCTGTCCCGGGGGCCCTCCAGTAGACTGAGGCTGTGCATCTGCCTACCTTCTGGCCGAGGAAGAGGCTCTTGGTGGAGAGGACTGTGAAGCCGTCGGCAGGCGTGCCCTCGGTCGTGCTGTCGGCGCTGGCTGCCTTACTGACTTCACCCTGCTTCTTCTTGCACAGACAGAAGAGTCAGAATGTGGGCCACACAGGCACAGAGAGGCAGCTCCCAAGCCTTGCCCATAACACCCAAGGCGAACAGGAAAACACAACCAGTTCTCAGCATTTCTCCAAGTGGGAGGCTCAGACTCATTTTGAGGTACAAGAGTTCTATGGAGTATGTTAAATTATATTTTTATCACTTTTTGATCTAAAACAAACAAACAAAACAAAAACGGCTACCTAAAGGTAAAACTTCACTTTACAGCGATCATTTAGAATAGAACCATTTTCATAAATTCAGACCAACTAAATGTCTCTTAAGGATCTTCAAATGTCTTTCCTTTCTAGATGTCTGTAATACTATTCAAGCTTAAGCAAAACTGCTCTAGGTCACTAGTTCTCAAAAAGCAGACTAAGGACCATAACCCTCTAACTTTCTTGACTCCAGAAGGTAAGACTCGCTTCCACCCTCCTTCATTGAAGCCAGCCTTAGAGAAAGATGCATGTGGTGACTGTGGTGAACCATCTGTCACCCTGGGGACCCTGACCCAGCAGTAGGTATGGTTCTTGGCCTGCTCTTTAGCTTCTTCCTCAGTGTCATTAAGACTGAAATATGTATGCCCTGGAGTTCCTAAAGATCTTCTGAGAGAGGTACATGACAACCAGAGTTTAAGAAACCAACTTTCCAATCCCCTACTTCCTAACATTTTCCTATAACTGATCTGCCCTAAGAAGGATCTATACCTGTGGTCAACGTTCCACACCAGAGCTCCTTTCGTAACTACCCTCCCCCCACTTCCCAGAGTAAATATTAATATGGCACACCACTGTGGGAGTAGGGATGCATGTTTCTGGCATATTTCTATTAAGGACAAAGCCTGTATTAGAAATGGGTACTTTGGCTAATTTGGAGATTTTCTGCATTCAAATAAATTGTAGAGTAAGGATACTGACAACAATGTTGGTTTTCATTTCCCTTCCCCAAATAAAAAGTACTTCACTCCTGAGGGAGGGTTTAGTGAGAGGAAATCCAGAAAGAAGGGGTGAGAACTATTACAGATGGCCATGCCTTCCTGAAGGATATATCTGAATAAACTCAGGGCAAGTCCTGTGTCCTATCCATTTGCCAATTTAGGATTCAAATTCATTAACATAAACATATTAACGCTTTTTACTTACGATGAAAAGTAACATCTAATTTTGCTAACGGCTTTAACAACAAGGGCTGTTTTAGCAATTATGTTATATGGCAAGCATTTTTCATAAATTTAACGAGCTAAAGGTTACGCTATAAATAGTAGAAAAAGCATTTTATCTGGAAATATGGTACTGGCAAAGATGCAGTTATCACTATTTTGGTTTTCCTAATACTTTGAGTGTTCAACATTTGAAGAGTGAAAGAGAAACAGGTATAACAATTACACGGTAAATCTTAGTGAAGCCGTTTTTGATATACAGTACTTTTCAGGAGCCGAGAATAGGAAAGGCTGCATAACAGACTTTCACAAGTCAGATGTTTTTAATGCAGTGCTTCAACAAAACTGAAGAAATACCTAATTGAGTTAACAGCTGATCAGAAAACAGACTGGTGGAGTTAACAGTAATGGACCAGTGTGCCACGGTTATGTGAGGTGAGAATTATGGGGACACTGGGTGAGGGATGTTCAGGAACACTGTGTACTATCTTTGTAACCCTTCTGTAAATCTAACACTATTCAAAAATAAAATGTTTATTAAAACAAATTGATGTTGGCATATATCAGAGTTCAGAGGACTGAATGATGTTGCTATAACAAAATCCTTTCAATTTCCATTTTTTTAAGTAAACATTTTCCAGACATTTATATCTAGAAATATATAAAAATAGGATACTGAACTGTGTTTCATTTCAGCAATAAGTAATATTCATCTGAGGATACTTGAACTAGTTAGTGGGGAAAAAATCCAGCCAGCCCATCACAAGATGCTTTTCCAATAAAATTTTACCTTTTCCTTAAGTTAGTAGAATTTGTAATGCATTTGTCAGTTTGATCAATTGTATATTAAATATGCCAACTATCCAATCTTGTAGAATCTACTATTTAGCGTGTTTATAAAAGTCAAAAGAAAATTTTTCAAAATTGAAATTTATATACATTATTTTTGTTGTAGAATTCAAAAATATGTAAGAATAGAAATGTGTTAAGGTGAAAGTTTATGGGACAAGTGAAAGAGAAATAAGGAGAAAATGTAAATTTTCCAATGTTAAAAAAAAGAGCTTGTTTGTACATTTTAAATAGATAAATCTGTTTAGTATTTAGATTACATTGGATACATTTAAACAAGAAAAGTTTTTTTCAAATGTCCATATTTACAGTATACAAAAAATACCCTTTGCAGCGATTTAAATTTATGAGAATTTTAGCTGTCATATTTTTAAAATTCTTTGAGAAGGTATACAAGTAAAAAAAGTTTGAAAACCACTGCTCTACTCTAGCCAGTGCAATACCACACATACAGGAGGTGCTCAGTAAATGCTTGGAAATGAGGTAAAGGTGCTTACGCGGAAGAATAAGTAGATAAGGATTTAGTGTTTCCTGACAAGGATACTTGGATTTTAAGAAGTGAGAAAGACCTAGCTGATAGGATTTCAGGCATATGGGAGTTGAGGCTGGTTTGACTGGGAGGAGGGAGGCCCTTGAGCTTCCCTGTGCTCCTAATACAAATTAGTAGCCACATTTGCAGCCAGGTTCTAAGGCTTAGCTGCAATAGTACTGGTGATTTTCAGCAATGATTCGTTAAGGCTGTTGCCCCCAACTCACCCTGCAGTGGGTGGCTTTGCAGCCCTCCACCATCAGAACAGAGGGGCTTTTTTTTCTGCCAGGGGAAGTGGTCCATGGTCACAGGACATAAAAGTGATACTATGTTTGAACTCTGAAGTTCTGTATTTGGGTCCTGGCTCCCTTAACAGTGTGACCTTGGGAAAACTGCTCCCTTTCCCTAAGCCTTAGATTCCTTATTTGGAAAATAAAACAGGATCTGGGAGTGGTGGCTCAGGCCTATAATCCCAACACTTCGGGGGGCCAACGTGGGAGGATACCAGCCTGGGCAACACAGCAAAACCCCACTGCTACCAAAAATGCAAAAGACAGAAAATGAGACCAACACTGGAGAGTTCCTAATTAAGCGATTGGCCTTAGAAAGCAGTAAAGCGCTATAGAGACAAGCCATCACTGCCTGGTTCTATATAGCCCGCCCACTGGCAGAGAACTTCTGCCTTTTTCCTTCAAGGTTCCCACCCGACTGGACAACAGAGCAGGTGCTAAAGATCAGCACTGTTGTCTTGTGAGATGTTAATGCATTCAAATCATAGCAACTATGCCCAAGTTTTTCATAAAATCTATTGTCTGAAATTATGTCTCTTCCTAGTGTTTTGGTATTAAAATGCCTTTTCTTCTACGAAGTAGTTATACTATGGTAGATTCTTTTTATATCTCAGTTTAGGGAAAGTAAAAGTTAGCAAGCAATCCTGTCAGCTCCAAAATGACTGTTATAATTTTATATTGTCCCGCAAACTCAAAAATTCCCATGCACTGGACACTCGCTCAGCTTTGTGTTGAGCAGTAGAAAACGTGTTAGGTCAGAAGCAGCTGGGAGACATTTAAGAAGCTGTAGAACTAAGCATCCAGAAAGACTTATGTAAAATCATCACCCCACATTTACCTATGTTTAGTCTCTTTTATTCTCTTTGAACAGCCTAAAATTTCATTAGAAGGCAAGCAAAATTTTGTAATAGTAGTTTCTCAAATGAACCAATTCCTTTCTCTGGCTTCCCTTACCAGAACATTAATCATGGAATTTGCAGTTTAAATATTCCTCAACAAGAGAAAGAGACATTCTACCAAAATCACCTTGGGCTTTTGCTGGGTAATGAGGAGCAAGCCTAGATTTATGCTCTAGGAGAGTAGCTTTCACATGGGGATAGGGTGAGGTTTGTTGATGGTCTGTGTTTGAAAAAATCCCTGGTGAGATCATTATTTATCCAAAAGTTTTGCAAAAACTGGCTTCTTAGAGATACTCTAGAAGTTACCTTGTGATTCTTAGTATACACTCTGATAGATCTTAACCTGAGGGACACAATTAGGCATAGTATTGTTTGAATTTTTTTTTTTTTTTAGACGGAGTTTTGCTCTTGTTGCCCAGGTTGGAGTGCAATGGTGCGATCTTGGCTCACCGCAACCTCCATCTCCCAAGTTCAAGAGATTCTCCTGCCTCAGCCACACTAGTAGCTGGGATTCTAGGCACATGCCACCATGCCCGGCTAATTTTGTATTTTTAGTAGAGATGGGGTTTCTCCATGTTGGCCAGGCTGGTCTTGAACTCCTGACCTCAGGTGATCCGTTCCCCTCGGCCTCCCGAAGTGCTAGGATTACAGGTGTGAGCCACCACACCTGGCCCAGTTTCCTTTGAATTTTAGGTATTTTATCTTATGCATTTGGAATATTTATCTTGAGTAAGGTCCCCAGGCTTCTCCCAGTGCCAAAAGTATCCATGTTAGAAAAACATTAGGGAGCCCGCAGGCAAGTCCTGTCATGTTCTCTCAAGAGGGGCCAGGCATGCTCCCATCTCAGGCCTACTTGCCATTCCTCTGCCAGGAGCTCTCTGCTCCCAGTCACTCGAATGGCCAAATACCTTTCTCTGCCGGGGCTCTGAGGCTCCAGTGTCATGACACTAAAACCTCACCTCCTGCCTATGTAAAATAACACTGGCTCTGCCATCACAATACTTTATTTTTGTCATAGCAGCTACTCCTTCCCACCTTCTGTAATGAATCTGTACCTCCTCCCTGAACACTGAGGGAGGGCATGGACTTTGTTCTCTGCCACATCTCCACTACTGAGAATAGTAACTAGTGTATACAGAGTAGATACAAATTGGTCTAATATTCATTTTTTAAAAACTCAGTATTAAACTTAACAGGATGAGGTGGTTTTTGAGATTTCTTAATGCAGTTAAAATGCTCTGTAAGTAATAGCCAAAGTTAATAATACACTCATTCTTTGCCTCAGTAAGTTCACTTTGAGAACTTTATCCTATACATTTACTTGTACGTGAGGACAGAGATGCACAAACAGTGACAGTTACTGTTTGTCAGAATGAATGCTAGGACAATCTAAAAGTCCACTTGTAGAAGGCCAGTGAAATGGTTTGGCTCTGTGCCCCCACCCAAATCTCACCTCAAATTGTAATCCCTGTAATGCCATGTGTCAAGGGTGGACCAGATGGAGGTAACAGGATCATGGGGGGTGGTTTCTCCCGTGCTGTTCCCGATAGTGAATGGGTTCTCATGAGATCTGATGGTTTTATAAGCGCCTGGCATTTCCCCTGCTTGCTCCTTTCTCTCCTGCTGCCCTGTGAGGAGGTGCCTTTTGCCTTGATTGTAAGTTTCCTGAGGCTTTCCCAGCCATGTGGAACTGTGAGTCAATTAAACTCCTTTTCTTTTTAAGTGACTCAGTCTCAGGCCATTCTTTACAGCAGTATAAAAATGGACTAATTCAGCTGGCTGCAAAGGTTTTACATATCATGTAAGCGACCAGCCACCCCACGCAACACTAAAGCAGCTCTACCTGCAGAGATATGGGAGGACGGGCCAGAGAATGAGAGTGGCAGTGAACACAAGTGCCAGACACTGTTCTATACACTTCCATGAACTCCGTTAAGCCTCAAAACCACCTTGTGTTACATCTTCTTTTTAAAGATGAAACTGAACACCAGAGATGTTCTGTAACTTGCCAAGATCATGCAGCTAGGAAATGGCTGACCCCTGAGCCTGCACCCTTAACCACTATGCCACACTGCTAAAATAGGAGGTCATATGATATTAAAAAAAAAAAAAAAAAAAGAAGAAGAGCAAGTAGGATGGGGAGGGAGTTACATCTCTATATGCTTTTATATGCATAGACTTTCTGATAGGAGACATAAAAACTCATTGAGAGCACCCTGGAAAGAAGTAGGGGGAGGGACTACAGTGGGAACAAGCCTTTTTTTTTTTTTTTTTTACTGCATACTGTTTTGTCCAAACTCATACACATATGCTCTACTCAAAAATACTATGCAATATGCATATGGTTACTGAACCGTAAGGCTGGAATGGACCCAATCATTTTATGGGTGGAGGTAAATTGAGGCACAGAGAGGGAACAGACTTGCCCGAAGCCACCCAAGTAGAGAGGAGGAGCCCTAGTGTACACCCAGGGTTCTGGACACCCAGCCCCTGGTGCAGTTTGTTGCCTTCTCCAACCATTTCCACTATAGCTGACTCAGCTGTCACAACTGGAGATTTTCAAAACCTCCAAATTACAGAGAATTGTGGGAAAAATTATGATTTGGAATTCAAGTGTTGACACTTGAAAAATACCAACTCTCACTACAAGTGCTTTAGCATGTTACTAAAGCTTTCTCTGGATGTCCCTGGAAAGGTTATTTTCAGAACATTTCACTTAAACCAAGAGATGCAGGGTTCTCTGCTGTTTCTGGGAGCTGACACCACAATTTACATTAAACAAATGTTTTGAAAATTAGCTGTTCACGGTTCCAATTTCAGCTTCCCCCAGGGTTTAATGTTAGCCAAACACTGGTACAGTAAGCAGACAATGTGTTTTATTGTGTGGAAGAAAAACAGACCACCATAACAGACTTCCTGCTTTTGTAATCAAGGGAAAAGTTGAGTGGTTGAGTGCTTATTGGCATATGGTTATTAGAAACACTAAGTTCCAAATATAGCTACTAGGAGCTAAAGACACCACCCCCCAATATTTCAAGTCCAAAAAGAAAGATGAATTCCTAGTGTTTAGTAAATCGGAAAGTTCAGAAAGTCACAGAACAAAAACTACTAGGGGAAGACTAGGGTAACGGGAACAAGATTCAACCCAGGTTTGCCAGCAGACGCTGGTATCTAAGAGACCCATTGAAATATCAACAGTGAATGCATGAAAGAGGGCAATGGCTCAGGATACAGCCAGAGCAAAGGCTAACCTGAGGACGTGGTCCTGCCCCTGCTGGTCCTCAGCACCAAGGGCCCTGCTCTGTAGGCAGCCAGGTATCTGGGACTCATTATCAAAAGATGATGGATTCAATATCTTTGTTGCCTTTTTAACATTTAAAAAGGGTTACATACGCACTTTTCCCCTGCCTACCCTTCCCTGCCCTCCTCCCAACTGCAAATGTTGAAAGGGAAAACTAAACCATCCAATCTGCTCATTTTATAGTTAGCAGGAATGAGCAGGGGAGCATTCTGTAAAATCTCTGCCTGGCCTCAAGCCTCCTCTAGGACTTGTGAGCTAGGTGGAATGCAAGTGTCTGGAAATAACTTACAGGACACTCCTCAATACTGGATTTCTCTCTGAAAGAGCTGGGAGTGACTCTGGGCCTAGGGGTGGGTGGCATGTTGGCAAGAGAACTTTAGCTTTTGTGCATGCAAAGAAATACAGCCTCTTCCACCTCAACTGAAGAAAGTTCCACAAACAGTGTGGATGCAAGAAGGCTGGTGGTCATAGAAGATGCCCCTACATGCGGGGGCAGTGAGGAGCCAGTCTGAGGCACAGGCAGGCTCAAAGGAGAGGACGTGCTGACAGGACAGAAGGAGCTCTGTTCACCTGGCCACAGTTCCTTGAACCCGTCCTGGGAAGGTGTCCTCACTGTCTCAAGTGAGATGATTTGGTCTCATGTAGGAAGAACTTCCTGACACTGCATCATTAGATTCCACAGGGCATTTCCAGGGACTTCTAATTGAGAGAAGTCACCTTCTGCCAGGGGTAATTTCCTCCTGATCTGGCTGGAGGCCAGAAGGAGGACTCCTTAAGGGGTACTTCAGAGCAGGGCAGCCACATATTCCATTTTCTTAGAAAATGGAATCTTGTTTGTTGGCTCTGGAGTCTGTGACAACAGCTGACAGGTAGGATTCAGCAAGGAAGGAACAAAGAAAATGCATCCCAGTTGCCTTGTAGTCTCTGGCTCATGCTCAGACAGGTGAGCGCAGCAGTCACAGGCCTGAACCTCTGGAGGGTGCTCCTCCACACTGAAGATCATGCCCTGGAGTCTGCTGGCCTTCCCCACCCAAGACGACGGTAGATGATGCTAATTGAAGGGTTTCCAGCACCTAGGACCCGGCCAATCCAAGTTAGGTCCAGGAGGAAGCACCTGAGTAATACATCCATTTTCCTCCTTGTCAGAGCCAACTGTTCTAGAGTGAACTGTCTGGAGCGCCCTGGCAGAAGATATGCAGCCACAGCAACACAACGAGAATTCTGCAACTGAGCATCCGAGCATGCAGGCAGCTGGCCACAGGACTAGACAGTGGCTGTCCCCTAGCACAGGGAAGCCCCCTTCCCACAGGTGTGTGCATCTTCCTGGAACGGACAGCTTGGGAGTCCTTCCAGCTTGGAGCTATCCCTGAAAGCTCATTGTCCATCCTCCTTGCCTGCAGGGGTTCTGTCCTCCACCCGGGTCCAGACTCTGGAAGAGCCGCCTGACTCTGGCTACTTTGTGTATTAGCCCCTCTGGAGTGTAATCAGCTCCTACATCTTCTTCCTTTAGTCCCTCATGAGTGCAATGAGCCCACAGCAGGACGAGGAGCCCTGGTAACCCTATTTATCTGTACCCCATCCTATCCCACTTCATACATCCCTGCCAAATCACGTACCTTGGATTTCCGGGCCCCTTTCTTGCCTCCTGCTTTTTTAGACACAGGCTTCTTCTGGGATGGAGACTTGGCCTTTTTGGCTGGGGGTGGTGTGATGATGGCTTCCAACTTTCCTTTGGAACCCCGCTTCTTCGCTAGCAACTCAGGGTGGATGTTGGGTAACACCCCCCCACTGGCTATGGTGACTCCTTTTAGCAGCTTTCAGGAAAACCAGAATAGCAGAGAGTGAGCCAGATACCCTGCTTCCGACCGTCAAGAAGCCAGCCCTGCCCAGGACAGTCTTGCTTTAGTTGGTGCAGCTCCTTCCTACATGGCATTTTCCATGAGGATGCTGTCAGGACTCAGGCTCATGGCTCAGGAATCCAGTCCCCCAGAGTCCCTTACTTGAATGGAATTCAGATAATCTCCCTCCTTCAGGGAGAGCCAAATACCCTGTTTTATCCTACTTCCCCCCAACACTCCCAATAAGTCCTTGGGGGAAAAACTGCCATGGGAGGTAGGGAATCTGCTAATTAATCCAAAATGCAGTCCATACTCAGCTACGTTTTTTGGGCAGTATGACCACCTCCTCAAGCATCAGTGGGGGATGGGTGGGAGAGCCCCATACCTGATTCAGCTCTTCATCATTGGCCACAGCTAGCAGGATGTGCCGGGGTGTGACCCGTCCCTTCTTGTTGTCTCTCGCTGCATTGCCAGCCAGCTCCAGAATCTCCGCTGTGAGGAACAGAGATGAGCGTATGGTCATGTTAGAGGACCATGTGTCCCCGCCCTGGTCCCCCCACTCACAGTGCCAGGAATGGGCACAGGCAGCTGCTTCAGGAAGCAGCTACCTTGAGGTGAGAATCTGTGGGCAGAGTCACAGAGGTGCTGAATGGCAAAGCTGAGTGGGACCTAGGAGGCACCAGGTCCAATGCCCTTGTTTGGGAGATGAAGGAACTGAAGCTGAGGAAGAAGGGACGAGATGAAGATCACTCAGTGAGTGAGTGGGAGGGCTGAGATCCGACTCCCATTTCCCAGAAGGTGCTTGAAATTAGCACTGCAGATGTCGCCAGGCCAAACCCAAAGTCTTCAGTGTGGTGACAGTGTACCATGCCTGCTTATAGGGTTTTGAAGACAGGATGGCTTATCGAGGACGCCTGTTAACTCTTTGTTGATTACATCAATGCTGAATGCCTATACATCTGGATACAAAACTAGAAGGATGTGACTGGATTATTCACAAAGTCAATGTCATAAATACATTTTTAAAAGTGGGAGGGGGGTGTTGTAGATTTAAAAAGGCTAAAAAGACGTAACAGCCAAAAATAATGTCACTCCTTGATAAAATCTTGGTTCTTTTAATAAAAGCTATGAAAATCATTTTGGAGACAACTGAAGAGATCTGAATGTGGACTGGGCATCAGACAATAGCGAATTATTAATTTTCTTAAGTGTGATAATGGCATTGCCATTCTGTAGGGAGAATCCTTGTTCTTAGGAGATACATGCTGAGGTATTTAAGGGGGAAGCATCTTGATGCCTACAACTTACCCTCCATTCTGAAAAACTCTAAGGAATAAAGCAAGTATGGCAAAATGTTAACAGTTGTTAAATCTAGGTATATAAGAATGTTCTTCTTTCACGGAAATTCTGTCATTTGCAACAACATAGATAAACCTGGAGGACATTATGTTAAGTGAAATAAGCCAGGCAGAGAAGGACAAATACAACATGAGCTCATTTCTATGTGGAATCAGGGACTGGGGGTAGGGTTGGGGTGAATGTTAGTCAAAAGACAAAGTTTCAGTTAGGAGAAGTTTTAATGATCTGCTGTGCAGAATGGTACCTACAGTTAACAATCATGTATATTTAAAAATTGCTAAAACAATAGATTTTAAAAGTTCTAATACAAAGAAATAAGTATGTAAGGTGATGAAATAAGAGTATTCTTGACATTCTGTATGTTTGAAATTTTTCAAAATAAAAAGTATGAGAGAAAAGAAAAACTAGAAGGGCTATGAGTGTAACCCATAGTTAGTAATAAGTTAGAGTTGATTTACCTGCCATCTGGGCACAGTCTCACAAGACAAGACAGGTTTTCCACAGCACCAAAGATGGTGGGAATTAGGAAGTGCCCTTTGGCAAGACCTGGTTTTCTCCTTGGCATTACAGTGCTCTTGGTAACCTGTCAACCTTATCATTGTCTCCTTGTTTTCTTAGTGAGGCATACGGATAGACCCAGAATGGATGTTACACTCTCCACTTCTGCATTCACGGCACCTGGGGACCGAGGTCACACAGGCATCACAGGCACCTTTTTCACTTAGCCACGATGGGCCCTACCCATGTTGGGACACCACCATGACCAATGATGGGGAAGCGTCAATGAAACTGCTGGGTGGCCAGCAGGGAATAGCCCTGTGGAGACGGATGGGTGAAAGTAGGAAATGTGAGCCCCTCCATCAGATTCTGCCCAATTCTGCCCATGTGGAATGTCATTCTAGGCTACCCTTTTGGGCCCAATTCAAGTCTGACCTCTTCCCAGTACCAAAGAATTTCTAATATTTAGTTATGTTGTAAACACTAGATTTCTCCAGCAACGTCAGCACTCAGAATCATTATGAAATAACTAGGAACAAAATTCTAGCTGTACAAAAATAATGTGTTAAAAATTTACAGTATGACACAAGCTGTATATGACCCAGTATGACAAAGGAGGTACTAAGAGCTCAATCCAACGCAAAAAACCTGCTGTCTATGTGTAAAGCTGAAAAGTTGCTTGGCTATTCAAGGAAAGTCTCATACTAGCTTTGTGGGGGGCAGGGGTAGAAGGAGATCAGTCACACTTGAAACAGCATGTTTCCCCCTAAATCCAAGGCAGAATTCATTTGCTTGATGATCACCACGCTGATGACATACAACTCTGTGCTTGGCAGGAGGGACCCAAGGCACCATGAGGCCCCTGTCTTCTCAGTGTTCCCAGGCCTGCAGGGCTGCACATGCCAGTGATACAGAGAGTGATAAAGGGTGCCACAGGGTCCCTTACCTGGGCTTTATACATGTGAGAACCACAGAAGCAAGGCAGGGTAGAAAGCAAGATAGCCAGTACTTACAAGGAATCTGGTGGAGGGGGCTCACATTTCCCACGTTCACCCATCTATCTCCACAGGGCTATTCCCTTCCCTGTACCAGTATCAGCACAGTTTAGTTTACCAGTGGTGCAGGGAGACGGCCACCCAGCAGTTTCACTGAAGATTCTCTATCATTGAGCATGGTAGTGTCCCAATGCCCAGCAGCGATGGGCCCATCTTGGCCAAGTGAAAAAGGTGCCTGTGATGCCTATGTGACCTTGGGCCCCAGGTGCCATGAATGCAGAAACACTTGCCAGGCCAGCCCAGCTAGGCCTTCATTCTCCTGTGTTCATGGAGCGGGAAGCACATCCGCAATGCTACTGTCCTGCCCATAGCCCAAGAGGAAGCCAAACCAAAAGTCTAAGCCCAACAAGTACACAGAACCTGGGAGCAATGGAACAGGAAGGAGAGTCAGCCACAATGGGCCCTGGGCAGAATCTTCACAGCAGGAAGGCCTGAGAGGCATATCAGGTACCATGGAGCTATAGCCTACTTTGTAGGCTTCCCCTCCCTTCCTCAACCTTCCCCTTTCGGAGGCCACAGCAAAGTCTTGGGCCATCTGTATCAGCAGAGCCAATATACAGGAGAAGGCTGATGGATTATAATCTTTTGAACATAATGTGCTAAGAATGCTTTATCTGCCCCCTCACTAAAAACAAAGAGGAAGGGAGGGAGGATGAGAATGCCCAAAGTGGTGACCTGTTTTGCTAAGTCCTAAGCCCAACCTTTTGGCAAGAAAATCGTTTGAAAGTACAGTTTTTCAGGAAAGTAGAGGTGGCCTGTTTCCTCTTCCTGCCCAAAACGTTAGAGGAAGGCCCTCCCTGAGAGAAGGCTCAGTGGCCGTTGGTGGTGGGGGAAAAGGGAGGGATGTGGTCTTTATTTTCTGCAGTGCTGCCTTCATTTTTTGTGTGTGCAGGGAATATTAGAATGATGGGTAAAAAGACCTGGAAGAGTGTGGTTGGGCCCCTGACTTGGGTGAGGGCAGGCAGTATGTAAACAAGAAAAGAAAGCAGTGGAGTAGCCCAGAAGTAAGCTCACGGGGCTGAGAAACCTGAAGATGCATTCTTCAAGAGCTAAAGGATATTCTCCCTGGCTTTGCAAGCCTTACCTCTTTATGCTCTTACTTTGTGACTGAAAGTTCAGTAGCTTCAGTTTCTCCACTACGGAAACTTCAAGGACTATGCTCATGTTTTGCTAATTCAACTGGGAATCAGGGATGTCACAATGGACCAACTAAAAGTGACAGTGAGTAGCAAGATGGATGAGGCGGAGCAGAAAGGAGGAACATCTCAGCTCCCTGCAAAGAGCTGGGCAGAGATGTCATTCTGCTGCCTTCTTTACCAAGGAGCCCCAAAATCCAAGACTCTTCCTTTTTGCAAAACCCCAGCTCATCTTTGATTTGTGCAAGCCAAAATTACTGCCTCCCCATACTCCTACCACCATAGAGTGGGCCTTCAGCACTATGGGTAGGTAGGAGGGAGCTTTGTCAAGAAGGGATAACAAAGAGGGGCATAGACCCACCCTCCAGCTAGTTGAGCAAGAGCTTTATCTTCTGTTTACTCTTGCATTTTTTTTCAGATGGACAGTTACCATAGTAACCCACTGTTAAGGGACACACAAGGCAGAGCACCTCAGAAACACACCTTTTATGAGAAGTGTGTTCAGTGCCCCACCCTCCCCTGTGCTGCAGCAGCAGAGGGTCTGGGCATTTCACCATGGCCAGGGAAGACAGGGGATGCCCAACTTAACAAAAGCAGTAACCCAGAGCACACACTCATCCCTTGCCAAGCATCAGTGATATCCACCTTCTCATCCTTAGTCCAGGTTTAGAAAAAGTCATTGTAAAGGGCTTTACTGCCTAAGAAAGAGGGGCCTGCTGCAGAGAGAGAGCAGAGGTGCAAAATGCCAGCAATGCAACAAGATGGAATGGGTCCCATCTGCTCTCTAGGGCATGTTTGTGTTTGGAGGAGGAGGAGGAGAGGGAGAGACGGTGACTGAGTGCTAAGGAATTGTGGCAGGGCACACATCACCAAAGGAGATGTCCTGATGCAGTTTTCTTCCCTGAAAGTGATCCTCTGCTTTGCAGTAACATGGAGGGCAAAGTCATGGAGGCCCCAGGCTCAGGGCTGTATGGCAATTCCTGCACACTGGAGTGGCCCTCACATCCCCACCAGCAAGGACAACTTCTGCCTAGTCTAGGACAGAGCCAACTTCAGCCTCTGCCACAACCTGAATGGAGCGTATGCCTTCCTACAAGGTGGAGGGAGGCGGGGTGGAGATTCTTGCACTCAATTCATTTCGTATTTTGGAAGGTTTTGTGTGTCTCTAAAAGTTTTGCCTGTGGCTGGTCTAAAAGAAAAGGGATTCTGAGAAAGAGAACCAGGAAAACACCAGATCTATGGACATAAATCCTTTTCTCCAGTTTCCAGAGCTCAGCCCTTGCATCCCCCCTTGGAGGGAATTTTCAGGAGCCACAGCCTGGACACTGTAACCAAAATAAATGGAATCCGTAAGAAACCACAGGAGTAAACTGGGAAAATAACAATTAGGAGAAGAAACAGAACCCCTTACCAGGTTCTTCACCCCACCAAGCTGTGTCTTCTCAGCCAGTGACAGTCTAAGCTTTGTTACCAATGCCCAAATACTAGATTGATTTGGGGGCCCAAAGCACTTGGGGTCCACTCTGAAGAGGACTGTAAGTGTGGTAAAGTTCCCCAATTATAAATGGTGCAAAGGGAACAAGTTGAATGGTGAGCAAACTGGCCAGCTCATTAGCTCTTCTAAGATTTTTGTTTTTCAAAACACCTAAGCCTCTGGCTCTCACTCCTGGCCAGGGCCAATCTCTGGCAACTAGTGAGTAGCTGGCACCATCATCTGTAGTGGCCTAGATGATGCAACCATATTCCCTCTCCTAAGAGCTGCAAGCCCTGCAGGGGCACCCTGGGCCAAACATTCCCAGCTTCATTGAACATGACTGTTTTAAGGCTGCTTGACAAAATTCCCACATCCTTGGATAACAGCATGGTTTGGCAGCCTTTCTTACTACAGACCAGCCATCTCAACATGAATACCTTTGACAGGTCTACTTTCCAAGTTCACCCACAGACCAAAGGCTTGGGGTCCTTTTTCTTTTTTCCAAATGTCTTGAACTAAACCATATATGTTGTATTGAAGCATTTTGTCTATCTTCCTTCAGTGAGATGAAGTCATGGTTTGCAGAATTAGACTCCTAACAGCTAACAGGTGATGTGCTGAAGCTGAGCCAAACTCTAAACACAGCCCTTGCAAATAGGAAAGAGTCAGGGGCTTCAACAGAGCTGTTTGAAGCTCTGTAAAACAGAGCTCATCTAACAAAAGAAATACTGAAAATAACAACCAGAAATCAAAGAAAACCAAGTGTTCATGTAATCCCAAGGAGAAAACATGTTTGCTACAAAGCCAACATGACAAAGAATCTGTTTATTGCATTTCTTTTAATTCATCATCCTTCCATCAGCAGTCCTTTGAGTTCAGAACTGTTTTACACCATTCCGGAAGGCCTTAACCCAATCAAGCCCAATCAGAAGGTGATTGCTAAGAGCTTCCTGCATTCTGACTACACCACAGCCTCCAATTCCCTTGGTGGCCCCAAGTGTTTGCAGCCACATCCCAGAATCCACTGCCCCCATCCCACCTTTTCAGGAGTTAAGTGTCAGGGTCTAAAGCCTGCAGAGCCATCGGTTTGGAACTCTGGGCCACAGCAAAGCTCTTCATCTGCTTGTCCCAGGGGCCTCAGAAGAACCAGAATTCCCTAGAGAAAATACAATCTACAGCAGTGACGTGAAAGTAGTATTCCAAAGACAGTTCTGAGTCTGACACAAACTCATCTACTGTTGTTATGCCCACTGCAGACTCCTCCAAAAAGTCCAGGAGCCAGGGGTCTCAGAGACAGCATCTAGTCCAGTCTTCTGCCTTCCCACAAAATCTCCCAGTAAGACAGAAATGCAGCTTAATTTGGGAATCTGTAAAGTAAGTTCTACTGGCTGGCACTTTCAGCCCTATTTCAAAGTAAAAAAATTTTACATTATACATAACAAAAGGGAGCTATGATTCTTAACAAACATTACCTTAATCTAACCCATCAACCCAACTCAATGCCGAGTATCTTCCTTGTCAGGAAAGTTTTCCTCTGCTTTCCTCACGTCTGGTACTGTTTCAGCCACCCTTTCTGTCTGCAGTGGAGAGCAGCAACCACAAATGGCACTGTGGTGAGAGCTCGGGGTCTGCTGTCAGACCTTCGGGGTTTGGATCCCAGCTCCTTCAACTATCTGTAAGACATGGCCAAGTGTATCTAAGCCTCAGTTTCCTATTCTATACAGGGGAAGTGATAGCTGAGGTTACCTCTAGGCTTATGAGATTAGTAAGTTACCAAGTAAAATGTTTAGTACCCTCAGTAAATGCACGCTACTATTGTGAAGGCTACAACTGCACTATAAAAAGGTGCAACAAGTTTAACAAGAGAAAACTGTACTTCTTTTGCCTCAGTTTCCTCTATCTATAACTGGATGATTTGGACGGGGGGATGTGTGCCAAAAGGAGGAAAAAAGTGACAGAAAACCTGGTGTTTCCTCTGCCAATAGTTTACTCTTTGCTGTTATGCTTAACAGTTAACATATGTTTGAAAAATGCACTTGAACTTGATTAACCTTGGTGCTGCCAGACCTGCCTTGATGGAACACAGAACCCAGGGCGCCCCCACAGGCATCTCTACCTTGGGATGATGTCTGGAACTTTTGCCTGACCCCAGCAGAGCATGCAGAGCCAGCGGGTCAGGCAGTAGAAGTCAAGGCCCTGGGAAGGAGAAGGTGCCTGGGGAGGCCCTGAGAAACCTGTTCTACTCCAAGGCCTGGCTGGCAGCTGGGCAGGACCCTCTGACCCACCAATCAGTTGCTGTCAAGGACTCTCAATTAAGTTACAAGGAAATGGTTAATGTGTATGTTTGTTTTGATAGGGAAAACCACAGCCATTTGTTCTTAATTCATCTCAGGAAGGGGTGAACAATCAGCGATGTCTGCTGAAATGAAATGATTTGAAGAGTATAATGTAAAGAGGAAACTCATTTAAGGAGCCCTGTCATGGTACCATTTCCCAGATGGACTCAAAGGGAAACAGCAAGGCGCAGAACAGTGAGTTTCGTGGGCTGCACCGTGTGCGGGGAGGAGGCAACGTCTGCGATTGGGCTACACATGTTCATCAAGACGGGAGCAGCTTTGCTCACTGGGAGCAGAATCAAGAACTTTGTCAGGGGGGACATTTTGCTCTACTCCCTTTTGTGCTGTTGAATTTATCTTCTGCATATTCTCCTTTCAAAATGAAAAGAATTATAATGCTGGATAGATGAGAAGCTGCAGGCACTTCTGCTATTCGCTGCCCCAGCTGACCTTTGGTACCACAGGTCACAGGCACCCTTACCCTCAGACACTCTGTCCCAGCCTGCTTAATCCTCCTTCTCCCCAGAAAAGGTTCTGGGCATGTGAAGACTTTCTAGGTTCTTCTTCATGGCTGTTTTTAGAGCAGTGTGAGTGTGTCATAGAAAGGGAGGCTCCCAAGTGCCTATAGCTCCTGGGGTCTTTACCAACCCCACCTCTGTGCTGTCTACCCATGTGGATTCCTGATGCTGAGTACTGCTTGTCTAAGGATTTGCCTAAGCTCTTACATCTAGGATTCCATCTCCCCCTTCTCTAAGGGGACAATAAAAGGACACTGGCCAAAAAGCTTTCCACTCTCCAGCCCTCCTCAGCGCCACTGAGTGACACAAGCTCCCCATACCTGACTGGGCACTGTCCTCTCCAAGGCCTGCTGTGGCTCCTCAGGGCAGCTCTCTGCCCAGTACCTCACTTGCTCTGCCACTGCTACAGCAGCAGCTCCAACACAGACCAGACCGCCCCTTCCCTGCAGGCCAGCACATGTCACTCCAGGGGCCTTCACCTTCCTGTCTGCATGCTCTAGACTTTCCTCAACCCTGTCCACGACTGCCTGTCCTTCAAGGCCCATCTTGCAGGACCCCCGTCCTCCCTGCCCATATGAGGCCACAAGAATGTCTCTGGAAAATCACACATGACTGTTGCAGAGTCTGTCCCCTCAGGCTGTGTCTTCATCGAGCCAGCCTTGGGGACTGGGCATTTACCAGTCTTCCTGAGGTGTCTGCTGGCTGCTTCAAGACAAAGGAAATGGCAAGTGGATGAAGTGCTCTGGGGTTCAGTTCCCTCTGACTGCTATGGTCTCTGTGCTGGCTGACTTTGGAGAAGTTATTTAAACTCTGAGCCAATTTGCTCCTAAGCAAGACAGCTGGTTTGAGGATTCAACAGAGTTACCAAATGTAAAGCATTTAATCAGTGCCTAGCATACAGTCAGTTCAACATACGGCAGATGTTTTAACTGCTTCACCTTTACCTAGAACTCAGAGCACTTCCCCCCATGTCCCTAAAACAAATATTACAAGCTACAGTTAGAATATGAACTGGAGACTGCTGGGGCCTGGGGTGGGAGTGAAAGGGCAAGAAAAACAATGCTACTCAAGTCAAGTACCCTCATTTTCTGAATGAATAGCAGATATTGACTTTTAGCAGTCAATATCCAGATTTATAGAGGCAACATAAATGTGAACCAAAAACTACCTCAGCTACCAGTTACCACAAGGAGCATCAATCAGGATATCAACGGCAAGGGAAACCAACACATTAGCCATTTCCAGAGGCCCTGAGTTTTTCACATGGCTCCCACAGCTCTGCAGGGATCACACCTTCTATAAAAACCCATAGTGTCCCCTGTAGGCAGATGGGGTGATGACAATCATGTGAGAGGCTATCTCAGCACCAGGTACCACTATGGGCTTCTAAAGAGCCCAGCACTGGGTGCCAGGGAACCCACATATTCTGGCCACTAAATGGAAGATGCACCTAAAAAGGAAGCAGGTGTGGTGGGAAGAGGAGGAAGATAAGGGAGGGATCCAGGGTTAGAGTGGTAGGCTGAGCTGAGCAGCCTGGCAAATCCAAGGAAGGTTTATGTCATCTTCTTGGCAACCAGAACTGGAAGGGGGCGGTGGGAAGAGACAAGAGGGAGTCTGACTATGATTAATACCCTTTGGGTTTGTCTTCTTGCTAGAGTTTATTTATAGCTCTGAGGAGTAGCTCTTTACTTTTAGAAGATTTTACTCTGGGTTGACTTGACTAGACACAGAAGCCCTCGGGCAGGAGAAAGCAAGGAAAAACACCGTAAATATGTTCTATCGGTTGCTGATATTTTAACAGGAAGACAGTGGGAGAGAAGACATTTGTGGAATTCTTACCTACTTCCTTCTCCTTTCAGTGAGATAGTATTAATAGTTCTTTTAGAAGCCCGTCCTGATGGTCATCCACAGAGGACCCCTGGATGCTGGGTCCCACTCCTGGGACACTGATATCTCTAATCAGCTGGGCAGCTCCTGACTTCCTCTGCTTTTCAAGGTATTGCTGAGATCTCCTCCGTGGCTTTTTTTGGTGAACGTGAGGATCAGCCCTTGCTACACTTCTAATACCCTCCTGTTTGCCAGCAACAGCTGCTCTGCTGCGTGCTTGCCCTCACACAGGTGTGGCCCACTCTGCCCCCGTGTTAATCCTAATTATGCTTCATTTAAAAATCCAGGGGTCTCGTTTAATTCTCATTCTCATCAATTTCCTGGTAGCATCTGATATTACCAATACTCTCTCCCCCTGAAACTCATCATTCTTCTAACTGGTCTTCTTAGCCTTCAATAAAAAACCATTTACCATGTGGCTGCAGAATATCTGGCCTTGTGCTGGGAGCTGTATACGAAGGTGAGGGAGGGGTGGGGAAGGCTCAGGCCCAGCCCTGGAGTCACTAATGTGGCTCTGATGTATGACATGCCACCAGCACCCTACAACTCTGTGGAAATCAACCATGATTCTTTTGACCCCAGCACCCGGCTTGGCACTTTGTACCTAACTCTTTCACAAATGGGTAATTCCAAATGAATTACTAAACAAGTAAACCAAGCACTGCAGTGGTCAGTGGTAATGAAGGATGGAAGTACAGGGAGGTTCTCTAAGGCCCAGGCCTAGTTTCATGTTTTAGAACATATACTTGGCTCCGTAGCAGGCAGCATGAACTATAAAGCTATCATCCCAGAGAACACACCCTCAGGCTGGGCTCAGGATCCAGGCAGGCCTTAACTCACATTCCCAAGTCAGCCTCGATGTTAGCTGAGCGGTCTAGAGGTATTGAGGGATTAAGGGCAGATCAAAGATCTTCATATTCTCCCAAGATCTTGGTCCAAATATAAATAAGTCAGCCTCTACATGTGCCCATTATCCTTTTGATTTCCCGCATTTGGCATTTTATTTTCTAGATTTATCTTTAAATAAAAAGGGAAAAGATTATCTTTTAAAAGATATGTAATATATATAAGAACTAGTAACATGGATTACCTCCTGGGAAGAGAACCGGATATGCAAAACAGCGGGAATGGCAATGCATGTCACACGGTCTATCCTTTGATAATGTGTGAATTTTACCATTGGTGTTATTACTTATTGAGAAAATAAGTTCAACAAAAGTAAAAAGACAAAGACCTACTAGATATGGGAAATATAAAGTATATAACAAGACAAATGGATAAATAAAGCAGAAAATTAAAGTCCAGAAATAGACCTAATTATATCTAGAAATTTCATGTCTGATAAAGGTGGCATCTCAGATCACTGAGAAGAAGATGAAATATTCAAATGTGTTTGGATAACTGGGTAACCATGTGAAACAAAATTAACCTGATTCCTATCTCCCACCATATTACATGATAAATTCAAAATGGGTCAAAGTATAAATGTGAAAAACCATAAAAATACTGAGCAAAAGCATGAAGAACTGTCTTTATCGCTTTGAAGGAGGCAGGCTTTCCTAACAATGATTCAAAAGCCGGCAGAAATAAACAAAAAGATTCCTTATATTAGAGTTATTTAGATAAAGAATATAAAATAACCATGTGAAATATATTTAAATAAAACTGAAAATGAAGAGAAAAAAAGATGATAAAGAATGGCCAAGCATTAGCCAGGCACAGTGACATGCATCTGTAGTCTCAGCTACTCAGGAGGCTGAGGTGGGAGGCTCACTTGTACCCAGGTGACTGAGTGACTGAGGCTGCAGTGAGCCATGATCATGCTACTGCACTCCAGCCTGGGCAATAGAGTGAGATCCTATTTCAAAAAAANAAAAAAAAAAAAAAAAAAAAAAAAGAAAAGAAAAATGACCAAGCAGATTCCAATAAAAATGAAATAGGCCTTCTATAAATGACAATATCATAACTGAATTTAAAATTCAGTAACTGAATCTGTTTAATAAAGCAGATTAAATACAGCTGGAGAAAGATTTAGTAAACATGAAGAGAGTTCTAGAAGACAGATGAAAAGGTAATTATCCAGCAAGTAGTCCAGAAAGAAATGAATTAAAAACATAACTGAGATTAACCGATATGGAAGACAGTAAAGTATTAACATACGTTTAATTTGTGTTCCATAAGTGACTAGAATAGAGAAACTGTTCAAAGGAAGGATGGCTAAAAACTTTATAGATGTGATAGACATGTTCAAAAATAGAAGTTGAGAACACATATCACCAAAAGACCCTCACTAAATAAGATTCTAAAGGGCATACTTCAATAACAAGTGAACAGATCCCAAATGGAAGGTCTAGATGAAAAGAAGGCACACTTAGTTTTGGTCACACCTTTTTCCTTGCCTGATTTCAGAAATAGGTTTTGTAGTGCTGTGTGTTTGTCCACTGGCCCAAGCAAAAGCAGAACCCTTCATATGGAACTTGTTTACCCATCTGCAGACCCTGATGGTTGAAGTAACAGTTGCATGTTGCTCTTAAAAGTGGTGTCATGAGACAGCAGTGAGACTCCTTTGACTTTCAAAGATTTACAGGCAGCATGGCTTATCTTCAAGATAGCAATGAGATTTTCAACAAATGGTGCTAGAACAACTGGATATCCACATTAAAAAAAAAAAGGCAAGTCTAGATACAGGCTTTACATGCTTCACAAAAATTAACTCAAAATGGATCATAGACCTAAATGTAGAATGCAAACCCATAAAACTTCTAGAAGATAACATAGGAGAAAATCTAGATGACTTCGGGTTTGGCAGTAACTTTCTCAACCCAACACCAAGTGTACAATCTATAAAATAAATAATTACTAACCTGGTCTTTATGAAAATCAAACATTTATACTCTGTGAAGGACAGTGTTAGGGGAATGAGAAGACAAGCCAGAGTGGAAGAAAATATTTGCATGAAGAAGCAATGAGGTCTTTCCCCTCTCAGATCCAAGTATTACAGTATGACTGCTGGCCTTGGGAGAGCAGGGGAAAATGGGGCCATTGCTTCACAAAGTAGGCCCAGATCATGTTTACACTTTCCTGAACAACTTTGTGGACTCTTTAGAAAGACCATGAAGAACTAGATAAAACTCAGTTTTTGGCTCTACAGCTGGATTCACGTGCCCTATGAGAAGCATGTTATCAAGCTATGCTGCACCTTCACATCTTGGGTAAGATAGAGAAGTACTGGTGGAATTCCACTTCCTGGTGGCTTCCAGGCTCTAGCCTCAAACCCTGAGGCCTGACCCACCCACGGGTATGTTAACTTGCTGGCCATATAACACCACATCATCAGGGAAATGTCAAAGGCACGTAGTGCTGAACTGATTCTTTTTCAAATGCTCTGTGAATGTTTATCCACCACGGAATCATCTATTCCCCAAATAGACTGAAGGAAGCTTGGCAACTTACTGTATGTGGGGAGCACCTCCTCAAGTACACAATTTCTTTGTAAAACTATGCTCTGTGATGTTTCCGTGACTGGCCATCAATGAAGATCATCAATAGCATATATTAATAAAAACAGGCCGGGCGCGGTGGCTCAAGCCTGTAATCCCAGCAGTTTGGGAAGCCGAGGCGAGTGGATCACGAGGTCAACAGATCGAGACCATCCTGGTCAACATGGTAAAACCCCGTCTCTACTAAAAATACAAAAAATTAGCTGGGCATGGTGGTGCGTGCCTATAATCCCAGCTACTCAGGAGGCTGAGGCAGGAGAATTGCCTGAACCCAGGAGGCGGAGGTTGCGGTGAGCCGAGATCGCGCCATTGCACTCCAGCCTGGGTAACATGAGTGAAACTCCGTCTCAAAATAAATAAATAAATAAATAAATAAATAAAATAAAAACAAATAATTAGACTAAAATCTAACTGTCTTTTACACATACACAAAAAGCATTAAGTGTCAGCTGCTATCTATGGGTAGTGGGATTATGAATGAGTTTTAGTTTCTTAATTTTCAAACAAATTGCTCACATAACCAGAAAAGGGAACATACACTTAAATATGCTCTGCACACTCTGAGTACCCACTGGAGTTTCAACTTCAGTGTTTTTTTCTCTAGCCGTAACCCCATGGCTCCTTAAAATTCTTAATCTTCCCTTTCGTGTGTGTGTGTGTGTGTGTGTGTGTGTGTGTGTTTTAATTTAAGAAAAACAGAGTAAGGGAGGGGCTTTGCAGAACACAACAAATGCTGTGGCATAAGCCCCAGTGCAGCATGTCCAAGAAGGTACTAGCAAGCATTAGCTGGGTTCTGGCCTGATGTGTCAGTTAGTCTAATGGAGGTGCACTCATGCAAACAAGCAAGGACGTGGGGGCTCCTAGGGCCTTGGAGCATCAAAGAGCCAAGCCTGACTGTCCTCTTCTTCCTGCTCAATTTTTAGCTGTCTGAGTCCAGGACACACTGCAGTGTCCTGGATAGGAAGGTGGTAAAGAGGTTTGGGACTTATTTTCAAGGTAAGTGACAAAGCCAGCTGCAGGCTCTGTCTACCTCAGTCTTCTAAGCTTGTAGGATTGCTTCCCACATGAGAAATGCCAAATGGATGCTGGCTGAAATGACTATCAGTGTAACAGGATATGCTGCTGACAGGAGTGGGCTCTCTCTCTACTTCTAGGAGATGGAGGCAGGGATGGGTTGTGGCCCAATGACTACCACCAAAGGGATATGCAACATCTGACCTGAGTTAGAGGCTGGAAGTCAAACAAGCCAAAACTCAGGATGAGGACAATCACATTGTTAGCCAAAACCAGATGGCAAGATATATTTCTAACAACCATCAATCCTTGGGGTTTTATTTCAGGATGTAGTCAAGCCCAAGGGCTGGCCTCATCCAGTCAGTAAAGTGGCTATAAGATCACTCATAGGACCCTGCTTCTTCCCCAGGTCAGGAGCTGGCTCCATAAACTTCACAAGGATTGGCCAAGTACCTACAGGCAGCTTCAAACTGGTGCATCTGCTATCAGAGGACGCTGGGTGTCTATTAGAGGAGTATGGAGGCTGTAGTCATTGATAGGAGACAAGAAAAGGAACAGGATTACTGTAGACTCCCTTCCTCTCTCATACTTTACCCCTAATCTTAGAAATAGTTAACGTCTGGGCACTTATGATGTGCAGGCATGGAATAAGGACTTCGCATGTATGTTCTCCTAAGAAACGCTGTGAGACAGCTACTGTGATCCTCATTTTACAGAGTATAAAACCGTAGCATGGAGATGTAAGTGACTTGCCTAAGTCACAAGTAAGAAGTGGCAGCTCTGGCACCAGTGCCCATACTCTAAACTGCCCAGTTCTAGAACACAGTGGACCCCAAGTGGTCCCCAGAGCTGGTCACCTAGGAGAAGTCAGCTCCCTGCTTGAGAAGCACCTAGTCTTAGGTTGGCCCTGCAGCTCAGCAGTCCTCTTAGCAATTCCTGAGCATCCAGACCCCTCCCATCTCTCCCACAGGTACCTTTGGAAGGTAGGAGGCCTGGCCTAGCTACTTCAAATGGGCATCCATGTGGCACACCCCATCACCATGCCTGCAATTGTTGATGCCACCTGTAAGAATCTGGGCTGTGCACAGAGAAGAAAACAATCCCTTCTTAGGGACTTCAGGTGACACCTAAACAAGCAGGGCAGCTCTGGTAACTCATTAAGAAGCATTCTCCAGAAACCCACTTGCGATCCTGTTCCCCGCTTGTAGCATGGGTGGTCCTGCATTACCACAGCCTTTCCCTTGCCTATACCCATGTCTGGACAGGAAGCACTTTGGGGGTGGAGATGAGTTGGTGTGTAGCTATGCCAGGCACATCACAGCTCTCAGCAAGGAGAGCTTGAGTGGGTGGGACTTCCCTCAGATGTCTGCCTTGTGTTGGAGCACAATGTTGGGGTCACATCCTTGACCAGACCCTAAGCTGCCAGAAATCTGGTACTCTAGCTTCTTGAACCTCTCTCTGTAGCTTCCCTATGTTCTGGAAAGGGGCTGACTTGGCACCCAGCAGGCACATCAAGACAGGTAAGTGGTTGCCAGAGCCCCTCTCCCACTTCTTGCAGGGCTGGCTGGCACCTCTCAGGTCTCAGCTGATTTCTCCTCCTCAGAGAAGCCTTCCCTGGCCAGCTCATCTCCAAGCCCCCCAGAAGCCTGGGCCCTCCTTTGACCTGCTTTCACTCCTCACAGCACTTTCAGTCTCTAAACTGACTAGATTGGCTGGCTGTCTCTTTTCCAGACAAGAGTGTGAGCTCCACAGAGCAGAGATCACTCTGCTCTGGTTACTCCTGTGCTCTCACACAGAACCTAGCCTGGTGCCTGGCAGACAGCATGTGGAGTGAATGAGAAGAGGCCTCTAGGGAAACAAAACTGAAGAGCAGAGCAGAAAGAGGGCCTGGATTCATTTCCTTCTCACTCAAGGGCCAACAAAGTTCTAAGTGGGCAGATACCCAGAATGTCTAACATCCATGTGCTCCCACAACTCCGCCCAATAGGCTAAGGGCTGGCCACCCTCTGAGGACAGTCAGTGCGGGTGTGTAGACTGATCTGAGGGGTGGAATAGAGCAGTATTCTCACTAGATATGGCCACAGAATTTGGCTCCTCTCCCATCATGAAACAGGACATAAGTGACCAAGCAGTGACTAGGCACAGTACTAACTGCTCAGGACATCCTCCTGAGGTCAGTTGAACCTGACTCCATGTTGGGGCAGGCATGATCATGCCCATGTCTCAGTGCCACATGCAGGCAGGGGAAATGCCTCAGATTCAGCCAAGTATAGACCTGCTGGAAGGTCTTCATAAAACTTAAAAATACACATTATTTTTTAAGATACGAGAGCTGATGTGGCTGATGCCAGAGTAAGGATCTGCTCTGAGCTACTTTTCCAGTGATAAGGATGGGCTATCCTGGCCAGTCTCATGCCCTGCTGTGACCTCTCCCAATACCCATGATAGCTGGGGATATGGATGATAGATGTGTGAGCCACTGAGTCAAGGTCTCTAGCCCTCATGAGAATGGACTGCTGGCATACACCTCAGGAGCACTGGGCTCAGATTCAAAACTAGCCATGCCCAGACCAGGAAACCACAGATGTATGTGCAGCACAGGTAGTAGTTGCCTGAGATATGACAAAGCAATGGTATTCCCCCATCATGCACTCCAAAAAAGAAGAGAAAGCTAGATGGAAGAAATGAAACTGAGGTCGTACTTGACCTAATGATAGTGCCTTTCACCTCAGGAACAGGCATCATGGCATTTGGGAGCCAGGGGCTGCCTGGGTTTGTGTAGCACATTAGCTTTCCCATTATGCTCAAAGCCCCTTTGGCCCTCACAGCATCCTGGAGTTGGAGTAGGGACAGTTGACTCCATTTGAGTTGTAAGAAAATTGGGGTCCGGAGAAGTTAGGTGACTCCCTTTAGGTCACACAGCATGTACACTAACCAGGCAAGAACTAGAATGTCTTCTGCTTCCTATCTAGCAACTTCTCCCAGTCTCTCTGGCTGGCTGCCAATGTTATACATAGCTTTCCTGTGTGTGTCGCCTAAGTTCTGGGCTTGTTTCCTCATCCACACTGAAAAATCATGCTTAGCTCACATTAGCAGGCCTGCCACCTGTAAGTCTTTGCTAAGCAGAAAGTCAAAAGTCCCAAAATATGTACAAATTCTTAAATCTAACACTATTACTTTTCATGCCCAGATGCCTTCAACAGAACACAAAAACTTTACCTTCCTGATGACTGTGTTTGCTATGGGGAAACCCTTGACCTTGCCTTACTGAGAGAGCTGGGAGTGCAGGAAGCAACCCAGCTCTTCCGCTGCCTGGATGTATCACTTTGGGAGAAGCACCCTGTCTTGCTGAGTTGCCCCTTTCTGGCTGTAGCAGAGGTGGCTGCAAGAATCAGAGTACTCTTTCCTGGCACCTACTGACCCACCTGATCATGTCTCAAGCAATACATAGTAAAAGCATTACCACAGGACAGCAGGATTTGGGTCCCTTCTCAACCACTTACAGGTTGTACACAAACCCCAGAAAAGTCCTTTATGCTTTGAGGCCTGGTTTTTCCATCACTAAAAATGGGGGTAGTCTCCCTCCCTTCCCAGCTGGCCTCCCACAAGTGCTATGAAATCACAAATAAAATTGTATCTGTGAACAGGACCAAGGACCCCTTGGAGAGATGGCTGAGTCCAACACTGGGGCAAGGGAAGTCCAGGGTGAGGTTGGAATATCTTACTGTGTTAGAAGGCAAGGAAATATATGGAAATTGATGGAGACATGACAAAAGGACATCAGAACCAGCTTGAAGATCAAATTTGAGGTAATGTAAGCATTAAAGTTAGTAATAACTTACTAAATTTAAAAAAAATCTGTGAACCAACATTTATAGTTCAAAAAACAAAAAAAAAAAGAAAAGGAAGGGCACAGGGAAAGCTTTTATTACAGAAGAATGCCAACTAAGAAATACAGAAATAAAAGAAATTTTTGAAATCACTATTTTATAACCACCAAGAAATGAAAAAAAAAAAAAACCACTATTTTATAACCACCACTGTAATAACAGATTCAGGTAAAATCATCAAGGATTGCTGAAGCCACTGGGTGAAATACCACAGTCCAGGATGTATAGAAATCCAGCAGATACCACCTTAACTGAATGAACAAGCGGAACATCACCAGTGATGGGACAAACCAAGTCAGATGCCTCCAGACATGACGCACAGAGAAGGATGTAGCATCTCTGATACCATTCTCCTAAGAAAATGCTCATCCTACATCTAATCCTAAAACCAACCCAGATTGGAGGACATTCTGCCAAACAACTAGCCTGGACTCTTCAAAAGTATCAATGCCATGAAAGACTGTTTTAAAAACTGGAGAGCTGTTCAAAATTAAATAAGACTAACAAACTGGCAGTCAAATGCAATGTATGATCCTGAAATGGATCCTGGATCAGGAAAGAAAACAAACAAAATTATCAAGGACATTATTGGGACAACTGAGGAAATTTCAAAATGGACTATATAACAGCCAAAAATAAATACAGAAATATCCACACGTACGCCCGCATGCACACACACAAGTGAGGGGAGATAAAGTAGATGAGGCAAGATGTTAAGAACTAGAAAATCTAGGTGAAAATGTTCCTTGTACTCTTCTTGTAACTTTTCTGCAGGTTTGAGATATTTCAAAATAAAAGAAACAAAAGTGGTCTTTGGAGAACTATAAGAACTGTCCAGGTTGACTCAGGCACACTCACCTGTCAGGTATTCCAGGACGGCAGCCATGTACACTGGCGCCCCTACTCCAATTCTGTATTTGGGGTGGCCTTTCTTGATGTACCGCAGCATCCGCCCCACGGGAAAGATGACTCCTGCTTTGGCAGACCGGGACGTCTTGGTGGACTTCTTCTTCCCACCGCGGCTCGACATGACGGTGATCTTGGAGGCGGATCAGTGAGCACACTGTGAAGGCAAGAGGCACACTGGTCAGGGCAGCCGGGGACAGCACGTGTCCCCTTTCCAGGTACATGCCGGTCCCCTGGAAGGAATGAGGTCTGCCTGCAGATGCCACTGCCTGTAACTGTGTGGCCCTCCAAGTCCACATGATGCACTCTGCTGGAACAGTTTGATCTGTGAAGAGAAAGGCTTGGCTCTGCATAGTTTATACCATGACATTGATTTTATTGGCCACTTCCATTTAAATGTTACACTGACAATGACTGCTCTTAAGTGCCTTGCCATTATGCCACATGATCAAAAGGAAAATGGGATTTCTTGGCCACATTCTATACACTTGTTTAATAATTGCATTTTCATACACTTGAGACCAGGGCTGATAAATTTATAGAAGGCTTAATAAAAGAAAAGGAAACTATGACACTTGCCCCTAGAAAGATGATGTAAAGGCAGGTACCTAGATTCTCTGATGAAAGCAGTATCTCTATCTTATCATTCTTCTTCTTCTTCTTCTTTTTTTGAGATGGAATCTCGCTCTGTCACCAGGCTGGAGTACAGTGGCGTGATCTTGGCTCACTGCAACCTCCACCAACTGGGTTCATGCGATTCTCCTTCCTCAGCCTCCTGAGTAGCTGGGACTACAGGTGCATGCCACCACATTCGGCTCATTTTTGTATTTTTAGTAGAGATGATGTGTCACCATGTTGGCCAAGATGGTCTTGATCTGTTGACCTTGTGATCCACCTGCCTCAGCCTCCCAAAGTGCTGGGATTATAGGCATGTGCCACTGCACCTGGCCTATCTTATGATTCTTTATCTGTGAGAGGCAAGAACACCTTACAGGAGTCAGTACAGTATACAGCCAGGTTGCAGTAAGAGGCAACCTGAACACTTCCACTCTGCCAGATGGGCCAATCTTTAGAGAAGAGAGAGAGGTGTTTTTCCTTCCTTGCTTCCAGTCCCCATCCAAACAGCTACCCAGTCAAGAGGAAAACCCTCCTCTACACCTCTTGTGAGCTCTTTATCTCCACCCCCAGGATGAGATCCTGGTCATCACTATTTTAATCAAGTGGTCACAAATGTCTCCTGAGAATGTCTCCATACCACAGCTCCCTCTCCTCTAATCCACCCTCTACCCCATGGGTGGGGCAATCTGGGTACACATACAACTGAACATGCCCTGGCCTGAAAGCTTTCTGTGGCTGCCACGACTTTCAAGACACAACCAGGACTGTTCGCCTGCCACAAAATGCCCTAGAAATCTAGGCCTGGCCCACCTGTCCATTTTTGCCTTGGGCCCCTTGTGGTCTAAACTTGAACACAGGGAGCCAGACAAGGTTCCCCCCAAATGCTCCTCCACTTCTTTTCTCCCTGCCTAGGCAGTGGCTATTCCCTTTGTCTGGGACCTCCATTATCCCTCATGCTTGCCTCTGTCCTCTGCCAGTCTTCCCAAATGTTGGGATCTGGCTGTTCCATCCTCAGGGCCCCATGTGCTGCACACCACAGCATCAATGTACATGGGCCTATTCTCCCATCAGACTTCAGGCAGGTGGAGGGGTGCCCCTAACTGTATTCCTAATGCAGTGCCACCTAAGTTCTCGAATGTTTACTAAGAGCATCCTGTTCATTTATGCATTCACTTCAGGAACTCTGCCGGGCAGATGTGGTCCCTGCGGAACTGGTGGGAAAAAAGACAATAAATAACCCCCTAGTCATTTAAAAGATAAATGTGATGTACGCTTCAAAGGGCCAGTGTTGGGTGCTGGGAGAGGGTATATGAGGGGACTTGACCTGTTCTAGAGCCCCCCCTAAAGTCCTACAAACATGCATGCTCACTGAACAATTGGGCAGGTCTCCCATGTATTGATAAATTGAGGTCAGGCTCCATGGTGTTTGGGGCCTTCTGGCTTCAGCAGTCGATGCTGTGACCGCTGGAGGCCACAGGAATAGGAGTCCCTGTTACTCTGATGCTCCACCTATACTAGGGACAGTGTCAGGACATGCCATGGTCCACACTTAACAGCTCTCTGACCCCAGGAGCATTTCAAATCATCTGCCTGACAGAGATGGCTGTGAGGGCAGCAGACAGAATTCTGGGCACTCTGGGGCTGCTGTGGTGAAGGCCCTGGTTCTGGAGTGATGTTAGAAGAGTAAAGGCCCCTGTCATGAGCACCCTGTCAAGGTGACCAAGTCTTAACTGCTCACTGAGGGCTAGAAAGACCCAGAAGGGTCTAGGTTTTTCTGAAACAATTAGTTGGATCCATTCCTTGCTGTGATGAGCTTCATTTTAAAACATTCCCTGCAAAAAGGTGCTTGTGCTCACTCTGGGCAGGAAATGGTATGTGTACATGTGTATGTGCCTGTGTTTTCAGGGAAAGCTGTCATTGGGTTTCCGAACAGTCTTTTGCTTTACTACAAATGTGTTTCATAGACCAACAACCTGATGCCTTTGGACTAAGAGCTTTTAAATTGGAATATCTCCCCTCTTTAAGCAGGGGAAGCCTGTGGTCAGTGATGATTAACAGCAGCTCAACGCTTTTTCCTACTAGAGCACAGACTTCAGCTTTGTTCACCAGCTGACCCACTGGGCACGTCTGGGGCTGCCTGTGCGGGAACTGGACAGTGCTCTCCTCCAAGAGGGAGCCGTTAGCACTCAGGGACCTGGCAGGTCCTAGACGCACTGACGCCTTTAAAAGTGATGCTCCTTGTCTTTCCCTCCTCTGACTCTACCCGAGTCTTTACATCAATATGCCAGTGACTCCAAGGTCTCTATGCCAGTGCAACAGCTGGCTGCTGAGCCTCAGAGCTCTGTTCTAACTACTGATGGCCAGGGCCCATTTACAAGTCCCACGGGTGCTTTGAACTCTTTTGGGTCTCTCAGCCACATCACTGGCAATGCCATGTACCAAGCTAGCCAAGCAGCAGTCACCTGGCCCTAACTTCTTTGCCCACCCCACAGCACCCAAGCATTAGCCAAGCTCTGCTAAACCGCCTGCAGAACCTCTCAGGCCTCTTCTTTTCATCCTCCCTGTGTTGGTTCAGCCTCTTTACTTCTGACCTATTCTCACTGCACCAGTCTTTATCCATGGACACGAGAGGCAGCTCTGCCCACTCTGATGATTCCCCATTGGCCTGAGCTCCTACGCTAGCCACAAACAGCATCCTTCAGCTACTTCCGCGGCACTGCTTCCTGCCACCCCTGCCCTGGCTCATATGCCTCGGGCCACCCCTGACTTCCTGAGCCTGTCACACTGTGTTAAGGATGTCTCTGAACATGCAGTTCTTCTGTCTGGAATGCCCTTTGTCCTCTTGTCAACTTGCTGAACTGACACAGCCTCCCTCTGCCATGGAGACTTTGTGGATGTGACCACAGCCTAGAATTGCTCACTGCACCATGTTCCCATGGTATATATCCCAGCACATGCCTCTCCAACTCGACTGAACTGTAAGCCACTCGATGTGAGGCACTGTAGTCAACTCATCCCAAGAAAGGCCTGAAATATCACAGCTCCTCTGGTGCCACCCTGCTGGCAGAAGAACTTCACTTCTCATTTTGAGTCAGGCTCCTGTCCAATAAAGCAGCCTCCCCACCAATGGGGTTGTCTTGCAGAGATTCTGTTCTTTACCCCTCCCCATGTTCTTCCTGCACTTCTAACTATAGTTCCCCAAGCTGCAGCCACAGCTATGAAAGAATTCTGACTAAGCTATGAAGGCTCATGACATCTAGCAACATGTGGTGGGTTTCAAAATACCCTCTGGAAAATCACCTCATAGTTGTGCAGTCTCTGATAAACCCATGTATGTGCGAGGTCCATCCTGCTCTTCCAAGATCTATGCAGGTGTGGGAAGCTCCAGTCAGGCACGCATGATGAGGGGGAGAGTGACTATGAGGCCAATGACAATTGAACATTATGATTAATAACTAGAAGTCCAAAGCCAGACTGACCTGATTATAACCATGGCTCTGCCACTTACTGGCTATGTCTTTTTGGGCAAGTGATTTAACCCGTCTGAACCTATTTTCTTATCTTACAAGTGGAGATGATGCTAGTAAGGGCCTCAAAGGGTTGGTGATAGAAGCGAACCAAAGCATCCATGTAAGGGCCTGATACTCACTCACTGAGAAAGTGCTCTGTAGTTAACAAAAACAACAATCTGTATAAGACGAAAGAAAGGCCATCCTCTTGCAGAACAGATCTTGGACATTTGCACTGAAGATACTGCTAGCTGATGTACCAGATAAGTCTCTACAACTTATTTCTTCTACTGAAAAGTCCAAAATGGGTTTCTGTGATTGGCTGGTGCTTCTCCTCCATATAGTGATTCATGATGCCTCCCATCTTGTGACTCTGACATCTTCAATGCATGATTCCCAGGGTTGCATGGAAAGAAAAAGATCATGGATAATAGTCTATGAGGGTTTTAAGGGGCCAGACTTGAGGTGGGGCACATCACTTCTGATCATGATCCATCAACTAGAATTCATTCATGTGGCCACAGCTAATTGCAAGAGCGTTTGGGAAATGTACTCTGGCTATTTACTCAGAAGAAAGAAGGAAACAACTAGTCTCTGTCACACAACAAACCAGTCTGAACACTGACCCTAACGCCAGAATGAGTGACCAGCCAAAACCTGTTGGACCCTGTTTGACCCATATTCTGCATCCAGCCTGGTCTGAGAAATAGGTAGCCCTACATCATGGACAAAGCAGCTTCCTAAGCACTCAGCATCTCTGCAGGGCAGTGAAGATGGTCACAGGAGACAGCTATACTATCTGGTCAAACTGACAAAGATGTGTTCTTCCTTCAGTAAACCAGGAGGCTTCACTAATGTTGATGGCTCTGCATGCTTTGAAGACAGTGATAGGTCCTCAGGCAACTGAGGACTAGCTTGACTGCCCTTTTGGCTGTTAACAGGGTAGAAAATGAAGATTCTGTGGTTGATCCTGAAGGGATCTCTGTGGTCTTTATTTCTGCAACTCCTCCAATTACAAATCAATCACAATAAACATTAACCTTGTTTACAGAACCTCAAAGCTTACCCAAAGACAAACTTTTGTAGAGGAGCTGTATGGAGAGATGAGTTAGACTAGAATGAGAAGCAAGAGTTTGACCACAGTCCCCTCAGCAATCAAGATGTGAGTGGAACAACGCAGTCTGTTCTTGTAGCACAGGGCTAATTAGAAGGCTGGCTATGTAGACCCCATAAATAAGGTGAACATGAGAACAATAAGCTGTGTACTACTAGGAGGGGCAGTAGGGGCAAGGAACCAAAGTGCCATGGAGGCCCTGCCACACCCTCCTATCCCTCCCCAGCAGGTATCCTAACAGGCTACTGCTCCCTGCACTGCAAAACACCCTCATTCCCTTTGGCACTTTCAGCACATCCAGCATGCTCAGTCTCGACACTGCTGTAGCCCTTTGTCTAGGGTAATCCTGCCTAGTGGTCCCAATGCCTTCTCTGGTGATGGTCCATCAAGGTGCTCCTTCCTCTGCATTCCTGCCGTGCTCATGCCTTCTGTCAGTCAGTCTAGTTTGGGGCAGCTGCATGTCCAGACTCCAACCTGTGCACAGGCCCTGCTGACCTCCAACCCATCTCTATTTGCAGCAACCAGAGATCCACCAGGATGAATCTCTCCCTCTCAGTTCCCTCAATGGATATGTCAGCTGCAGCCCCAGGGCCTAGGTAAAAGTGCCTCACGATCTCCCTCAGCCTGCCCCTATTCTTTAATATACTCAATTATTCTTCTCAGTGTTATGTACAGTACTATGCAGGTGCAGTTTCCAGCCCTTCCTTCCATCATGATTGCCAGCCACTCTAGATCCCATTTACACATAAATTCTGAAACCAGCTATCCCATTCTTAGCACTCAGTTCACTGTATCGTCCTTGCCTGTGTACTTGTCTGTTTTGATGAAATGAACCAATCTGCTCTGCACATAACTGTATCTCCAAGCACCCACTACCCTGTCTGGCACCTGGTAGACACTCAAATACTGGCTACACAGTAGCTGATTCGTTGGCACTGACAGTGGATGGGGTTCCCTTGAGAAAGAAGAGGACAGCATTTCCAAAGGCCACAGGACTTGGAGCTATGGCTAGTGGGACACCAATCAGGGGCCTTCTCTTGGGCCATTCATGTACATACTTAGCAAAATCCCTATGGGAGCCCAGACACTCAAAATTCAGGGAGCTTGTGGAGCTACCTTGGGGATTCTCAGGAAAGGAATACTCCAGTTGCCCTGACAGTTGGGCATAGATCACACAGAGGCCTTATGACTCTGTGACACTTCTATGGTTCCAGTGACCTCTCTTCCTGCCTCTGGCTCAGTATCCTAGACTGCAAGAAAATACTTACCTTCCTCACATCTATAAGAGACTGACTCCTGTTAAAGTTTCAGTACAGGAAACCCTTAAACAATCAGGAAACTCATGAAACCACTGGAATAGTTAATCATGAAGTATTTTATTATCTAAGCAATGAATACATGCATATTGATCCCATGCAATATTGATTAGAACTGCTGGGGAGTTGCTTGTCAAAGAGCCCTATCTTCAGCCCCTGAGAAAAGAGGAGCCTGAGCTATCAGTGCTTAAATCACTGTTGAGGAAGAACTGCCCCATCTGTTCTGGCAGCTGTATAAATGCCTGCATATCCACATGCATTTGTCACCTTCCCATCAACTCCAATCACAAAGGCAAACCTGAGACACTTAATTCTGAAGGGCAGGACACTAATCCTGTTTACAGCATTCTTTTCCCTATGGCATCAAATGATTAACGGTGTCAACCGCTGTCATGTCCCCAGAGGCATGTGGATATACTACACAACCATTGCTCACAGAGCTGGGGTTCACAAGCTGCACTCTGATTGGCTTGGATCAGAGACCTGTTCTTGTACTCTAGCCAATCAGGAAAAATATCTTTCTCCATTCATAAAACACCACATCATAAAGTGAGCCAGATGATTAAAGAACCTGCAGTCCACTCTCAGTGAACTAAGGGATTGCAAACAGAAGAGACAGACCAACTGAGATAGTAAATAAATTGTAAGCCATGTATTTTGTTCCAGCAGACCTGCCTTACTCCTGTGTTAGATTTTCAGTGGCAGGGAGAAACAAAACACAAACACAACTGTCATTCACCACATGCAAGAGATAGTTTTGGGGAAGCCAGTCTGGGGTTGAAATTTCACCTCTGCAAACCCATTCCTTGATGTGCTTCCCAGAGATGCACTGAAGGAACTGTGCAGCTTTCTACATTTTAACAGCAAGTCACTGCCTGCCTACTTTACAAAAACACTTTCCTACATATTCCTCTCTCTTTTAAAGGTTGTGCCAAACTCTAAGATAACCAACCAGTCTAATATAAGGCCATTTAGGGAAAAGTTAAAGTGTGGGCTTCAGAGGGCAGGACTCTGATCAGGCTTCGCATGTAGAATCCACTCAGTATTTATTGAGTAGACGTGTTCCCAATAAGAATAAAAAGAACACCTGATCCTATCTCTCTCAGGCTTAGAACCCTTCAGCGATTCTTATTGCTCTTAGGATACAGTGTGGGTCTGCCCAGGATCCTTTGTAATTTGTCCTGTTTGTCCCTCCCTGAAGCCTCATCTGACTCCCCACCAGGACTTAGTCATAGAACACCTGATCCTATCTCTCTCAGGCTTAGAACCCTTCAGCGATTCTTATTGCTCTTAGGATACAGTGTGGGTCTGCCCAGGATCCTTTGTAATTTGTCCTGTTTGTCCCTCCCTGAAGCCTCATCTGACTCCCCACCAGGACTTAGTCATAGAACACCTGATCCTATCTCTCTCAGGCTTAGAACCCTTCAGCGATTCTTATTGCTCTTAGGATACAGTGTGGGTCTGCCCAGGATCCTTTGTAATTTGTCCTGTTTGTCCCTCCCTGAAGCCTCATCTGACTCCCCACCAGGACTTAGTCATCCCGAGCCTCTGGCAGTTCCCCACATAACCTCTGTCCTTTTCTTCTAAGATGCACACATGTGGTTCCCCAGGCCTCAAACACTTGTCCCCACCTGCCCTCCTTTGCCCAGCCAACTCCTACTTGACCTTTCCATGTCAGATAAGGGCTCACTCCTGGCTAGGTTACTGTCCCTGCTGGGGGCTACTTGGGGCCTTCTGCATTGACCTCACAACAGCCACTTGCCTGCCTTCTCTCTAATGTCAGCTCCCCCAGGGCAGGGGCTAGGCATTTCTTAATCATGGCTGTGTCCCCAGTGCCTGAACAGGCGCTAATTCTCAGGAAATATTTACGGAAAGACTGTGAGACACTGACCTGACAGGTTTGGTCCAAGCAAACAAGCTATACAACTCTTAGGAATGAAGAGTTGACTCACTCAGGTTCATCTGTAATCGCTGAGGCAGGGTCCAATAGACCTCTAAATCTACAGAATGTGGGAAGAACCCACAGACAGATCTGAGCATCACTCACTCTGCCCCTTCCTAGCCCATGTTCTGGGAATGGGGCTCTGAAAAGCCTGTCACAAATCCTTGGGGAGACTCAAATAAGAACCAGAGGCTGTTGCAATTCTGATGAACACCACATAGAGAGTCTTGTTGGGTTCTTCAGCTTGAGGTTTCCAGTTTATGCTTTTAAATAAATCTCCTTTAGGTGACTTGGGGCTGCATTGGCTCTGAAGGCAGGTCCCAGAACACATGCACTCTGAGCTTCTCAATGGGGGAAGGAAGGAGAGGCGCTCCTCAAGTTCTCCTCTCTCAGGCACCAGAAGAAACAGCAGATGGAGATGCACCACTCCCTGACACTGGCCCATTTGGTAAAAACTAAACCAGTGGCATGGCTGCGTATTAGAATGCCACATGTGAAGTTCCAGACAATTCTCAAAGTTTAATAAAATGTGAGTTAAATTATGCCTCCTTCTAAAGGCCTCACCTCAAACAACTTTCATTTACACACCCCTCTTAATGCCTTATCCAGGGATCAGCATTAACAATGGTAACAGATCAAAACCAAAGAACAGACTGGAGCGATTTCTCTCTCCTTGTAAAACTAGAAGGGGGGAGAATTTGAAGTCTTTCAAGAGTTTTGTTGTTGTGTTTAAAAACATATGCTTCCTCATCGGAGAGTCTCTTGTGCAAGACCGAGATGCTGCTGCCCAACTTTGTTTAAATGTGTACAAAGGGTATTAATTCCAGTTGCAGGCATGAGGTGTCTATTCAGAGTTAACACCTCTGACAGCAGGCTAGTAGCCTAACGTTGGCCTGCAGTAGGTGAATTCCACCTAATTTACAACTCGAGTCTCCCACTCAAACCTAAGACCGTTAAAAAATGCCCGACTCCCTGGAACAGGGAGCTTCGGAACAAAGCACTCCCCCTCACTTTAACGGTAAAACCTCAAACCACAAAGGTGGAGGAAAAGAGGGAAGCTAGCAGGAGTGCCCCCTTTGTCTATTCTTATGTGCTGTTTACCGGGTCATTAAAATCTTACAAGGACTTTATAGTCACCGTAATTGTCAAATTCAAGGTTTGTCCCAGTTGTTTGTACAGAAGTCTCTCACTTTCAAACTCAGAAACATTTCCCCTAACATCTTGTCTAAAAGAAGCTTTCAAGCAAGGTACTGACCAGCTCCTTGAGTGATCTGTGGCCCCTGCAGAAGTGGGGGTGGGGAGCGCCATGTCGCACACCTGTTGTCAGGTGACACTGCCAGCAGCATCCTGCGCACTCACCTCCCCACTCCACCCCACCCCCAGCGAGGCTCTTTCCTGCTGGCTTTCTCCACCCAGGGAAGCCTACAGCCTTCCGGAGTTACCTTAAAAAACAAAACAAAACAAAACCCTTCCTACCACAAAGCAAACAAAAGGCTGATACCGAGACCATCGGGAGCAGCGGGGGTTCCCGTGGCCCCTTCTCCAACCCATCCTTGTACCACCTCCCCGACCCGGTCCCCGCTGCAGCCCGGCTTTAGTCCCGTGAGCAGCTCCCGCCCTACCTTCCCTACAGACAGCGAGCCAGACGCCTACCCCTCAGTCCCCCAAGGTTCGGGCCCGACTTATTGTGCCCTGGCCAGCAACTCGCGGGCCGGCGGGAGCCTCACCAAGTACAACTCCGCGCACAGCAGCTCCCGGGCGCCCAGGCCCAGGCCGGCGTAGCCGGGCCTCCTGCGGCCTCGGGCCCGGCCCGTGCACCCGCCCCAGGAAGGGTCGCCAGGGGAGGCGCCAGCACTGCCTTTTCCCCACAAAAGCGCCCAGGCGCGGGCAGGGGATATGTTTCGAAGAGAAGTTGGTTTCCGGGTTTATTTTTTGAACAAAACCAAAGGGAATCCCGCGCCGCCCGGCAGGGCCTAGGAGGGCGTCGTGCGCGCGCGAGGACCCGGCGTGGGCCGCGAGGAGCCGGGCGGCCCGAGCCCGGCCGAGCGACACCTGGGTGTGCGCAGGCCGGGCCGCTCCCCGGCACTCGCGGCCGGACCCAAGCGGCGGGGACAGGGCGTGCGGCAAGGGGGCCCCCGCGGCACTTACGCGGCGGCGGCGGTGGCAGCTGCAAGGTGTCTCGGCTTGAGCCCTCCCGGCCGCTCGCGCCTTTTCTCTCTGCGCTCCTCGCTGGCCCGCCCGCCTCTTCGCTTCCCGCCCGCACGGCCCGCGCTCGCCCCCTCCGCCCGGCGCCGCTGCCGAGTGAACTGGAACCAGTCCTCGCGGCCGGCTTCCCACAATGCACAGCGCGCTGCTCGTCACATCCCATCTCTGCCCCGCGCGTCCGGCCTCCGCGCCCGCGCCGCCCGGCGCTCCGGCCTTGACCCCGGGCCCGCGCCCTGCCCACTGACGCCGGCCGCTGCGCGCCCAAGCACCCGCCCGCGACCCGGACGCGAGGTCCAACCCGTGACCCCTGGGGCACCCAGAACCCAGTCCTTGGGAAGGGCCAAGTTCTTCCCTCGAGAGGCGCTTCTCCAGGGCGCGTCCCAGCCTCTACGTCTCGAGTGAGCGCCTGCTGTGTGCCTGGCCCTGAGCACGGGACTGTCGCCGCCACCGCATCGTTAGGAACCTTCCCACTAACTCAGTGAGGAGGCACGACGGCGGTTACCCGGGATCGCGATCCTTCTTCCCTCCCCAGTCAATGCCAATCCTCCCATCCCCGCCTCAGTGGCCCCGCTGTCTTTAGATACAGGCCACCCCCAAGCGATGCCTGCCCCAAGATCAGTTACTGCGCAGCCGGCTCCCCTGGGGTTCTTCATTTAACCCCCATCACCCCGAAATCTGGAACCTGCCTTGCGCCTGGAAGCGGTTTCCTACTTCGCTTCAGCAAAAGTTCGCTTTCGGACCCAAGTTGGGAATTACTAATATAAACAGTGATTCTTTATCATCACACACGTTTTTTTTTAAAAACTACGGACTGGCAGAAAGAGGAGGGGCCGCCACAAAGCCCGCCAAGCCTTCCTAAATTGGCTTACCGCCTGAAAACATTAGTGCCCCATCCGGGCTACTTAAATAGTGGTCTTCCCTCTACTCCCCTCCCTCCAAAGTGTGGAGCAGGAAGCCACTTCTCCATCCAGCTGTGAACTAAATTTGGATAGTAATACACATCCCTTAGGGTTGATGTGAAGTTTAAAATGCCGCTGCTGGGGATTATGGAGGTAATTAGAGACCCCTAGTCCTCAGGTTGCTTGGGAATGGCAGTGGCGGTAACCTCCACCTCACCTGGTTGCTTTACCCCTTACTTTAAAAGTTTGCAAAACAATGTCTAATACTTGCCATTCATGCATTCGTTAATTCAATTAAGTACTGAGAACGTATTTTGTGTCATGCATCAATTTGGGTGCTGGGTATGAAGCACCCAAGAGAACAGGCAGAAATATCTATCCTCCTGGAGTTTGCAGTCTAGTGGGGGAAAGAAAAACAAAAGGGAGGATATGTCAGAGGGTCGTGATGCGGGGGAGAAAAATAAGGCGGAGAAGGGGAATAGGAAGTGTGAGATAAGAGTGTGAGATGAGAGGCTCTATTATAAGAGAAGCCCTCTCCGATCAGTCAACATTTAAAGCAAAGGACTGAGGCCGGGCGCGGTGGCTCAAGCCTGTAATCCCAGCACTGTGGGAGGCCGAGGCGGGTGGATCACGAGGTCAAGAGATCGAGACCATCCTGGTCAACATGGTGAAACCCCGTCTCTACTAAAAAGTACAAAAAATTAGCTGGGCATGGTGGTGCGTGCCTGTAATCCCAGCTACTCAGGACGCTGAGGCAGGAGAATTGCCTGAATCCAGGAGGCGGAGGTTGCGGTGAGCTGAGATTGCGCCATTGCACTCCAGCCTGGGTAACATGAGTGAAACTCCGTCTCAAAAAAAAAATAAATAAATAAAATAAAGCAAAGGACTGAAGAAACTGAGGGAGCAAGGCTTGTGGGATATCTGGGGAAGAATTGCTCCAAGCATAAAGAATAGCAAGTGCAAAGGCTAGGAGTAGGAGTGTGTCCAAAATAGTTGAGACACAGCGAGTATCTTGACTATGACTTACGTCTTGACTTTTGTCTATGTCTCTAACTATGACTATGTCTTAACTTTGAATTCAGTTAATACATTAAAATCCATTGGCCTATTTTATATCTTGACTATGTCCTTTAGCCATGCATGATTTGGTAAAATCATACATTGGTCATTTGCGAAATATCAGTTCACTGATTTATACGGATTTTCCAAATGTAAACACATTCCATTGTACAATATTAGAAAGTTACGTCTATTAATAGTACCACTGATCACATCAAGCTCATGGTAGCAGATACGAGTTTCCCAAATGAGTGAACGGGTGAAGTAGAATGGGTGAAGGGGAAAGTAACAGGAGATGAAGCTGGAAAAATTATGACGCTTCTGATGCTTCTGGTCCCAAAACAAAGCATTATGGATATATGAGGATTTCCTAGGGAAGGGATGTCAGGAAAGGTGCAGAGACCCTTACCCCATGCCCCACCTTGTGGTTCGATCCTTCTCTAGTTCCTTGGGCAAGGACTTTCAGTTCTTGAGGGACCACCAGGTGAAGTTAAAGTCTACACTCCTCCAAGAGCTGATCTTGGGGCGCCTCCACCTCCATGCCCCTCCACAGCATGCCATTCTCATAAAACATACTAGGAACTTCTTCCTCTGGAGCTGTTCAATGCAGCAGCTCTGACCTCACCCTTCTCCAGAAGCCTCCACCTTCTCTCCCCTTTCCCTCCTGCACTTGGTAGTTCCTGTTCTTCCACTTCAGTGACCTGTCCCCTCCCCTAATCTGGCTCAGAGAAGTATACCAGCTGCTGCTGCTATTGCTGCTTCTTCTTTTAAAGGTTTTTATTTTCCCAATTACAAAAAAAAAAGTATGCTCACTCTGAAAATATGGAAAATAAAAATGCTCAAAAATTAAAAATCAATCTATGTTCATTGCTAGGGGAACAGGCTGCTCCCATTCCAGCCTTTATATCTATTTCATATTAAACATACAGAGTTTCTACTCTGTTTAGTGATTGCCACCTGCATTTTAAACTTAATGGTGCTTTATGAGCATTTTACCGGGTAGTTATTCTACAATAACATTACTGGAACTGTTTGGGTTTCCCTTGACCCTCTTAAAAATTATTGAGAACCCTGAAGAGCTTTTGTTTTACAGGTTACATCTGTCAATATCTGCTTTATTAGAAATAAAAACTGAGAAAATGTGAATATTTATTTAAAAAATGTTAACATGTAAACAAGTTATGTTACATAAATAACGTATTTTTCAAACAAAAATAATGGGAAGAGTGGCATTGTTTTACAATTTTGCACACCTCCTTAATGTCTGGTGTAATAGAAGATAGCTGGTTTCTTGTCGCTTCCTGCATTCAGTCGGTCACTACATGTTGTTTTGTTTGAAATATGCATAGAAAATTCAGGCTTATGTAGATATGTATATGGGAAAGAATAGAGGATTTCAATCACCTTTTCAGACAATTACAGATGTTCTTCTTTTCCCCTACGCCAAAATGCAAGAAGGAGTAGTTTCTTAAAGGTTAAGTGCAATGTAAAACCTGAAAAAAAAATCAATAAACTTTTTAACTCAGTTAATACATTAAAATCCATTGGCCTATTTTATATTTTGTCTGGGTCCTTTAGCCATGCATGATTTAGTAAAATCAAATATTGGCCATTTGGGAGATATCAGTTCACTAATTTATACAGATCTTCCAAATGTAAACACATTTCATTGTGCAGAATTAGAAAATTGCATCTATTAATAGCACCACTGATGTCATCTCAAGGTTTTCAAGTATCGGGAAGTTGTCAAGCTCATGGTAGCAGATATGAGTTTCTCAAAATTGTAATTTCTGCTTGAAAAATCAAGTTTATCACTGACAATATACTGTCACAGTGATTTTCCTAGAAGGGACAGGTTCATTTCATTCATTTTCAAGAAAATGTCTATCACAAACGAAGGACCACATTGTGACTTTAAAGGGCCATAGGCATTTTTGCCTTCATGGGCCCCTTCCTCCACTAAAAAGACAACTGCACTGGTTATACATTAAGACTGTGCTTCATGGAGCATTCAGCCCTACATACACCCAATTCTGAATACCCATAGTTTGTCTGTCAGGTGTAATTTCTCCATTAGAAACAGCACCCAGGCCCCCAGGACTTTATGGGACCACAAAAATATCAAAATTTCTTTTTTTTTTTTTTGAGACGGAGTTTCGCTCTTGTTACCCAGGCTGGAGTGCGATGGCACGATCTCGGCTCACCGCAACCTCCGCCTCCCGGGTTCAGGCAATTCT
>NW_016107391.1:6748754-6758905 GCF_001604975.1 Cebus imitator | reverse complement strand
GGCTGAGGCAGGAGAATCGCTTGAATCTGGAAGGCGGAGGTTGCAGTGAGCCAAGATTGTGCCGCTGCACTCCAGCCTGGGTGACAGAGTGAGACTCCATCTCAAAAATAAAAAACAAATGAAAAATAAATAAAATAAAATCAGAATAAAATGAAGGTTAGTTCTTTTATATTGAAGAAAATATTTTAATATATAATGTTAATATTTTTGTCTTTTTACAAAGAGTTGTAATTTTTTTTTCTATCATTTTATAGAAGAGGGAACTCAGGAAGGTAAAAGTGCCTAGGGCCATGAAAGTGTAACACAGCCCTGCTGTCAGTCCTTGTTTCAAGAAAAACTGGTATTCCATGAGAAAAGCAACTAGTTTAACTCACAGCTCAATCGCACATGTGCTTTTCCTCAAGGCGACCTTCCTAGTAGAAGTGCTTTATGTATACTTCCCTTTGGGTCACATGGAATAGTTTAAATTGTGTTCCAAAGTGTTAGATTTAAAATTAATACCTTTTACTATTTCATCAAGGACATTCTTAAGCTAAACTGGCTCTTTTTATTTGTATGTCTGTGAGTGCTTGGTAATAATAAAATAATAATAATAATAGTAAAATGATGATCATTGATGCCATTGCTAATTTGTGGTAAGTCACCAGCAGTTTTACCCACTATTCTTGCGCTATTTGTGCAAAGATCAGCACAGTGAAAAACCAAATAATGTTTTAATGTTAACATAAAAATAGTTGTGACTTTTGGTACCTCCAGAAAGGGCCTCAGTGACCTTCGGGGGTCTGCAGACCACATTTTGAGAAGCACTGCTTCACAACATCACAAGCTGGGCCATTGTTAATTTAACCAACTCCTTATTTTTTCTTCTTTCAGGCTGCTTCCAACTCTATTATAAAGGTGTTATGAATATTCTTAAAGATTAGCCAGGCGCAGTGGCTCACGCCTATTATCCCAGCACTTTGGCAGGCCAAGGTGGGCGAATTCCTTGAGGTCAGGACTTTGAGACCAGCCTGGCCAATATGGTGAAACCCCATCTCTACTAAAAATACAAAAATTAGCTGGATATGGTAGTGAGGGCCTGTAACTGCAGCTACTCAGGAAGCTGAGGCATGAGAATCGCTTGAACCCAGGAGGCAGAGGTGGCAGTGAGCTGAGATCATGCCACTGCACTCCAGCCTGGGTGACAGAGTGACACTGTCTCCCACCAAATAAGATATATATTTGTGTACATCTGGTTATCAAGGATACATTCTTAGAGGTGGAATTGCTGAATTAAAGATCCTAATTTAAAAGCTTTAACACAGGTAGCCAAATTGCTCTCTGGAGAAGCTGGGACAGTGGTTAGGCCAATAGGCAAGACTGAGCATTCTGGTTTCCCCACAACCTTCTTGCCCTACCCTGAGTGTTCCCCAAGACCTATGATAATCTGAGAGTCAAACGATGGAGGTGTCACTATTTCCTTCAGTTTATCTTGACCTCCTTAGTGGAAGGACAGAGAGTAGGTCTCCTAAACTTTTGATCAACACACTTCAAACCAAGAGGAATGTGTGTGCATGAGTGGGGTAGCCAGGGAGGGGAGATCCGGAAAGAAAGCCTCAGGCAAACCTTCCGTATTTCTCCCTCAGTGTCCTCTGCCCTCCACTAACACACATGTGTTTTATTCCATTAAACAGATTCATTCAGCATCTTTGCAGGCTGAAGCCTTTTTCTTCACTTGATTAATGCAGGGATGGGTTCTTTCTCTTTGATCTGCAATTGGCGGCAACATCTGACACTTTTCCTTGTTTTCAACAACCCCTCCTGTCTTTTTTAAGCAGTTAATGCCCTTCTTTAAGATAAGGATAGGTGAATAGTTACCCTTAATGAGGAATAACAAAGGGGCCAGAGGAAACCATCCTAGAGAATTTGTAGGAAGGAAGAGGGCTGTATTACCTCTTTTCTTGCCTAGAGGCGTCTCTAAATTTAAATGTTTTTCCCCCCTGAGGTGAGAGCTGGATTGAAACGACTAGTTGAAGGATTTAGAATACCTATAGAGCAGTGAAACTCAAAGTGTGCTCTGCAGACCATTAATGGGATCCCTGAGATCTTTTCACGTGGTCTGCGGCCAAAACTACTTTCAAAATAATGTGCCTTTTTCATTGTGTTGACATTTGCACTGATGACACAAAAGCATTGGTGGGTAAACTGCTGGAGCCTAGGCATGAATCAAGACAGTGGCCCCAAACTGTACTAGCAGTCATAGAATTCTTCACCTGGTCACACACACACACACACACACACACACACACAGCCCACAGAAAGAGAGCATTAGTTTCACTTAAGAATTAAGAATGTCCCTAGTGAAACAAATTTTTAAAAAATTTTAAAAGCTTGTATCTGCTACCATAAACTTGAGAGTTTCCCAATACTTTTCTGATGAGATTGGTGCTGGTATTCACTACTATAAGTTTTTGTTGTTGTATTTTAAAATCTATCAACATTTGAAAGATCTGCATACGTTAGCAAACCAATATTTTTGAAGTGACCAATGTATGATGCCACAAAATCATGCATAGATAAAAAGATCCATTCAAAGTGCAAGGTAAACCGATGGATTTAATGTCACAGAGTATGAAAATTTAGCGATGTTTTCAAATTCTACATAACTACTAAACCTTAAGAGCTGACCATCTGTTGAGTTTTGGTATAGAATCAGAGAACAATCCACAATTATCTGAAAAGAGTACTGTAATATTCGTTCCTTTAAAAGAAAAACAAAACTTTTGCATGGAAAGAAAAATACCTTTAAAAAGCCAAATGACAAACTGGAAGAAAATATTGGCAAAATATAACACAAATAAAAACTATTGTCCTTGCTTTAGTCTTCTTGGGCTGCCATAACAAAATACCATAGATTGGGTAGCTTAAACAACAGGAATTAGTTTTCTCACAGTTATGGAAGCTTGAAAGTCCAAGATCTTCCAACAGTGTCTGGCTCCTGGAAAGGGCTTTCTTTCTGGCTTGTAGACAACTGCTTTGTCCTTACATAGCCTTTTTTCCATGGATGTGTGTGGGTGGTTTGGGGGGCTAGAGAAAGCATTCTTTGATGTCACTTCTTATAAAGACACTAATTGTATTGGATTAGGGTCCCATCCTTATGATCTCATTTAAACTTAGTTACCTCCTAAAAGCTCTATCTCCAATTACCATCACATTGGAGGTTAGAGCTTCAACATATGAATTTGTGCGAGACAATTCAGTTCATAGCACTCCCTAATATCTTCTGGCTGGGTGGGGTGGCTTATGCCTGTAATCTCAGCACTTCGGGAGGGCAGATAGCTTGGGCAGATAGCTTGAGCCCAGGATCTCAAGATCAGCCTGGACAACATCGTAAAAACCCATCTCTACAAAAAACACAAAAATTAATTGGGTGTGGTGGCATGTGCCTGTAGTCCCAGCTACTTGGAAGTCTGAGGTGGGAGGATGCTTGACCCAGGGAGGCTGAGGCTGCAGTGAGCTGAGATCATGCCACTGCCCTCCAGCCTGGGCAACAGAGCCAGACCCTGGCTCAAGAAAACAAAAAACAAAAAACAAACAAACAAAAAAACCTTCTGAAAATTAATTAATGTCCCATTGAAAGATACCCAGAAAATATGAACATCTAATAGGAAGAGATATAAAGATGGTACTTAAAATATGGAAAGATGTTGAACTTCATTCATAAGAGAAGTACAAATAGAAGTACACATAGAAACCCTTTCTTACTTACCAGACTAGCAAAAGTTCAAAAGCTTGAAACTATATTGGCAGTGCTGTAGGAAATAGGCTCTTTCTCTAAAGAGACTTGTAGAAATACTGCTTCAATTCTATGGAGGGAAATTTAGCAATATTTAATAAAAGTTATCTCTGCCTTTACCCTTAACAAAATAATTATGGTTTTAGAACTTATCCTGAAGCTACATTGCCAATAATACAAAAATTCATATGTACAAGGTTATTCATTGCCTCGTTATTGGTAATTGCAAAATATTGGCAGCTACTTAAATGTACAAGCATAGAAAATTAGTTGAATAAATTATGATATAATATACACAAAGAATATTATATGCTGTAAAAAAGAATAATGAAGATCTCTATAAACTAATTGAGGCAAATTCCAGAAGACATTGTTAAGTGAAAAAAGCAAAGTGCAGATGAGAGTATGCCACATTTTGTGTAAGAAAAAAGGGAAATTAAGAAAACATACATATTATGTTACATTTTGTGTAAGAAAAAAGGGAAATTAAGAAAGCATACATATTATGTTACATTTTGTGTAAGAAAAAAGGGAAATTAAGAAAGCATACATCAATTTGCTTACAGATACAACTAGAACCACTGAAAGGATCAACTATAAAATGATGACAATAGTTACCTATAAGGAGTGAGGGGCAGAAAGAATAAGGAAGAAAGTGACACTTATCAGTATACTTTTTGTATGTTTTTGACTTTTAGAACATTGACTTTGTTAATGTTCTATATATTCAAAAACTAAAATGACACTTATAAGAATGGGCAAGGAGAAAATTCCTGAAACATAAAACAAATTAAGACCAATGAATCTAATTGTGTTTCAAATGAATACCATAATCCCACTAAAAGGGAGAGAAAGAAATAATTCAAGGAATTTATGACCACAGTATTTGATATTCTCAGTCTATGGTGGGGAAGAGAGAAAGGGGGGAATTACAAACACATCCTGAACTATTATTTTTTTAGTTTGTTTTTTGTAGTGGCATGGGGAAATCTATTCTAAAATAATTTTTGATGTATTATAGGCTTTAGCAAATGAGTAAACGTGCTGATGTTATCGAGGGCCAAATTTCTCCCTGTGGAAGAAGAGATATAGAACCACGGAATGGAGGAAGACAAGAAAATACCACATAGGGATGTACTGGAATCAGAGGCAAAGGTGTGAAGTCATGATTTTAAAAATAAGTATATATAAATATGTATGTGTATATACTCACATGTATATACATACATATGCATGTGTATGTGTGTATATATGTGTATACACATGCATGTATTTCCTAACTCTGTCTGCTTAAAGGGCCAAGAAGGAAAGACATCCTGTAGCAATAAGCACATCTACTATTCAGATGATCTATTCTTGTGTAAATTTTGGTTAATTGTGTTTTTCTAGTAATTCATTCATTTCAACTGAAGTTTCAAATTTAATGACATTAAATTACTAATAATATTACATAATTATCTTTTTTCACATCCATAGGTCTATTGCTATAGGTCTTTCTTAATTTCTGATACTTTTTTGTGTCTTTTCTATTTTTTTAATCAGTTTTGCTATGGTTTATCCACTTTATGAGTCTGTTCAAAGAACCAACTTTGTTGATCATCTTTATTGTGCTTGTTCCTTAATTCATCAGTTTCTATCATTTTATTTATTATTTATTACTTATTTCTTCCTACTGGGGGTTTAATTTTTTAAATTTTTACTGAAATATAATTCACATGCAAAAAAGTGCACAAATTCTAAGCATGTGTAGTTTTTCACCAGATGAATATACCTGTGTAAATAGCACCTAGATCAAGAGACAGAATATTATCAGCATCCTAGAATCTCCTCCTCTGTACCCTCTTTCAGTTTCCATCCCCCAAAGTAGATGTTATCCTGCTGTTTAACACCATGAATTCATTTTGCCTGTTTTGAACTTTTCATAAATGGAGTCATAAAATATGTACTCTTGTATGTCTGGCTTCTTTTGCTTGACCCGTTATCTTTGAGATTCATTTATGTTGTTCTATGGAGCAGTAATTCACTCTCTTTTGTTGTTGTTAAATAATGTTCTATTGTTCTAGTGTCTCTCTTTATTTGCATTGAGGTCCAATTTATCAGGTTTCCCTTTTATGGATCATTCTTTCAGTCATAATAAGAATTATTTGCCTAGCCCTAGATTCCAAAGATTTTTCTCCTTTTTTTCTTTTTTGTTTTCTTTTCCCTTTCTTTCTTTCTTTCTTTCTTTCTTTCTTTCTTTCTTTCTTTCTTTCTTTCTTTCTTCCTTTCTTTCTTTCTCTCTCTCTCTTCCTTCCTTCCTTCCTTTTCTTTCCTTCTTTCTTTCTTCTTTTCTTTCTTTTTTTCTTTTCTTTCTCTGTCTCTCTCTTTCTTTGTTTCTTTCTCTCCTTCCTCCCTCCCTCCCTCCCTCTCTCTCTCTCTTTCTTTCTTTTTTCTTTCATTTCGACAGTGTCTCTGTCTGTAGCCCAGGCTGGAGTGCAGTGGCACAATCTACTCACTGCAACCTCCACCTCCCGGGTTCAAGTGATTCTCATGCCTCAACCTCCTGTGTCACTAGGACTACAGGTGTGTGCCACCACATCCAACTAGTTTTTTGTTGTTGTTGTTGTTGTTATTGTTGTTTGTAGAGACATGGGTTTCCTTATGTTGGCCAGGCTGGTCTCGAACTCCTGGCCTCAAGTGATACAGCCTCCTCAGCCTCCTAAAGTGCTGGGATGCTGAAATTACAGGAGTAAGCCACGGCGCTTGGCCATATGTTTTACATTTAAGTCCAGAATCCATTTTAAATTAATTTCTCTATAAAGTATGAGGCTTAGATCAAGATTTTTTTTCTTTCCTATTCTATTTTCTCCTGTGTAAGTCTATTTGCTTGAGAACTGTTTGCTGAAAAGGCTATCCTTCCTCCATTGCATTGGTTTTGGACCTTTGTCAAAATGAGTTAGGCATATTGCTGTGGGTCTATTTCTGAGTTCCCTATTCTGTTCCACTGGCCCGTATGTCTGTCCCTCTGCCAATGTCAGCCCATGTCTTCATTACCGGAACTATATATTAAGCCTTAATACCAGGAGAGTGGTTACTTCTGCTTTGTTCTTTTTTGTCAAGACTGTCGTAGCTATTTTAGAACTATACCTTTCTATATAAATTTTAGAATAAGATTGTCTATATCTACAAAATCCCTTGGAATTTTGATAGAAATTGCATTAAACCTATAGATCAGTTTTGGAAAAATGGACATCTTTACTATAATAGTATATAACATAATAGTATATATTATATATACTTATATAATATAGTATATATACTATAGTATACATAAAATTTAAAAATAAAAACTTTTTTAAAAAGATCAGAAAAATTTATCTTTCACACTTAAATTTGCAATTCATCTGGAATACCAAAATACAATAAAGATAATTTTTTTCTAGTGCTTCCAGCACCAATTAATGAATAATTACACTTTCCACACTGCACCATAGTATCATCAATCAAGTGACTGATTGTGGATTTGTTTCTAGGCTCTCTACTTGTCTTAGTTGCTTGAACCATCAAAACAAAACATAAACTAGGTGGCTTAAACAACAGAAATTTATTTCTTACACTTCTGGAGGCTGAGAAATACAAGATCAAGATGTCAGCGTATTCGGTTTCTGATAAGGGCTCTTTTCCTGGCTTGAAGAAAAATTGTTCAGATACTCCCTTATCCTTTTAATACAGCATTTGTAGTGATGTCTTCCTTGTCGTTACTGGTACTGATAACCTGAGATTTCTCTCTTTTGTTTCAACTGGTATTTCTAAGGGTTTATCAGTTTTTCAAAGAACCTACTTTAATTAAATTTCAGCTCCTCTTTCCTTCCTTCTACTTTCATTGGATTTAACACACTGTTCTTTTTACATCTTATTGACACAGAAGCTTAGGTAATTGATCTTTTTTTATTTTCTAACATACGTAGTTAGAATTATAAATTTTTCTCTGATTTAGTTATATTCTACAAGTTTTGATATATAGCTTCTTCATTATATAAAGTTCATAATATTTTTTCATTCACCTGTAGTTTCTTCTTTAAACCACAGATTGTTTTTGAAGTACATGTTTGATTTTTTAGACACTTGTGGATTTTGCTATTTACTTCTTAATTCAGTTGTACTTAGAGACTATACTATGGAAGATTGTAAACACTGGAATATTATTGAGCCTCTTTTTGGTTCCACTCATGGACTTATTTTATCAAAAATTTGATGTGCACTGAAAATAATGTAAATTCTATCATTGTTGGGTGCAATGTCAATTAACTCTATTTTTTTAAATTGTGTTTTTCAAACTGAATGTCCTTTGAATTTTTTTTTCAAATTTTGTATTATTGTGAATAAAAGTGAGATAACATTCTTGTACCAGCTGGTTTGTGTACATTTGTTTTTTATATCTCTTGTATAAATGGCTGAATTGGAATTGCTGGATCAAAGTATAAGTGCGTAGTTAACTTAATAAGAAAGTACCAAAGGCATACAGAATGGAATAATGGACATTGAAGACTCAGAAGCAGAGAGATTGGGAGGGGGGTGAGAGATGAAAACTACTTGTTGGGTACAATGTACACTACTCAGGCGAAGGGTGCACTAAAATCCCAGACTTCACCACTGTACAATTCATCCATGTAACCAAAAACCATTTGTACCCTTAAGGCTATTTAAATAAAAATAAAAATTAAAATCAAAAACTAATTAAAAAGAAAAATTGCAGGCCGGGTTTTGTGGCTCGCGCCTGTAATCCCAGCACTTTGGGAGACTGAGGTGGGCAGATCACAAGGTCAGGTGTTCAAAGCCAGCCTGGTCAATATGGTGAAACCCCGTCTCTACTAAAAATACAAAAATTAGCTGGGTGTGGTGGTGTGCGCCTGTAGTACAAGCTACTCTGGAGGCTGATGCAGAAGAATCACTTGAACCCGGGAGGTGGAGGTTGCAGTGAGCTAAGATCACACCACTGCACTCCAGCCTGGGCAACAGAGCAAGACTCCATCTCAACAACAAAACAACAACTACAACAACATTTTTTTTCCATGGGCTTATTGGTTAATTGAGTATTGCCCTTTGTGAAGTGTCTGTCAGGTCTTTTGCTCACTTTTATGACTTTTTTGTCACTTCTATTATTTAGTTATAGGAGTTTTTATGTATTTGGTATACAAGTGTTTTCTCTGTTATATATCTTGCAAATAATTTCTTCCAATCTGTAGTTTGCCTATTTATTTTCTTTATGGTGTCTTTTAATAAACATAATATTTTAGTGTTGATAAATTCAATTGTAATCAATAAATTTCTTTCTTGTTATATCTTTCTGGTTTTATCCAATAAATCTTCACCTAGCCCCAGGCGATAGATATTTATATATATTTACACTTTTAGCTTTTACAGTTTGGTCTATGATCCATCTTAAATTAAATCTCGTATAAAGTGTGAGGTTAGGAGGTCAAGCTTCATTTTATTCCATATGGATATACAGTTGCTTCAGCGCCATTTGATAGAATGGCTTTTCTTCTCCCATTGACTTGATACAACACCTTTACTGAAAACAAATTAGCTATATAAATGCCATTGTATTTCTAGGCTCTTTATTCAGTTCCATTGCTCTATTTATCTATCCTTGTAGTAACACTAAACTTTGTTGATTAACTTTATACTAAATCTTGAAGTTAAATAATATATGTACTTCAGTTTTGTCCATCTTTTCTGGATTATTTGGTTATTTTAGGTCCTTTATATTTCATATACATTTAAAAGTCAGCCATTAATTTTTATTTTTAAAAACAGCTCAGTATTATGACTAAGATAGTGTTGAAAATGTAATTTAAGGAAACTTACTAACTTAACAAAATTGAATTGACTCATCCATAAACATGGAATATCCATCTAACATATTATTTAGGTCTTTTATTTCTTGGCGCAGTGTTTCGTGGCTTTTCAGAGTAAAGGTTTTGCATGTCTTTTTTTAAGTGTATTTCTATGCATTTTAAGTTTTCGATACTATTTTAATGCAATTGATTTTCATTTTTGTAATTATTTGTTGCTAATATAAATACAATTGAATATTATATATTAACCTTTTATACTAAAACTTTGCTAAACTTATTTATCATATTTAGGGGTTTTATTGTTGGTGTTCCTTTGTTTGTTTTTTTCTAGGTTAAAAAACATTGTCTGAAATGGGACCTAATCAAACTCCACAGCTTCTGCACAGCAAAAGAAACAGTCATTAGAGTGAATCCGCAACCAACAGAATGGGAAAAAATTTTTGCAGTTTACCCATCTGACAAAGGGCTGATATCCAGAATTTACAAAGAACTAAAACAGATTTACAAGAAAAAAACAAACAAGCCCATTCAAAAGT
>NW_016107391.1:6740104-6747114 GCF_001604975.1 Cebus imitator | reverse complement strand
ACCTCCGTCTCCTGGGTTCAGGCAATTCTCCTGCCTCAGCCTCCTGAGTAGCTGGGATTACAGGCACGCGCCACCATGCCCAGCTAATTTTTTGTATTTTTAGTAGAAATGGGGTTTCACCATGTTGACCAGGATGGTCTTGATCTCCTGACCTTGTGATCCACCTGCCTCTGCCTCCCAAAGTGCTGGGATTACAGGCGTGAGCCACCGTGCCCGGCCCATAAGATTATAAATTTTGTCTTGTGTCAGTTTCTTAAATCATTTTTTAAACTGTAGAAAAATATGTATAACATAAAATTTACCATTTTAATAATTTTAAGTGAAAATTTTAGTGGCCTAAGTACATTTACATTGTTGTGCAACCATAGCTATCATCTTATTGCTAGAACTTTTTCATCTTCCCAAACTGAAACTCTGTACCCATTAAACAATAACTTCCCATTCTTTTCTCCCCTCAGCCCTTAGCAACTACGTTCTATTTTTTGTCTCTATGAAAGTTTGGATACAGGGTGTTTTAAAAAATATATTAATTTCATCTAAGTTATCAAGTTTGTTTGCATAAAGTTGTTGATACTATTCTCTTTTTTCCCCTTTGAATGACTGTAAGAACTATAGTAATATTCCCCTCTTTCATTCCTGGTATTGGTAATTGTGATTTCCCTTCTTGTTTCTTTATTTGTCTTGCTAAAGATTTATGAATTGTATAGATTTTTTTTTCTAAAGATACCACTTTGGCTTTGTTAATTTTCTCCACTCATTGTTTTCTATTCCACTGATCTTTTGTTCTTATCTTTATCATCTCCTGTCTACATACTTTGGGTTTTATCTGCTTGTCTTTTTCCAAGTTTTCTAAGGTAGAGACTTAGGCCACTTATTTTAAGTTCTTTTTCCTTTTTTTAATACAAGCAATAAAAGTGTCCTCTCCTTCTGGGAATTCAATTGCATGTCACAGGTGTGTTAAACCTCTAAACCACTTGATATTTGGCCACAATGTCTCTGAATTTCTGTTCATTTTCTTCATTCTTTCACCTCTCTTTTCTTTAGATTGTATAACTTCTCTTGCTGTGTCTTGAATTTCAATGGCTCTCATTTCCATCATTTTTAATCTGCTGTCAAGCTGATCCAGTGAATTTTTTTCATTTTAGTTATTGTACTATCCAGATCTAAAATATTCATTTGGCTTAAAACAATGTTTTCCTCTATTGAGATTCTTCATTAATGTGTCCATCATCTCCTTTAAATACTTAAATTTATTTATGATGGTTATTTAAATGCTTTATTATTTGCAACATCTGAGTTTCCATAAACTGATATTCTTCTTCAATGTAGGTCATATTTTTATGTTTCTTCATGGGTCTGTTTATTTTTAATTGCACAGTGGACAACATGAGTAGTGTTTTGTAGAACTGAGTTCTGTTATGTTCCTCTGAAAAATAATTTTTATTCTAGTAAACAGTTAACTTTGAGTCCATTAAGTTAACTTTTCAAAACTGTTTCTCTCTTATGCTGGACAGCAGCTGGAATCTCTGTTTACTTCTTTCACAATTCCAGCTGTTGTTTTTCTTTCTTTGAGTCTTCTAATAATTCCCTGTCCATGTATAGATACCCAGTCAACCAGGACTTTATTTGATTTAGGGCTAATTTTATGTGCAGTCTTTGGGGCCTACTGTCCTCTGTATATTTTTATTTTAAAGATTCTGCTCCTAATTTTCTGGGTATTTTGGCAGAACTCTGTGTAGGATGACTAACTCATCTGGTTTGCGTGGGATTGTGCCTGTTTTAGCTCTGATAGTCCTGGGCAAACAGGGAAGATTGTTCACTCTTGTTCTCTAACAACACAAGCCAGTAAGATTGTGGCTTTCTGCCATGTGTACCACTTATAGTTCAGTAAATTTACTATTCACCTGTTGCAGTTCATTTTTCAAGGGGGGGGCTTACAACTAATTTCTGTTTGGTTTATTCAATTTTCAATATCTTCAAATAATTATATTTTAAAATCTTTCTGAATTTAAAAGATTGTTATCTGCAAAATGGTTAGTCTGACCAGAAGCCAGAACTCCTCATATTTATTTTTCAAGAATATTTTCACTGAATGTAGTATTCTTGGTTGACAATTATTTTCTTTTAAAACTTCATTTTTTTTTTCAGATGGGATCTTGCTATATTGACCAGCCTGGCCTTGAACTTCTGGGCTCAAGGCATGGTTCTGCCTCAACCTTCCAAGTAGCTGAAGCTACAGGCACATGCCACCATGCTAGCTTGTTTTAGCATGTCAAGTAAGCATTATTTCATTGTCTTTGGGTTTTCATATCTGATAATAATTTATCTCTCCCTCTTACTGAGATTTTTTGAGGATGGTGTGTCTATTTTCTCTATCTACTTTCATGTTTTCTCTTAGTCTTTGTTTTCAATGGCTTTGTGGTAACGTGCCTAGGTGAGGTCTTCTTTGTATTTATCTTGCTGGAGTTTTATTAGGTTTCTTGGTCTGTGGTTTGATGCCTTTTGTAAGGCTTGTAAAATAATTAGCCATAATTTTTTCTAATAGTGCTTCTGCCTCATTCTTTCTCTCCTCTTTTGCTAATTTCAGTTACACAAGCTAAGCTTTTGGGCTGTATTCTTTAGGTTTCTCACACTTGGTCCTGTTTCCCCATCCCCTGACCCACATTCTTTTTCTCTCTGTGATTCAGCTTGGATTTTTCTGTTAATCTGTCTTCAAGTTTATTGATTCTGTCTCCTGCTTGGTTTCTTTGGGCTCTTTTAGAAGTAGACCCTGATACTGAATTTGAGAACAAGTTGTTCATGTAAAATATGATCCCAGAAAACATTGGTAATGGAATGGAGAAGTGAGACAGGAGAGCAAATACAGTCAACTAAGGGGTTATTATCCAGCAAGTTCTCACTGTGAGTAACTGGAGCTTTCTTTTGCTTGGGAATGTTGAGCATCCATGTAGAATATATGCTAAGAGTTTGCCCATCTGACAGATGAAGGAGTGGAGATATTTACTAATTAGCTCTCATTAGTCATTGATTGAAGGCTGCTCTCAGGAGACACTGATTCTCTGGTTCTTGTGTGCATGCATAGAGTGGGCTTCAGCATCTAGAATAAAGCCATCAAACTGTTGGAAGTTAGGTCACTGTGTGCTACAATGATATGGCCCAAATAAATCTGATCAGGTCATTAACGGCATTTATTACAATTTACCCATTATAACACTCAGTTATACCTATGGCACGAATTAAGTTCAATGCACTTTACCTCTGGTTTGTCCCTGTCCTAGGCTGTGGCTCTCCAGAATTAAGAGACTAGTGTGTTATTTTTTTTTCTCAGCCTCTAAAGACATGGGAACTTTTCACTCTGCTTTTCAGAGGTTTTTGGCTTAAATTTTTAGCCCCCCACCTTGAGTACTTTCAGAATTTTGCAGTCATCTTGAAAGGGAAAACTATGTATTTGAGGCTCTCCAACTACCTTAGGCTGGCTTCTCAGTCCTATAGCAGCAGCCTTCTGCTAGGTACCAAAACTGGATTCTTGGCCTCCAGGTATGCCCGGCTGCTGGCGAAGGGAGTGGGAGATTGTCAGTGTCAATTATTATCATTCCTAGGGCTCTCATTGCTCACTCCCCAAGCAGATTTTTATCTACCAATCATGTTAAGACTGTAGAAAATTCTCAGCTTTCCAAGAATTTGGATTAATTATTTAGCCTCCTGACGTGAAGTTTGAGATTTCAGCTAAGGTCTTGAAAAGGAAACCTGCCATGTGTCTGAAGCCCCTCAAGTCTCCAATTCTATGAGTCTAGTCTCATGTGACTTCCTAAAACTCTGCCACTAAGAGACCCCTGTACAAGTCACACCCCAGATTCTCAATCTGTGGCCTGTGCCCAGGATCTACAAATACCCCAAGGATAGATATATTCAGCTTGGCTCTGAAACGTTCTCCTTTCAATGGAATTTGACTTCCTTATTCCATAATCTCTATAATTCTGATGCTTTTGAATATGTAATTTTTATAAGATCTCTGATTTTTCTAGGTCATTTTTGCAGGAGCATTGCCTTTCCACTATCTACTTCATCTATTTAAAAAGCAAAATTCTTTGAGTTTGATTTGCTGTTATAATTTTAGCTTCCTAGGGATAGACGCTCATTCCTCTTTTCCCTTATATGAATACCAGGGTATACATTTCTCTCTAAGTCTGGGTTTACTGTGTGGTTTTCATCTGTTGTATTTTCATTGTTATTCCATTAGTTTCTCCTTTCCACTGTGATTTCTCCTTTGACCCATGATTTACTTAGACGTATATTGCTTAATTTCCAAATATTTGAGGATTTTTCTAGTAATTTTCTTGTTACTTATTTCTAGTTTAATGCCACTGTGGGTAGAGAATATCTTCTATGTGATTTCAGTTCTTTGAAATCTGTTGAAATTTACTTTGTGGCTCAATGTATGTTTAATTTTGGCAAATTTTCATGTGCAGTTGAAAAGAATGTATATTCTTTCACTGCTGGGAGGTCATACTCTACGTATGTTAATTAGATCAACTTTTTAATCATATTGTTCTTTGCTTATTATTTTCTGCTTGTTTTATCAGTTACTAAGAGAAATGTATTGCTTCATGGATATGTATTTTACACTTGGGGTTATAATCTAGTATTGTAATTTCATGTTGCTGAAATTGTTCCAGATTTAGCTCTTGAGAACTCTTTCAGGTTGGCTCTTGAGTCATGTCCCTATGGTTTTACTTTTTTTGAGCATTTCCTTATTTTCTGGTACTACAAGATGAGCTTCCGGCCCAGCCCTAGAATCAGCCATTTCTCCAAAGATCCCTGGGTGCTTTTAGCAGAAACCAGGATTAGGGCACTGGGTATCCTCACTGTTGTTAGAACACCATAGCTCCTAGGCCCTCTCAGTAGACAGAGCTAGGAAATATATGTCCATATGTATAATAACCCATATACATATTTGTATACGTACATGCCTGTAATTATTTCTATGTCTCTCCATCTATATCTATTTTGAGCTACTCATGAGTTCGCACTGCTGTCTGCACTAATTTAAAACCACATGCTTTATTCTAGCCTTCCCCACTTTCCTTTCTACGCCCTCTAGCTCTAACAGTGAGAAACCTGGCTCCGACCACCTCTCTCTCTTTCATTTACTCATTGTTCAGTCCCATTACACATGTGCAGCAGGTTCAGAATTGTTAACCTATACCTCTGTGAGGAACAGCTTTACTAAGTAAAGTTCCTTATTTCTTCGCAGTTTCTTTTGTCATAAGTCTTGTAGTTTCCAATCAAAGCACCATTTTGATATTTCTTCATCATAAATATTTTGCATTAATTTTGATTATTTAAATATTGCAATTGTACATTATTTATCACAAATATGAAGATTTTTTTGAGCTCCCTTAAATTTTGCACCCAGTGGGGGTCCCTCACTGGACTTTATCTTAGTCTTGCCTTTCCAGAGGCAGATCTCCATAATCCAATCAGATATTGAAATGATTTAATATTGGAAGCTGGATTTGGCTAGTGCTGCTCTAGTTCTGGTCTACTCATTGTGGACCAGATACCTCTTACATTCTTTTTCAGATCCTATGAGTTTCACCTGTCTTTAGGGCTATTGGTTACCCGTTCAGCCTTGGCCAACACAAGGGTTACTGACTCTGAAAAAGGCATTCAAGACACATGAGTCTGCTGTGAAATGTCTCTGGCTTCCCCTACAGCTTCTACACACAGATATAAAGTGTGTAGAATATGGCTGTCTTGAGGCTGCAAAAGGGATTGGTGTATAATCTTGAAATGTAGGAGTTAACCCTCTATGGAGTGAGTGAACTTTTACCCTAGGGGACAAGAGATGCAAGGCACTGGCAGGAAAATTTTCAACCCACATGCCCTTGGAAGGACTGTTCAAAGACACATAGCATTTCCCATGAAACATTGCAGTCAGGTGTGCTTGTTGTAAAGCTCAGTGATCCACTTCCTTATATGTGCTCATATTTCTCTGCTTCACTCACCTTTCTTCCTCACTCCAGCATCCCTGCAATTATATTTCCTAGGAAGCATGCAAGCTTTTGCTTTGGGCTCTGTATTCTAGGAAACCTGGGCCAAAATTCTCTTATTTCTATGCTGTACTTATTCGAGATCCCGGCTAAAAACCTGAGCTGCTTATCATAGCCTCTCCTGATTGGCACATCTTTTACTCTAATTTTTGTACCTGCACCCTGGTGAGAGATGGTCAAAAGTTCTTCTCAGCTTCTCAGCTGCACCTTTCTGATCAGCTTTTCAACCAAAAAGTTCAAATTGGCAAATATCCCAAGGAGAAGGGCTGCTAAAAACTGGGCTTCCTTGACTGGGCGTGGTTGCTGATGCCTGTAATCCCAGCACTTTGAAAGACCGAGGTGGGCAGATCACCTGAGTTCAGAGTTTGAGACCAGCCTGGCCAACATGGTGAAAGCCTGCCTCTACTAAAGACACAAAAATTAGCCGGGCATGGTGGCGGGCCCCTGTAATCCCAGCTACTTGGGAGACTGAGGCAGGAGAATCGCTTGAATCCAGGAGGGAGAGCTTGCAGTGAACCAAGATGGTGTCATTGCACTCCGGCCTGGGCAACAAGAGCGAAACTCTGTCAAAAAAAAAAAAAAAAAAAAAAAAAAAAAAAAAAAAAAAAAAAGAAAAGAAAAGAAAAAGAAAAAAGAAAGAAAGTAAGGAAGACAGAAAGAAAATTGGGCTTCCTCCTTCTCCCCTAGATCTTGCTTCTCCAGGTCTTTCATTGCTCTTCAATGCCATCATAGAGGTTAAATGAAATATTTTTGTCCTTTTCTAGTTACTTTCAGCCAGAGGCTTGGTCTGGAAAAAAGCTAGCTCCCCATTCTAGGAAGCAGAACTTGCAACGTATGGTTTTAACCGGAAACCACAGGGTAATGCTGGAGAAACTGCTGTTTTCTTGTAGACTCTTGCAGGCCCCAGGCCCAACAGAGAACAAAAGTGGCCTGTTCCCTCGTGTGCCTGTCTTCTTC
>NW_016107391.1:6712292-6740084 GCF_001604975.1 Cebus imitator | reverse complement strand
CTGCATGTTTGGATGTTTTGGTAGAAGGTAGCTTGAGCACATTTTTTTCCTTGCCTTATGTGATCAGGTATTTCAGCTGGAGAATTCTTATACATGCGGGAAAAATACAGGCAGAGTTTAGATGTGAGGACAATTGCAAAGGAGATAGTAGCGGTGTGGTAAATGTGAAAGGAGATTCCTGTGCTGTCTCCCATCCTATTGCCCAGGAACCTGTCCACAGTTTTGGTGTCTGCCTCTGGTCCGTGTCTATAAATGTTGACTCCGTTGCTCACTGTCATAAGGATTCTTCTATTGTGCATCAGCTATTACATAGTATCGCCCTCTGGTGGTATAGAACTGTTAGCCCCTGTATTAAAGGGGTCCAGAACGTTGCTGTTACAGGCTCTTTGTCAACAAGGAAGGAGACAGAACAATTGTATTTTTAAAAAATGACCGCCAAATCTCGCATTTTATAAGAATGAGTCTTTCTCCATTGATTTGCTGCCCTGATGACCTGGGAAACAGGTGAATTGCCTTTGTTAAAACTGTTTCTGATTTATGAGTCAATAGGTAACAGGCAAGAGGCCACTGTAGCTTCTTAGATTTTTAAAAATACTTTGGAGCTGACTTAGGTTGAGAAAATGATTCGCCTAATTTTAAAATGGCTCTTGTATTATTCAGAGTAGGCTAACTGCTGCCAAAAATAAGCTATACACTTCAATGCTTTGCATAATAAAGTTTATGTCTTGCTCATGCACTGACCCATCATAAGTCCTCCTGGCCAGGTAACTCTCCTACGTTGCTCTCCTCCAGCTGATGTCACAGGGACATAACCTCCTTCCATCTAATGGCACCACCCTCCTTAGGGCCTCAGAGAATTTTCTATTTACTCAGTAGATTGAAAAAGGCAATCAGGGGGTGTACAAGGAAGTGTTTATGGGCCAGACTTAGATTGTGCATCCATCACCTTGGGCATTCTATTGGCCAGAATTCAGTCTTTTTTTTTTAGACAAAGTCTCTGTCACCAGGCTGGCATGCAGTGGTGTGATCTTGGCTCACTGCAACCTCTGCCTCCCGGGTTCAAGCAATTCTCTTGCCTCACCCTCCCAAGTAGCTGGGACTACAGGGGTGCGCCACCACGCCCAGCTAATTTTTGCATTTTGAGTACAGATAGGGTTTCACCATGTTAGCCAGGATAGTCTTGATCTTTTGACCGCATCATCCGCCCTCCTCAACCTCCCAAAGTGCTGGGATTAAAGGAATGAGCCACTGCGCCCCACCAGAATACAGTTTTATGACTGCACCTACCTGCAAGGGAGGCTGGGAAATGTAGTCTAACTGGTTGCCCAGGAGAAAGATGTAAATAGTTTGTAAACAACTATCAAGTCTCTGCCACAGGTATCATTGGTGTGGGTGCATTTCTGCCTTCTGAGGTAAAGTAAAAGGAATGTCTCAGCTTCCATCAGAATTCTTGAACCTGCTTGGTCTTTTCCTCTCCAAGTCTACTTAACTCCTGAGTTGACAGCAGCATTGGATACAGTTTTTTCAGTGTCTTAAGACTAGAGGAAGATACCTTTCAATTAAAACACAGGAGTATTTTTCTGGTCTTGGGAGAGGTGTACAGCCAACATTATATTTAAGTAAGCTTGCTTTCTTTTTTTTTTTAATTGAAGCATGACATAATACAGAAAAATACAAAAACAAAGTAAGTATCCAGCCCAATGAATTTTCACCAGTTCAGTATAGCCAAGTAATTCTGACCCAGATCAAGAAATGTCTTAGAAGCTGCCAGCAAAGAAGGGCAGGTGGAGGAGTTCTTGGCGATGAGAGGAATTCAAGTGGTGTTCAGTGTCTGGCCCATTATTTTGGGCTATAATGCCTCTTTTTAAAAATGTTAGCACTAAAATTGAAGAGAGGATGAAGAGACCTGGGGTCCGCCCTCCCCGATCCCAGCCATGGGAATTATCTTTGGCAGGGGACCTTCTTAGAGTCTCTGCTTCTCCGTCTGTGCTATGGGAGGGTTGGATTAGCAAACCATTAAGATTTCTCAAGTGGAGCAATGTGGTTTCAGGACTTGCCCCAGGTCTTACAAGACGTGGTGCAGTGGGCAACTGCATGATGCATGTGGAAGGAATCACTGGTGGAGAGAGATGGTCTAGCCCTAGGTGGTTCCCAAGCCTGCTAGAGCCCACTCCCCTGAGTTCTCCAGAGTGGAGTCAGTCACTGCGGCTCTGCCACAGGCAGATTCTACCCAGCTGGTGGTCGGCCTTTTTGGACTAGTCCAGGTTTCTGTGTGCTCTCCGAGGCTGCCAGAACTCGTAAGGTCAGGGAGGTATAGACATGGCCAAGGGCTAAGAATATGGACTGAAACAGACTCAGGTGCCAACTCTGGCTTTCCCACAGATGGTCTGTATGACATTAGATAAGTCATTCAACCTCTCTGAGACGCAATCTCCTCATCTATGAAATTTGGAGGAGATAGTTGCCTACTTCATATGTTGTTGTGTGGATGAAATGCCCTAATCCATGGCACCTAAGTGCCAATAAGACTAAGCTGTGAGTGTTGCTTTTCCATGCTTGCCCTTCAACAACGATGCTGTAAAGCTCCCTAGGCTGCCCATGGCTGGGGCTCAAGAACCTGGAGCCTGGAACGGGGATCCAGGCGAAAACAGGTTTGCTCTGAAGCTAAATCCAAACTAGTCCCTTTTATTTTCTCTCACTGCTCCCCTTTTTACCCTCTCTTCCCTCATACTGGAACAATTCATTTCTCACAATGGCCAGAGTCATTATCTCTAAAACTCAGAGTAATCCATTGGGAATTTAATCTGAGATCACATAAAAACCATCCAATGTAATTATACTTAAAGGGGATACTTAAAATATGTAGAATTCTCTTTTTCCTAACTTCTCTGTAAAGCAATGGGAAGATCAGGCTTCAGAGTCCTACAAACCTGGGCTGAAGTAATGGCTCCACTACCAACTGAGTGACCCTGAGCAAATGACTTAACCTCTCTGAGCTCAACTGAATTCTCACTTCTACTCTCCTTCCTTGGGCAGCCTGGAAAGCTTCCCAGACTCCCTTGCAGCTAGGGCTCTGGCTAGAAGTAAATTCCACTAGTCATTGTTCTTATGAGAGAGGTCTGGAAGGCAGAGGTGAGGGACACCTTCTTCCTCCCTCTGAGGTTGCTGGTAAACTTGGTTGTGGTGAGTTTATAGGCAGCCAAGGAAGGTGGTCACCAGCTTCAAGGGTGGGAGAAGTAGTCATGACAGTGGCTCTGGTGGCAGCTACAGCAGCTTCCTGATATTTCAGCTATGTGATGTGTCCACATATCCAACTGCTCATCATCACTCCAGACCTAACCACAATCTTAAAAACATTTGATTCCCTCTATGAAAATCCCCTTTTGCTTGAAAGACTTAGAGTGACTTCTGTTTCTTACACTGAACTTGACTGACACAGGGTGATAATACTACTAATTTTTCAGGATCATGAGGATTAGGCAAGCTATTAAATGTAAAATACCTGTTGCAGAAGAAGCGCTCAGTTGATGGTAGTCACTAATCATTACAGGACGACTAACAGTGTACAGAACCAGTCCTGTAAATTGTGTCTTGCTGCCCACCAGTGTTAGCAGGATTTTTTCCCTTCTATAACAAGAAGAAAATGATCCTCGGCTAATGTTGCTTTCCCCTTATGTTCTCACCAACAATTCATGTTGCCTTAAGAGATTAGGCCTTTTTATTGCTTGCTTCACTGCCCCGCTGGCTGTCTGCACGAAAGTTACATCGTGGCTGGCTGGGCGTGTCCTTCTGATGGAGTCCAGGCCTGCTGCACAGAGAGTTATTTGATCTCTTGGCTGTGGCTCTTACAAGTCCCATTGAGAGTGCTCTTACCCACAGAGCTCTGCTTTGCTAATTGTCCAGTGTAGCCAAATAAGCACAATCACACCTAAGCCAATGAGTGTTTTTTCTGGCAGGATTTGGCATTTGGAAGAAAGCAGCCTCTACAGTGCTTTCAGGTCAGCTCTGGGTACCACCCAACCCTTCTCAGACCCTCAGAACCCCCACGACTAATGGGAACCTGCTTCTTGGTCAGGCTGATGCAGGGTCATAAGGAGGCATCCCCCTGCTTCCAGAGAGATTTATTACTCAGCCTGGACCAGAGTCCTGGAATACAAGAAAATCCCTCTATTTGATGTCTGTCAAGATGGGCCTGAAGCCTGGTATCTTCCCCTCTGAGTCCTGTTGCACAAACCATTTTGGTGGGAAGGCAGGGAAGTTATTCTCTCACCCCTGCCTCAGATGACTTTATTAAAAAGCCAGTTGGCACTTTTCCTATTGTGCATTCTCATTACAGTGCTTCCAAAAAAGCAAAGTTATCCCACAAAGCCGACTCATAAAATTATTAGACCCTGGAGAGATGCTCGGACTCAATCCTTTCCACTGGCAAAAGCTTAATGAGCTTGCAGCCCTGCCCGTGGGCTTCCACAGCACCACTGTCACCCGCGCTGGCCCGCTGCCCCGCTCACTCAAGCCTGCCTGCAGCCTCACAACTCTAAATCCAGTCTTTGCAGACCCCAAACTCTTCAGATTCACTTCAGGACTATGAAGTGCTCATGATGGGCCACTGAACTCGGCATTAGCAACCAGCATCTGTTAAAAAAAAAAAAAAGAAAAAAATGAACTCTTTGAAAAGTGGCAAAAATCCCCTTCCCTTTACCCTGGGTCCCTCTCCGCTGAATGTTCTCTTTTATTGACAACAGAGTTCTCCAGCTTCAGCGTGTGTGAGAATGATCTGAAAAAAACCACAGTGAGACTCCACTTCACACCTACTGAGATGGCTACACAGTGGGTCCTCCAATAATGTCCGTTCACCCAATGTTGTTTCGTTATAACATTGATGAGAAAAAAAAAAATCAGTTCCTGCCTGGGGCCACTGTCTGTGTGCAGTTGGCACATTTTCCACATGTCTGTGTGGGTTTTCTCTGGGCACTCGGGCTTCCTCCCACATCCCAAAGCTATGCACATTAGGCAGAAAAAAAAAAAGGGAAAATAACGAGCATTGGTGAGGATGTGAAGAAATTGGAACGCTCATGCATTGTGGGTAGAAATATAAAATAGTTCACCCACTGTAGAAAACAGTATGGCAGTTCCTCAAAAAGTGAAACATAGAGTTATGACCCAGCAATTTCACTTCTAGTTATATACATACACAAAAAAAGGGAGGCAGAGACTCAAGTAGATATTTGAACACTAATTCTCATAGCAGGATTATTTGTCATAGCCAAAGGGTTGATATATCCCAAGTGTCCCTAGATGGATAAGTTGTTAAACAAAATGTAGCGTGCATGTATATAATAAAATATTATTCATCTATAAAAAGAATAAAGTTTTGATACATGATACAACATTGGGAACTTTGAAAACATCATGCTGAGTGAATTAAACCAGAGACAAAAGAACATACATGGTATGATTCCACTCAGATGAATGTCTAGGCTAGATAAATTCAAAGGGACAGGAAGTAGATTAGTGGTTACAAGGGCTGGGGAAAGGGGAAAACATGAAGCTATACTTAATGGGGACAGGGTTTCTGTTTGGGGTGATAAAAATATGTTGTAAACTGGCCAGGTGCAGTGGCTCACACCTGTAATCCCAACACTTTGGCAGGCTGAGGTGGGCAAATCGCCTGAGGTAAGAAGTTCGAGACCAGCCCGAACAACATAGCAAAACCCTTAGCCAGGTATAGTGGTGGGCGGCTGCAATCCCAGCTACTCGGGAGGCTGAGGCAGGAGAATCACTTGAACCCGGGAGGTGGAGCTTGCAGTGAGATTGCCCCATCGCACTCCAGCCTGGGCAATAGGACGAGACATTGTCACACACACACAGAAAAAAAATGTTGGAAATAGTGAAGATGTTTGTGCAACAATGTGAATTGTAATCACAGTGACTTGAATATTTAAAATGGTTAAAATGACATGTTTCACGTTGTGTGTGTGTGTGTGTGTGTGTATAATCACAATTTTTTTAAAAAAAGAATTACCTGAAGAGCTTATTGAGATGCTGATTCCTGATACTTGCTACCAGACTGGTTGAGTCGGGAAGCCAAGTGTAGGGCCCAGGATGTGCCTTTTTAACAAGCATCCCAAGTGTCTCTGATGTAGGTAATCCATGGCCCCTTTAGAAATACAGATAGGCTATGCCAACTGGCTTTCTTTTGTAAAACAAGGAAACAAAAAAGAAGTTGATGCCGCTTTCCTCAGCTTTCCTGAAAACAGAGCACTTTCCACATTGTGAGGAGGAAGCTGTGCCACTCCATGCAGGGTCCAGGGGTTCACTGAGTCCCAATGAGTCAGGAGGTCACATTAGTTTATCCAGGCTGAGTCTGATTATGGCAGTTTTGAGGTTAAAGGACTAGCAGTGACTGTACAATCAACCCTGTGGCCCTGAGATTTGGGGCCTTGCAGTGGCATCTACCCATCTCCAGGGTGGCCTCAGAGCCCTGTCCTGGTTCCTTGTCCACCCTGCTTTTTCCAGCCAGCCACCTCTGCTAGGTCCAGCAAAGGCCCGAGGCGGGAGGGGACTCTGGGTTCTGGCTTTTTGTTGGAGATGGTTGTGCTCTAATGAAGAGAGAGAGATGCTTCCCTCTCACTAATATTCCCAGTGCTAGGGTCAGGTTTGTACTTCTTCCATCGGTGGTATGTGATCACTCTTCCAGTATTCTACTCCCACGAATCAGCATAATATATTGTATATTTTGAATAAATCTTTCCTTGCATGTAAGTAAGCAAATTACTAGTAATGAGAATGTCTTGGGCAATTATGAAACATCTGGGCTCATCTTTGAGAATGTGTGCCAGTGTCTTTTTGTTGCCGGCAACTCAGGTGTTCTTTGAGATTGGTTTGCACTTTCACCCTGAGTCCCTTAGACGCATTTTCAGAAACTATTCTAATATGTCCCGTCCAGTGGAAAGACAGAGAAGAGCCTGGCCTAGAAACTCAAATGTAAGTATAGGTCATCTCACAAGCAAGGGAGGAAGAAGGGAGGGTCGCTCTTTCATCCCACTGACTTTTACTGAACCCAACCAGGTGCCAGATTGGACCAGCTCCTTGGGAAATGGAAGTGAACAAGACACAGCCCTTCCCTGGCCTCTACCTGCTGAATGCTGGTAGTATTCTCTCCCCCAGCCAGAGGTTGTGAAATGCCCCTGGGGGAGGGGCAAAATCCACTCCAGTTGAGAAACACTAAGTTAAAGCATGATGTGTCCATGTGGCGGCATAACATACTCATCAGTATAGTTTTTAGAAATTGTTAAAGATATGTACAAAAACCCTCACAATATAGCACACACACAGAAGTTATACCTATAATTTTACATAAAAGAATAATGCTAAAAATATCAAACACATACACAATACATGGAAAGAGGTGGGAAGGAAATAAAATAAAACATTGCCAGAATTAACCTGGATGGTAGGATAAATGACGTGTTTCCAATTTTTTATCGTAAAAACATTGTTTTCAATAAGGGTCAATGTTTTATATTTATTTTATGCATTTTTTTGTTGCAATTTTTAAAACCAGGTGGATCTTGAACTCCTGGCCTCAAGCAAGCCTCCTTGGTTCAGTCAGGAAGCCGAGTGTAGGGCCCTAGGATGTGCCTTTTTAACAAGCATCCCAAGTGTCACTGATGTAGGTAATCCATAGCCACTGCTAATCCCAAAGCTTTGAGATTACAGGCATGTGCCACTGTGCCTAACCCAATATTTTATATTTAGTTATTTGGATATACAATGAGCCTGACTACTTATTTTAAGGAAATTTATTATTGGATATCACAGACATACAGAAAAGTGCACAAGTCGTAAGTGTGTGGCTCAGGGGATTTCACTATGTGGACATACCCATGCAGCCAGCAGCAAGATCAGGGAACAACATCCCAGGCGCTCCCGCCTCCAGTGTCAGCTTCCAGTCACCACCCCCCCAGGCTGACCCAGTTCCTGATTTAAACACCATAGATTCTGTTTGCCTATTTTTAAGCTTCATATAAATGGAATCACACAGTGTGAACTCATTTGTGTCTGGCTCGCTTTGCTCAACATAGTTGGTGAGATTCCCCCATGTTTTTACTGTATGTACTTGCAGTAGAGCACCAGTGTGTATCATCTAAAAATCATAAAGCTATTTTTAAAAGACAGCAGATTTTGAAACCCTGGGACACTTTTTGCTTCCTGGGGAGCGCTACACAGTCCTTCTGCTGGGAAGTCGGTCCACGGCCTCCATCCCCATCTGCTGCCCTGAAGATCCCAAAGATTCTCTCGTGCTGTTGCTTCTCCAAAACTAGGGAGAATTTGTGCCAATCCTTCTGACGCTGCCGGCTCGCCCACCATCACCAGTGTCGCGTGTGACAAGGAGGCCAATTAGATAAGATGGAGAAGGGGCCGCATGGGTCTCACCATGGTGTGTTGGACACAAGGCCGGTGGGAAGTGGGTACTGGGTGTCCAGGAGGGGCTCAGATCCTCCTGAAAGGAGGGCCATCTCTTCCTGCTCCCACGGTGACTGTCGCTGATATGCCAGGGGCAGAGAAGCAGAAGCTCCGTCTCAAAGATCGATGACCTCTGGCCCCTCACTCATCACATTCCTCAGCGTAAAGCACCCCATGCTCTTGTTCTCCTTGTAGCAACCTTGTGAGGAGGGGTGGGGGGCTACAGTTCTTTCCCACTTTGTGGACCACGAGGCTGAGACTGGGGAAGGTTACCCTGCAGAAGGGCACAAGCTGGGCTTTGCATCTAGGACTCCTCCACTCCCAAGCCCAAGCCCTTAGCCCTGGATATTTGCCTCTAAAGGCCACCTCCCTGCCCCTCCATATCTGGCTGAGGTTGGGAGATGGGGGCCATGACTCAGTTTCCGGTGATGGGCTCAGCCTGGTGACCCACTCCCAGTCAGCCATGTGGTCAGGCAAGTCATTCTCCCAGAAGATGCTTCAGTTTGACCATCAAGTGGTCAGCTCAATACTTCCCTTCTTCTCACTCCAAGCCCCTCCTCCCCAGGCCTGCAGGAATCTCTGGAAAAATGTTCTGGAAAAAACGGAGGCATTTTTACGACTCTCTCCTCACCTAAACCTGCTGGGCCGGGACAGAGCCCAGACCCTCAGGCTCTGACCGTTATCCTGCACTCTGGACCCGGGCAGCCCCTGGCTTTGATGTTGTCTTGCTAAATGTCCCCGAGTCACTGGCGGCCTCTGATCTCTCCAGCACCTAATAATTCAAACAGTCTGAAGTAGTGAGCAGCTAATCAGCTGGGCAACCTTGCAGCTGCACAAGGAAGTTGACTGTAAAGGGGGTCCCTTTCATTCTTGGGGTCTCATTCTACAATGATGGCCCAGACAGACAGCACCGTCCGCTGGCCAGGGGGTGGGGTTAATTCCTGCAAGGACCTGGGTGAGGGTCTGCCCAGCTGAGGCAACCAGTTGCACGGTTTGAATCATGGCTGTCCCAGCCGGGCCATCGGGTGGGAATTAAAATTTAATTTAGAAAGTCCTGTCTCTGCGGCCCTGGTGGCCGTCGTCTGGGTGATTGACTGGCTGGTTTCTTTCACCTTTGCACGTCTTGGGTTTTTACTGGCAGAGGAAATGAAGGCTGAACTGGGGCAGGAAATTCCATGTACACAGGTGTTTCTGATTAGCCCCGTGCACCTCACCCAGGGGCACAACCGGGGGCTGAGATGCCTGCATGAGCCCCGGGCCCCTCTCTGGCCTGGCAATTGTGGCAGCTTTGCATCTAGGGAAGGCTGGCAGGGCACTCGCACTGCTGCAAGGCAGACAGAGGTGCCAACCAGTGGTCCGTTGCCTGGCCCTGGGAACCCGGTGACCTTCTGCCATGGACATGAGAGCACACAGCACCCTTGGCCAGAGCCACCCCAGCCTCTGCATCTGCAGTGGGCGGCTGGTGCCACCAGGGCCTGACCTGGAGATTAGCATCGCCCTGAGGTGTGTTTACACATTGTAGCCAGCGCTTCATGTGGCTGACCTGCCCCCATTTTCACATCTTCAGAGGGGCTTAGAGATCCAAAAAGCACCTCCTCCTTTACTTAAAGGGTCTCTGGAGGGGTCGGGGAGGGCGGCCCTGGGCTTGGTTCAAGATGGTCATCTGTAGCGGTGGTTTCAGAGGCTAAAGAAGCAGCTTTCTTCATCCCATAATAGCTCTATGCTGCAGTAGAAGCATCCCACCATTATCATCCATTGCGCTGAGTAAAGTTACTCAGGGTTCCTTTACACTCAGAGTGTACCTGGAGGGAGGGGCATCCCAAGAAATGCTCACAGAGACACGCCGGCTGGCTCTGGGCAAATGTCCACTCCCGCCGTGCCCACGTTGGTTTTCCCATCTGTAAAATGGGCATCATAGGAACAAACTGCGCTGAATCAGCACATACATTAATGAGATAGTCTGCAAAATGTCAGCACATAGAGGATCCACAGAGCATGCAGCTCCTGGGAACATTCTCAAGGGAATTATTCCAAAGAAAAATTATTTTATGATTATTTTGAAGTATTATATTAACCACTGCAAAAACATTTTAACCAATTAAAATGCTCATTGGTTAATTATAGACTAAGCTGTACTGTGGTGCAATAATGTGTAACCAATAAGATCAATATGACAAGGATGGAGCCATATGAAATGTCCAAGAAATAACTGAAGAAAATGGGTCTGCATAGCCTGATTACAACGGTGAGAAAGTGTGTACCCTGAGGAAGACTGGAGGGAGATGTAAGTGAATGTTGTTTACTTAAATATATTTCAGTCATTCACATCGTTAAATGCATATTAAAACACGAAAATTAAATAAGAGCAGAGACCGACAGGAATGTGTCTAAGTTATCAAGTTCCTACTTGGAGGAGAGCCCATGTCATCAGTCCAGGACAAAATCCATGTGGTCCCAAAGGCTGGAGAAAAGCCTGTGGCTGAGCTTTTGCCCCGTGAGGAGCAAGAAGGCAGGGTCATCAGAATGAGTGTGGCCAGCACACGAGGCTCCGGGCTCAGACTGAGCATCCTGGGGATCTTGGAAGATACGGTGCTAAGCCACTGTCATAGTCAGCCCCCTCTAACAGCCTAGGGCCTCATGTGTCCCCTTGCCCCGTCACCTGGAGAGAGGCCTGGGCTCCCAAGGAGGGGCTGGGAGTGGAGCCTCACCCACATCCTCAGGACTCTGAGTGACACTCTGCTGACCCTGTTAGCTGCAGAGTAAGAGAAATGTGTTTTCATTGCTGTTACAAGTTCCCAGGCTGGGCACTGAGCAGCCCCTTTAGAAAGGACCTCTTGTTCTTAGTGAAACACAAATAAATGCCTGCTGTGTGGGGCTATGTGAACTGGGAGGTGGAGGGGGGCTAAATGGAGACCTCAGAGAGCTGGCTACCTTGTTTCTGGGCCCCTGCCCAGTGGGCAGCAAGGCATACAGGGGGGCTGTCCCTCTCCCTCAGCAGACAACCCATCCTTCAACGTATGACTCCAACCCTGCCTCCTCAGAACCCCCTTCTGACCAGTCCAGCCTTTGCCAGTCTGAGCTCAGAGCCCTTCTAGACTCTGGATGTGGCCCTGGGACCCTGGAGGGCAGGAGCCGGGCCTCACCATTTCTGTGATGCACCACCACAGCCCCCACACCAAGGCTCTCAGGATGAATTTTGGTACATTCTGACTGAATTGCCATGGATGAAAATAACGGTTGGAATAGCAGCAGTGGTTTGTGAATTTCAATTCCTCTTCTAAAACCACTTGCAGATATTTCTGCTGCTTTCTCCCCCTCTCCCCTCCCACCTCTTCCTTCCCCTGAAACAGGAATTGTGAGACAGTAACACACACTCATTTTGCATTTGCTGCCCCTCATGCGGTCATCGGTCATCGGTGTGGTTGCTTCAGGGGCTGAGCCTGGCTCTGACTCACCTCCCAGTCCCTGAGGCCCCAGCAAGCGCCATCAGATAGGAGGCTTGTTACCTTGGAGGGAAGGGGGCAAAAAGATGATTTCTAAACATTGTGGCCTTGGTGTTGGTCAAGCATGGTGCAGGGTCCTTCACAGGCACCCCATTTTATCCTTCCAGATACCCTATAAGACCTGTGATAGTCCTGTTTCACAGACAGAAGAAACTGAGGCTGGGAGAGGCTGAGCTCTTGCCCAAGGTCACAGAGCCAGTAAGCGGTAGAGCCGGGATCCAGACTTTGGCTGTCTGACTCCAAAGTCTAGGCTTTTCTTTGCTCTAAATCCCTCTGCTCAACTTCTCTTTTGTCTGAGGAATTCTAGGAAGTGCTGGTTCTGTTTCTCATCAGTGGGGCCTGATGCTCCCCATGGTCTCTGGGTGTTTGCACGTCATCCCCAGAGGCAAACCCTGGGTATGCAGAGCCTCATCCCAGGGTCCAGGATGTTCAAGTCCAGCTGGAATCAGAGGCCTTCTGGCCCCTCACCCTGCCACATGGAAATGCCATTTGTAGTGAGCCGGCTGTGGTTGAAGAGCTGCCTTTAGGTGCAGCGAGTCAAAGGACCACATGGAAATACTTTAGCCGGAGGCGGCACTGGAAAAGCCCTGGCTTGTAGCCATGAACGGCAGCAGGTCCAATCACACTGAGTTCCAGGTATGCATGTTGCCAAGAACGGAGAGGAGTCTGGAGACTGAACAGCTCCTCTGGCTCATGCAAAAGCCCCTACACGGTGCTAGGCACGTGGTGCTCAGAAAACATAGATTCCTGTTCTCTGTGAGAGGAGGGCTGTGGCCCTGTACACTGAGTGTCCAGGTCATGGAATGTTCTACGCTCTGGCTTTCTTGGGTGAGGGGGAAACCATGGGCTTCTGAGGTTGTAGATAAGTTGCGCAAGTTCCTACGTGCAAAGAGAAGCCATAGCTAGCATTTTCTGAAGTGTCCAAGACCCACAAAAAGCTAAAGACTGCACTACTCGAGAGCCTGCAGCAGGAATGAGTGGCTTAAGCCATTCAGCATGTCCACACATGAAAATCACCAGGGACAGCTGACTGAGGGACACAGGCAAGCTAGCACAAGCAGGTGAGGAATAGGGATGGACCCTCAGGCCAGGCCGCTCTCTCAGCAGAATGAAGCTCCTTCCTGCCTCTCTTCCCAGCCTGACCACACAGGCTGCAGAGCACAGGGGCCCACGTAAGGCCTTCAGGGAAGATGGCCTCCCCCAGCATCATCTGTGAACCTCATCTCCAAGCTCAGAGCTTCCTCCCAGGTGGGGTTGCCCCTTCTCAGAGCTCCAATTTCCCCATCAGCCTTGGGCCGTATATCTTCCCCTTCTTTCTACGGGCTGCTTTATAGCTTGCTGGAAACACCTTCCCTTAGCACTTCACAATGTATCACTTGAAAGCATCTTAACATTAATCAATGTGATTCTTTTTTAATTTGAAGGGGCTTATTTCTCCAAATGGCTTTCCTGATCTTATAGGAGGGCATGCTCTCTAATATTAAACTTTTTCTTTAAAAAGAGCAAAAAAAATGACTCACATCTGTTTGATATTTAATTCAAATTGAATGGCAGGACAGAAACAAAATTACACTGCAAAAGGCCATAAAGCGTACCAAACCTATATGCCAGAAAATTTGAAATGACAAAGGATAGAGGTGGTGTGGCCTGGGCAATGGGGTGTCTCCTAAGCAGAAGCTGGAGGGGTAGAAGCCAAGCTGGGAGAAGGTGGGAGCGGGGAGAAAGGCTCACTTTGCATGGGTGGACTTTGAGAGGGCTGGTTTCCAGCCACATGTGAGTTTGGGGGTCTGGGATCTGAGCCCCAAGCAGAGGTCCTGGAATCCAGTGCTGGCTGCTCCAGGTCAAGGGGTGGGGTAGTTGCCTGTCTGGGGCTCTCCAAGGGGCTGCTGGGTAATGCCTGGGTGGCCAGCCAGGCACTGCCCTGCTCTCGGTGTTCAGGAGGTCTTGGGGTTTGGCTACAGCTCAGAGAATTGAGTTTAAAGCCCCTCTGCTGCCTTCTGATCAGTTTAGCAGAGACATCAACATCCTGCGTCCCGGAGGGCAGAGAAACGGGTGGGGCTCGGAGAGCTGTGTTTTCCTCCAATCTTAGAAGGAAAGCAGCCTCTGAATGCCAGGCAACTTGTCACTGACCCCAAGCTCTGTGACAGAGGACCTAGGAAAGAAGTGAGTGTGGCCTTTTACTTCACATTCCTTTAAAGCCAGAGGGCTGAGTTCAGGCCCGGCACAGGCACCCCAGTTGTGAACTGTCTGCTGATGCCTGTCAGGTGAGCTTTGACAGTGGTGCGCAGTCAGAGCTTGTGGGCTGGCGTGGGCTGCCCCTCACCAAGCCCAGGAAGGGAGGGGTGGAGACAAGAGAGGGATTTGGAGTAAATCAAATGCTGCGTCCCCCTAACCAGCTGAGTGAACTTGGGCTCCCTTTCCCTCTCTGATCCTGCCTCTTCTTCTATGTCATGGAATAGTTTAACATTCTCAAGGTTATCTTAAACATTTAGTATGATCAATATAAATGAATTCACTTTTAAATAGCAAAATATTTTAGTGTGTCTTAGAATGGTGACTCTGGCCTTTCCAGGGTTTCTGCAGAGGTACCATGCTTATTTCCAAGGCATTCATTTGTTTCTCCAGCCAGCACTTGAGCACGAGGCTCTGGAACTTTCTCCATGCAGTAGTGAGCTGGCGCTGTCTCACGCTGTTTCATAAAAGCTGATTGTTAAATGATTAAATTATATGTAATCACTCACTAAACTGTTAAATTTTTAATGTAACTAAATTATGAACAATTATCTGAGCTTACTGTGAAATGATATTAAGTACAAAGTGAATAAATAATCAAAACTCACTGCTTCCTAATTATTTTACTGTACATTACTATATCTATGCCCTTGGGGCTATTTACACCGATTGTATCTGTGTGATGGCAATGCCACGTGATGGTGCGCTTACTGTGCGTCTCTTTCCAACTCCACATTCAGTGATGTCATTTTGATACCTTGAAACTGACTATGGTAAGACAATTCACATCACAGACATCAGCAAACACTACAGTCAGAGCTCTCCCGCCACTCAGAGAGCTGCTAAACATTTGCCAGCACAATTCTGACTATAGATATCAGCAAAATGAAGTGTGCAGAGCTCCTGGTGACTTTCTCAGAATCACTTGGCCATGTTAAATGTCCCTTTCAATCCAGTGCTTTCTTCATCAGACTTAGCTGTTCCAGCCTTCCCAGGAACTGGTGGCCAGGCCTTACGGCATGCATCTCTTTAACCAGAACACTCTGGCCTTACCAGCATGCTTCTCTACCATTCATCTGGTGGGGTCGCTTCTCTGCTTCTGCTTTTCCCTGAGCTGAGCCAAAACATTCACTCTGGTTTGTAAAGCAAGCTGAGAATCTCAAGCGGCAGTATTTTCCCTTTCTTTGTGGAGCAAAACCCACAGCTCACAATTATTATGTGGTTTTTTTTCCTTTTTTTTTTTTTTTTTTTTTTTTCTTTTAGAGATGGAGTCTCGCTCTGTCACCAGCCTGGAGTGCAGTGGCGCTATCTCAGCTCACTGCAACCTCTGCCTCCCGGGTTCAAGTGATTCTCCTGCCTCAGCCTCCTGAGTAGCTGGGAAAACAGGCATGTGCCACCACACCCAGCTACGTTTTTGTGTTTTTAGTAGAAGACAGGGTTTCACCATGTTGGCCAGGAGGGTCTTAATCTCTTGACCTCATGATCCATCCACCTTGGCCTCCCAAAGTGCTGTGATTACAGGCATGAGCCACCATGCTCAGCCCATCATGTGGTTTTCTAACCATCATGTGGTTTTCTAACCTGGGGTGTTTGATAGAGCCCAGAGGCAGGGGTGTGTGTGTGTCTGTGTGTGTGTGTGTGTGTGTGTGTGTGTGTCTGTGTGTGTGTGTTGGGAAATGGGGAGGGGAAGAAGAAGTCAGATCACATGAGGCTTTCTGATGTTTCAACTTGAATTCTGCACAGCAACCACAGACCCTGCAGGCCCAGGGGAAGAGGAACGTAAAACTGAAAGACAGAGACCCCCGAGGATTAGCTTCCCACCTTGGCCTCCAAGAGTGTCCACAGGGGACGACCATGTGTTCCTCAGTAATGAGGCCCAGCGCTGGATCTGGAAGCCTCCAACATCAAGCTTCCAGCCTGCCTGCTTCTAATACTCCCGGGGCAGCTCTCCAAGTCTGGGAGCTCTGGACCTCGTGCGTGTGTTTCTGAGTGGTGAAGGGCTGGGTGGTCGTGTCGCACCGAGGAGATGAGGCCCGTTTGGAAACAGGAAACCCTGTTGGCGGGTAGCTGAGGAACGGGGTGTGGGGCCCTGCTGGAATTTACCATGGGCTTCCGGGCTCAGGGTCCCCTGGATGCTGCGGTTCCATTCACTGAGCAAGATCATTGACTATTCTTTTCTCACTCAGAGCACTTATTTATTTAAAGTGCATTTTCTCCTTTTTGTCACCAGCTGTACTGCAGTTTGCCTGAGGTTCCTCTCAGAGCTTTGCTCCCTAGGGGTCTGCTTTCACCCCACCCAAATTCTTCCTCTCAACTCTCTGTGTCCTGCCCAGAGACCCCTGACTGAGGACCTACTGTGTGTAGGTGGCTGCTCGTCTACAGACGTGTCCAAGACAGTTTCTGCTGCAGGCTGGGCTCTGCCGGTGGGAGGTTCCAGCCAGCTGGCATGTGAAATGGGCCCGACCCTGCATCTGGCATACTTATGTTATGTTTTTCATCTTCACTGAGGCGAGGGAGGTACTAATAGTATTCTCATCATATAGGAGAGGAAGAAGTGGCTTGGGAGAGGAAGGAAGTTTCCAGAGTCTGTAAGTGGAAGGCAGCGGAGATTTGGGCCTGTTGGCTTCCCGAGGACAGGTGTCTCTGCCCTGCCCCCTGCCTATCTTGGCAGCTGGTGTTCAAAGCAGGGCATCTGCTGAGGAGTGTGTGGGTCCAGCCAGGCTGTGCCTGGCTCTTCTCTCTGCTTCACTGTGTGGTACTTGCCCTTCTCCCTCCCTCCTTACAGATGCTGAAGGTCACATAGGTTGGGGTGACAGTGATGGCAAGGATCTGTGTTTGCCCCTCAAGTGTTCCTGTATGGTAGAGTCCTCTGCAGTGTGACCTCCCTTCCCTCCTCTCCCTACTTGGTGGCCGCCCCAGGGCCCCAGGCGAGGCGAGGGGCACTGACATGGCATGCCCCCTGTGCTGGCCATGTGGCTGTTTGTCCTCGGCTCCATGCTCTCTCTTTCATCCTCTGCTCTGTACAGTGGGGAAGTCGATCCCTGCAGCCTGCATTCTCAGGCTTGCTGGTCAGCTTGCCTCTGGCTGGGTTCAGCCGATAGGGTTTGGGGGACCGGAGAAAGAGAGAAGCCAGGGTATTCTTCCTCTGTCAGCCTCTCAGGTGGAGTCACCTCATCAGCTGCTGGTGGCAGCTGCCTCTCCTCTGTGTCTCCCCACCCTCTAGGTACCAGCTTCCGTAGGGACCTCCATGGCATTCTAGCCCTGGGCTGGACATTCCCCGCTGTGACTCCAGCCTGGAGTCCGCAGCGGGAGCAATTCTGTTAATCTCTGAATTGCATCCCTTATTTGGCTTCTCAGTGATTCCATACCCAATTCCCTGAATTACATTGCTTGCATACTTAGACTGGTTTTTGTGTTTCTGACTGGATCCTGAATGATGGGCCTCCCTCTAAACAAGGTGACTTAATAGGGTCCATGTTCCCAGCCCATCTGTAGCAAGCTCTCTGAGCGAATGACATCATGACAGCCCTGGAGCCCTCAGAGAAGCAATTATGGAAGCCTAGCGTCTGGCTGCCTGGCTGAGCTCTTGCTCCAAAGGCCCTTGCCTCTACCTTATTCTGAAGGCTCTCATCTCTATGCCCTGCCTCCACATCCATAAAGGAAAGCGAGGCAGACATTGCAGCCCCGCCTCCTTGCAGCAGTTAGAGTGCTTGGCTAGGAGCCTGAGCCCTCCTGCTGGCCTTGCTCAGGACCTGCTGCATGTGAGCTATGTTGTCACGTAACACACAGGAAAGGTCGGAGAGGCAGCAGAGGCGGAAAGGGAGCCTAGAGCCTCCTCCACAGCTCCAGTCTCCGCAGGTTTTCTCCTCGTTCCTGGACTGATTTGATTTGGATTCAAATCTGCTTGTTCTCAGACTCCTTCCTGGCCAAATGCCTGGAGCTGGACCCTTTGCTGCAAGTACCCCTTAAAGATCTGGGCACGGTTGGGGAATGGAGGGCATTTCCTCTGGAAAGAAAAGGCAGAGGATCTTGTAATGGCCCAGGCATTGATATCCTTGCTGGGGTACACATTTTGGTGAAACGAGCCCCCTTGCCAAATGGACTCTAATACTCCTTCAATTCACATGCCTAGAGAAGAAAATAATCAAACTTTTCTGTCAGGGATCACCTGGCTTCCCATATCCCCTCACTTAGGATGTTTCGTTCCCACTGGAGCGTGTGATTGGAAAACAAAGGTAAATGGGAGCAACTGATTCCCAGATCTTTTTCCCTCAGCAGGATTAAAGCTGCCTCAGCCATAACGCGTTTACGAACTCTAAAGAAAGATAATAACTTCCCTTCTCACGGCCCGGTCATCGGGGGGTAATGCATGTTTCCAATCAGCTGAGAATGTACCTGAAATGGTAGGTTTTATTTCACTTTAATCCGCCTGCGAGTTCACGTGAAAGGTAAGAGGAATCACAGCCCTGCAATTCAAATAGAGTTCATTAAATTCAGCATCTCCTCTGAACTGGGCTGTGTTGTTTACTCCTCCCCCATAGTCTTGGACGGGCTTTGAGGGTCTGGGGCGGTGTCCAGCGAATGGCAGGAATGCAGGTGAGGCTGCCACTGTGAGGGCAGCTGGAGGGAGGACCTGTTAACCTCATGGTACTGTGGCAACATCAGCCACCACTGCATGGCATGGGGTGCCATGGGGCGGATGCTGAGGAAGAGAAAACCAAGCAGGGCTGGAGAAGCTCAAACAGTAGATACAGTGGAAGGCAGGTGGCCCAGCTGGCAGCCTGTTGCAGGGGGCGGTGGAGTGGCCATGCGCTGTCCACACCACATGGGGCTTACTGGCTTCCGCACACCTCTCTGCTGGCTGCAGCGTTGCTGCTCAGTGGGCTGTTGGGGGAAGAATCGGTTCTCGGTTCCCATTCCAGCTCTGCTATTTAGACACTGGGAGACCTGGGAACACCCCCTTGACAAAGTCTTGCTCTACACATTTCTGTAGTGACCGTCCATTTGAAGAGGCAGGAACATATTTCCTCAATGGCCTGCTGTGAAACTGTTAATGCCACTCCTTCTATAAAACTCACTCCTTGGGGTTAAGCATTGCCTCTCAGTCTTTTCTTGTTGGATGGAGTGTTGGCACAGGGAGGTGGGTGTTGCTAGTGGACGCATGGGGTGTGACCTGCGTCAGCTGGCCTGCATAGCCCAGGGGTGGAGAGAGGGTCAGACTACAGCCTACAGAGACTTGGTGGGCAGCGGGCCTGGGCTCCGTCCAGCCAGCCCGACCTCTGATTGCTATCCTCAAAGCGCCTCCGGGGTCTCCTTTGCTGGGGCTGTCCCCTGTGAGCCTCTGCTGGGGACAGGAAGTGCTGAGTGAGAACTGCCTCCCTGTGGCATGCACCCTGTCAAATCCATAAACCTTCCTCAGCAATCGCCACACAGAATCCCAAAATTCTGCTTGGGTTTGAGCTATAGAGGCTCAAGGACTGGAAGGAAGCACCAGCCTTGTTCTGCCCCAGCTAGAGGGTCTGCACCGCCCCTGCTACAGGAGGCCCACAGGAGGCAGAGACGTTCACCTCTACTTCCTGTCTGCCCACGGCTTCGTCGCCTTCTCAACCCAGCTGGCCGACTGACCTCCTACCACCATGGGCCTTGTCCTGTCCATGCTGGGCTGAGGGGCTTGGCTCAGACTTTAGCATCCAAGGCGACTGCTGCCTTGACCAACCAAGCCCTACCTGTCTGTATGTCAGTCCCTTGCTCAGCTCAGTGAAGGCCACCAGGCACACAACAGCCAACAACCCATGGCCCTTGTCTGCGAGGAGCCTGAAGTCTCACTGGGCAGACAGACATGGAGCGAGTGCCCCGCCATGGGTCTTTCTTCCTCCCGGCTGCAGCCAGGACCATGCTGTCTAGCGTGTCTGCTGTTTCTTCCTCATGGCAGAGCCCCACATTATGGCTGTTTGTGGAGCATTTGCATGTCTCCCTTGAGGGAAGGCCGTGTCTCTCACGCACAGCTTGAGAAGATTGACATTCTTGCAAAAGCAGAGGAATGTGAGGGTTAAAATGCCTTAAAGGGCAAGGAGATGATTTCCAGATTTCCAGACAATGTCTCAGAGAATTGTAGTGCTCTGGTATATGCCTGAATGTAACCAACGTAGCTCCTTTTGTGCCTGCGAGTAGACTGAGTCCACGTGTCCACATGCCTTCAGCTCATCCGCCAAACTGGACAGTGATAGCTAACGCTGTTGGCCCTTATGTCTGGGCGCCTTACATGTGGTACCTCACATTGACCTTCACAATGGCTCTAAGGAGGTAGGTACTGCGATCTTTCCCAGTTTCTGCAAGAAGAAACTGTGGCACAGGGAGATTCAGTCGCTTGTCCAAGAGCACAGAACTAGGAAGTGGTTGGGGGGCGGGGGTGAAGAATTCTAACCCAGACAGCAGTCTGACCAGAGGGTCCTAGCTTGGAGCAGTGTTCATGGGCACTGTATGTTCGTGTTTGGTGTATGTCTGTGCATACCTGTGTGTGTGCATGTGTGTGTGTGTGTGTGCACATGCATGCATGTTCACTCAGGCATATGAGCTGCCCTGCAGTGGGAGCTGAGAGAAGGCAGTGGAGATTGTTGGGAGGAACTCACCCGCCTGCTCTGGCTGTCTGAGCAAGTGGAGGAGAGTGATATTAAGTGTGAAGACCAGGACCTGAAGCCAGCCTGACAGTTCCAGCTGTTTGGAGAGAGTGAGCATGGGTGCCATGGATCTGATGATTTCAGTGATTTTCTACTCAAGAGAAGTGGAGTCTCAGATGGACAGAGCTTAACTGTCTTAAAAACTTGGTACAGGGCAAGGTGTGAGTTTCCCGGGGAGCTTGTGTGAACTGTGAACTGGTGGAGTCTAAAACAGCAAGCCAGATGTTTCCTGGCTCCCTCCCACCCTGGTCTGGCTGTCTTCCTTCAGCTGCTGTGCAGTTCATCCTGGGTACCTGAGGGCCTCACAGATGCTTCGCCCCAAAGGTCTGAGTTGCAGAGTCCCCTGTGGAAGAAACAAACTGCTCCCTCTCGCAGGACCCTAGCTGGGAAGGGTTTACTCCTCACTGGAGGGAAGAGTTGCTTACTGAGGCCCTGGAGCGGGGTGCTCAGGGGCAGCAGCTGGTTCCCAAGTTTCTGTGGTGGAGCCAGGTAACAGCTGGGGACTCTGGTGTTTCTCCACCAGCTCCTCTCTCCAGCCTTTGGTGTTCAGGTGCAGTCTCCAGGCCGTGGCTTCTCAGGTTCTGTATGTGGGCGGCTGCTCTGTAATGCATAGCTGGCGAGGGGACCATTTTGGTCTGTGACAGATCACTGCTGCTTTTTAAATCTGTATGTGAAATATAAAGACTCTTCCAAGATAGTGAACTATATCACACCAAAGTATACTGGCTTCTCCTTGCCAGCCCTACCAGGGCATCTCCCATTACACTAACCCTGCCTATTGGACCTTCTGATGCAAGAAACAGGTTAAAATCCCCTCCCGGTTGCCCACCACATCCATGGCTACAACTAAATCCCTAGTTGAGGAATCATGGAGCATAGGTAAGCCCTTGGGTTCTGAAGCCAGCTTACTGGGGCGTGAGTCTTCTTTAGCTCCACGTGGATGGTGAGCCCTCCTCTCTCAGGTCTCATGATAGTAGTTAACCTTTATTAAGTGTGTGCCGGGCACCAACTGAGTGCTTTACAGGTACCACATCCTAAGACCCTCATAACTCTAGCAGGTAGTACTATTATCTTACCCATTTTCCAGAGGGAGAAATAGAGGCAAGAGCGGACTAAATTACTTGCCCAAAGCACACATCTACTGATGGTATGATGTTGGGCAAGATATGAAACCTTTCCAAGTTTCAGTTTCCTAATCTGTAAAGTGTGGTTAATACCATTGTCTATCTGGGATGTTATGAGCCTTAAATGGGGCAATACACATAGCACCTAGCAGAGTGCCAAGCACATGGTAGGCACTCAACAGGCAAGGCCACTTAAGGGAATGTGAACCCAGCTGGAGGGGAGAGAAAAATACAATGACTACAGCACTAATCACAGTGGTGATCGAATAAGTAAGTCACTCCTGAATGCTGATTTTCCTGAGCACAATGTAAACTCCCTGAGGAAGTTTGCCTTATTCACTTCTGTTTCTGTTCCGTGGCTTTGCACACATCTGGCACAAGGTGGGTGCTTGGTGAAGGTTTGCTGAACGCATGAGGAACTGCTTGGGGTCATTCACAGCATCGGACAGCCCCTTCCTGGCAGCCCGCTCTCCCTGCCTTGTGGCTGTGGTCTGAGTGTTTTTGCTTCATCCCTGTAAGGGAGGAAGCTTCCCAAGCCAGGGCAAGCCTGGGTCTTGCCCACTGCTGTTTCCTTCATGAAGAAGATGCTCAGGGCCTGTGAGTGAAGTAGGACCTCCTTGTAGCTTGTGCTGGGTGCAAAACGATCTGCCTTTTGGGCAGAAAACAAATTGTTGGCAGCTGCAGACCCGGGGATTTCAGTCAGCCAGGGGAAAAGGGCCATGGCCTCGGCGCCTCGGACTCCCTGGATAGTGGGGTCTGGGATCATGGTGACCACACAGATCTCTCCCTGCATCACACTGGTAAATGTTGTTTCTAAACCATGCTCTCCCCTTCTCAGCATGGTGTGGCAAGTGGCTGCTCCCCTTGTTCACTGAGAAAATCCTCCCACCCTTGGCACACCTGGCTCTTAACAAGCCTCTTATTTGGAAGGACCACCCCATACCTGTTTGTGTGTGACCCACCCTGAGCGACATAACTGCTGGACTGAAGTCTCACACAAACCCCCACCCCATCCCCTCATTCTCTGAAGATCTTTGTCCTTAGGTCAGCCAAGGCTTTGATGCAGGAGTAACAGAGAATAGGGAGTGTGAGGATGAGGATGATGATGGGGACAATGAATTTCCAGGCAGGCCCAGCTCCCAGCTCCCATCCTCAGGAAACCCTGAGCCCTGCCTCCATCCTTTCCAGAAACGTGAGTCCCACCTTTCCAATTTCCTCTTACACCTCGTCTATTTCCCACTCCCACCTCTGCATGACAACGTGGCGTGCATTTGGCCCATCTGGGGATCAGGGAATCATATTGGGTGTGCCAGCTTAATGAAATACTTGCAGTTTATTAAACTCAGGCTTTCCTAAGCCCCGAGTGCCTGTGGGTATTTGAAAGCTGAAGGTAACCCCAAGCTACCACAAATATAATTGTTACATGTGTCCGCGCATTCCTGGTGCAACCTCAAACTCCCGCTCTTAAGCAGCATGCAAAATGAACAACATAAAGTAACTCCTAGTAAGACAAGAGGGGGAAATGTGTGGAAATGCTGAGAGAGCCTCCCCAGAACCCCTCAGGGCCTCTAAAAATATATGAAGTTCCCATTACCTTGCATAGCTCTGGCCGCAGAGGGTGCTCCTCCACCCCAGGCTATTTGTTCCGTGTTTGCAGAATTGGTTCATTATGAGCAAGGCAGCCAGCGGGTTTTGCATGTCAACCTTGCATGATGCAGCTCAAATATTTCAAGACCTGTTTCATCTAGCAGAGGCTTGCTCTAGTGGCGGGGCTAGCAGAGTGCACCGTCTGGGGGTTCCCTCTGGAGCTGTATTTCTGTTCCTCCTCCAGGGCTTGGCTGGAGAGGGCTGTCCCAAGTCTGGGAAGGGACGTGGAGAAACCCCAGGCAACCTGGAGTCTGCTGCCCTGAACCAGGGGGAGGCTCCTCCTGGGAGACGTCTTCCCATTCGTCAGTTTCCTCAGCCTCAGGTCTGTAAATCAGGGGTGAAGGGCTGACATGGAAATGGCAGACAAAGGCCTCCAGGGATGTGCCTTCTTCTACGTGAAGCAGCATCTGGATGCCTGAGAAGGAGACTCTGTTGACCGTGCTGAGGGGGACCTGCTCCAGGTACCTCAGCGTCAGACCGTTTACCCACACACAGCCCTTGCGGCTCAGGGTCTTGAGGCAGAAGGCCAGAAGAGCACTGCCTTTCTCCAGGTAGGGCTCCAGGGACAGATGATGCCGGGAGAGGTGGGGGAGCTGCAGCTGGAGGTGGGTGTCCCGCCCCCGTCCGAGCAGCAGGGGGCTGGTGTCATGCTGCAGCCGTGGTGGGACATTGGCAAAGGCAGATGGGCCCAGCGTGGGGTGGTACAGGCTCACTCGCAGGACCGTGAGGGGCTTCTCCATGGAAGAAGGACTGGGAAGATGGAACATAGACACATAGGCTCAGCTTGAGCCAGAGACCTCTGTGGCTCCCTCAGCCCAGACACACTGGCCCACCTCAGGGGCCCTGCACCTATTCGTACAATGATTCTGCTCAAACCAGAATGGAGCCAAGACTGGAATTGGTGTGGAAGGTCATAAGCTTAGTCTCTCCCATACTCCAAATAGAACATTCCACCTACTCTCTGTGATGTTTGGATTTCTGCAGCATAGGTATGGCTGTCCTTGTCTATGAAAGGGATAAGGCTTGTTGGCTTGCAGGGTGGGGTTTCGGTGATTTTTTGGTTATTTGGAGGCAATTTGGCTTTGCTTCTTGGAAAGGAAAGGGCAGACGGACCGGCTATACCTTCCTTATATCTGACAGTCACACAACAAACCCTTGCTGAGTCCTCCTTTGAGCCAAGCAGGGAACCAGCTGCTGGGGAGAAGTAGATTCAACAATGAACTGAGCCCTGACACTTGGGAGCATCCACTGGTGGAGGAGAGAGGTGCTTCTAGCTCCAGGGTGTCTGGAGGGACATGGAAGCAGGATGCTTAGCCTGGCCACCAGAAAGGCTGCCTGGAAACCCCAGTGAAGAGTAAACACAGCTAGCACGCTCCAAGGGGTTACTATTGGCACTTGCTGGAAGGCCATTTACAATGGCCAGCTTTGTTCCCGCCTGGGTTTGAGGAACACAATCTCTGCCATATCCACCAACACTATGTGGCCCAGGACCTGCCATCACCTTCAACAGAACCAAGGGCTGAGCAGACTTGAATAACTAATTACGCCCCCAGGCTTTTGCTCACATTATTTCTCTCCTAAGAATGCTTCTTCCATCTCAAACTCCGTGTCCAAATACTGCCCATGGTTCAAGGCCCTGTTCAAATGTTACCTCTCCTAGGAAGCTCCCTTCCCCGGGAAAGGGGACCTTTCATTGCCTTTTGACTCCCACAGCAGGGAGGATCTCCCAGGACACCTGACCATCCTTACTCCCCATTCACTCCATCTTTGCATTTCATGCTCAAGTTCTGTGGGCCCTTGTCCTGTCTTCCCCCAGCTCCTCTCCCTGTCCCTGAGGCCTCCTGATGGCTGGGTGTGGTTGGGGCTGCAGTTCTTGCTGCCCTGTGTCCCACTGCCCAGTACAGATAGAGCCTGGCCACCGTAAATGTCCAGGGCACATTTGCCAAGTGGCTAAATGAGAAGCCCCCCCACCACCCCCCCACCACACGGTGAAATCACTCAGAGACACCACAAATGGGATGGGGTCTCAAAGGCCATGAGACAGGGAGCCTGTTGCAGGTGGCTGGAGCCCAATGTCCCTCCAGGTCTTGAACCTGCTGCCCCTCCTGCCTTTTAGATGCAGTAGGTTAATGGCTGGGACCTTTTCGTCTTTTAGTGAGGGAGCCCCTCAGTGCACTCCCTTTTCCGTAAGGCACAGACACACATATGCCTCTGCCCACACCCCATCTGGCTGTAGTCCTCCTTTAAGCCAAGCAGGGAACCAGCTACTGGGGAGAAGCAGATGCAAAAAAAAGAAAAAGAAAGCTTTTTTTTTTTTTTTTTTTGAGATGGAGTCTTACTTTGTCACCCAGGCTGGAGTGCAGTGGCGTAATCTTGGCTCATGGTAACCTTCGCCTCCCAGGTTCAAGTGATTCTTCTGTGTCAGCCTCCCGCGTAGCTGGGATTACAGGCTCCCGCCACCACAGCCGGCTAATTTTTTTTTTTTTTTTGAGACAGAATTTCGCTCTTGTTACCCAGGCTGGAGTGCAATGGGGCGATCTCGGCTCACCGCAACCTCCGCCTTCTGGGTTCAGGCAATTCTCCTGCCTCAGCCTCCTGAGTACCTGGGATTACAGGCACGCACCACCATGCCCATCTAATTTTTTGTATTTTTTAGTAGAGACGGGGTTTCACCGTGTTGACCAGGATGGTCTCGATCTCTCGACCTCGTGATCCACCCGCCTCGGCCTCCCAAAGTGCTGGGATTACAGGCTTAAGCCACCGCGCCCAGCCCTTAATTTTTGTATTTTCAGTAGAGATGGGGTTTCACCACATTGGCCAGCCTGGTCTCAAATTCCTGACCTCAGGTGTTCCTCCCATCTCAGCCTCTTAAAGTGCTGGGATTATAGGCGTAAGTCACCAGGCCTGGCCAGAAAGCCTTTTCTTGAGGTGTGGGATATAGACTCAGCCAAGGAAGCTGGGCTGGGCAACCATGCTCTCAGGCCTGGCTGGAAACACAAGAGTTCACTCCCAGAAACTAATCTCACAGCCCAGAGACCCTGAAAGAATCCCTCAGGAAGAAAGATTCCCTGTTGCTGTGTAGCCTTACTCTCTGCTCCACTGAACCCTCCAGAGCTAACAGAAGTCTCCCACCAAAGAGGAGCCCATCCACCAGAGCCTGTCCTGTGTCTTTTGGATCCCAGCTGTTCTGGGCAAACAGAAACCCAAGCCTACAACTCCATCCTGTGGGATGAGGCAGGAGGAAGACACTCCAGAGAGTGTGTAGGGGGAGCCCTCCTCCCAGCCCCGCCAGGCTTTCTCCCCTCCCATGGGTTCAAGTCCCTGTGGCTTCTACCTACCTAGACACATCTGGCTCTAGTCCCGCAGCTGTGAGCTCTTGAGAGGGTTCAGTGGGCTGGTCTGGGTCGGGCTGGGGAGGGCTCTTATGGCTGCGGTTCAGGAACATGATATGTCAGAACACACTTCAGTTTTGTCGCATGCTTCCTTTTTCCCTTTAGGAAAGAAAATGGAAGTGTAAGTTTTCATTGCAGAAGTGCAGTTCCACTGCTGGGAGGTTGAGAAACCCCAGTGTGGGGCCCCTTCTGAGATAGATGGCGTGCCTTCCTGGGTTTCAGTTCTACCAGCCTCTCCTACCCCACCCCCAGGGACCTTACAACCTGAACCCAGGGTATCTGCAAAGTTCCTCTCCACCTCCCAGTAGGATGAGACCAAAGCAGCCCAGACATGTTAGAAAAAAGAGCCTTTTGGGACAGAGGGCTACTGGACAGGAAAGCCCCCCTGAATGTGGGGGACCGTGGAGAGCATTCTGGCTGGATAGAGGCTGACCGAGGAAACTGTAGGCAACGTGACACTTTCCTGACGGTCTCAGGAGAGGGCAGGGCCTGGGGATGGGGAGGATGGAGGGGGCCGAAAATGGGCACTCATAGAAGATGATCTCTCCTGCAGGACAACGAGAAGGCGGTCTCTCATGCCCACTCCCCACCGCCCGAGCCCTGCTGGTTTGTGTGTAGTTTGGAACGGGTGAAGATGGTCGCTGGTCCAGCACTGTGGGCTCTGGCTGCCTTGGAAGTGGCTAAATGTGAAGATGCTAACCATTCACATGGCCCAGCAATTCATAGTCCACCAGTGTGTTCAAATCACCTG
>NW_016107391.1:6689147-6711186 GCF_001604975.1 Cebus imitator | reverse complement strand
TTTTTTTGTCAATTCCTTTGGATTTTCTACATGGACAACTTGTCATTTCCAAATAAAGACCATTCTTTTTCTTCCTTCCCAATATGTATACCTTTTTTAATTTCCCTTTTTTATCTTACTTCAGTTGTTAAAACTTCCAGTATGATGTTGTAAAAGAATAGTGAGAGGCGGTATCCTTGTCTTGTTCCTGATCTTAGCGGGAAATGTTCTGGTTTCTTATCAGTAAGTATGACATTAGCTGTAGGATTTTTGCGAATGTTCTTTTTCAAATTAAGGATGTTTTCCTCTATTCCTAGTTTGTTGAAGACATTTTACTCCAAAGTAACTGCCAACTTAGAATTTCATACCCGGATAAAGAATCCTTCAAAAATGAGTATGATGTAAAGGCAATTTCAGAAAAAAACTGAAGAATTTGTCAATAGTACACCTACTCTAAAGTAAATTCTAGTGTTCTTCAGGCAGAAGAAAAGTAATCTCAAATGAAAGCATAGAAATGCAGAAAAAATGAAGAATGATGGAAATGGATTTATTCATATCAATCAAAGTGAATATTACCTATATGAAAAATAATAACAAGACGCTTTGTTTTTTAAACTTTCGTTTAAGTTTCGGGGGTCCATGTGCAGGTTTGTTACATGGTAAGCATGTGTCATGGGGCTTTGCTGTACAGATTATTTCAGCACTCAGGTATTAAACACAGTACCCAATAGTTACCTTTTCTGCTCCTCTCCCTCCTCCCACCCTTCAACCTCAAGAAGACCTCAGTGTCTGTTGTTTTCTTGTGTTCATGAGTTCTCCTCATTTAGCTCCCACTTATAAGTGAGAACATGTAGTGTTTGGTTTTCTGTTCCTGTGTTAGTTTGCTAAGGATAATAGGATGATGACATTTTAAAATGTGTTTAGAATATGTGTATAATTAAAGTACATGACAACAATAACATCAAAGGCAGGAGGAGTAAAAATGTTATTATGGTGTCCCAGGGTTCTTGCATTGTCCAGGATGCAATAAAACTACAAATTTAAGGTAGACACTAATAAGTCAAAGATGTATGATATAATCTCTAGGATAATCAGTAAAAGAATAATAATGCCTTAGTGACAAGCCAATAGATGGGAAGTGGAGTAATAAGTTATCATTGACAGTGAAGGCTGAGAGGCCTTGGAAAGGCACTGTGGAATAGGGAGGACATCTAAGTAGGGAGGATGAGGGCAGCCCCAGACCAGGCCTGCATCTGGGTCAACTGAAGGGGAGAAGCAGGACTCTGGCACTGGCTCTTCTGGACAGATACTGACTCACTCCAGGAGCTCACCTCCTGCCTTCTTCTAGGCTGAGGCATGTGGGACTCTTAAGCATGGTGGCCTTGGAGGCTGTTTCCTCTAAGGATCTCTGAGTCTGCTCCTCTCCTGGGCTACTCCTCTGGGGACATCACTGGTCACTCCTGGGCCTTTTCTGACCACCCTGAGAGTCTCAGGGCCAGGTGCTCAAATAACTGACCTGGAAGCTCTGCGATGGAAAGTGACCAGCTGAGATTACACAGTAAATCTGTAGCACAGCCAGATGAGGACTTAGGTGAGCTGACTCCCAGCCCTCAGGCCTAATTGCATCACACCTCCATGGTCCAGGTAGCTTAACAGCTGTGCCACATACTCCCTCTGGGTCATACTTTGGGGCCAGTGTTACGGGTCTGGAAACAAGCATCGCTCCTGGTTCCTCAATAGCAAGTCAAGCAGAGAGGTGGAGGTCTGGTGGGAGAGGGCAGTGAGGGGCAGGGTTAGCCCCCAGAGCCACAAGATGTTTGCTAGCAGACCAAGCAAGACAGGTGACTGAAGCTCAACGAAGTCTCCATTGCGGTCTTTGTATCTCTCTAATTGCCTTTTCTTGTGTCTTTCCTCCATCCCCTGTAACCTGGCTCTTCCTGCTCTTGGGGAAGGGTGGGGAGCAAAGCTCAGATCACTGATAAAATCCTCTTCTGACAAATCTTGGAGACTTGCTACGACTCCTCTAGAAATCTAGGGAAGGCAGTAGTAACCTAAAGGAGTGGTTCCAAGAGCATGCCAGACCTGCTGCTTGCCCTGTGTGGGAGAAAAGCCAGGGTAGGCGAGGCAGCTGACTGAAAACCTGAATGGCCACTCACTCCAAGGCAAGAGAGAAGCCATGTGCAGGGTAGGCAGCCGGACTCGGCCCAGGCCGCTTGCTGGCACCACACCCCTACTCAGTGCAGTGATAGACATGAATGACTGAAAATCCGAATGGCCACTCCAAGGCACCGCAAGGGCTACAGAGGCACATGGATGAGGCTGAGCCCACTGAGCGAAGGTGGCTGGCCATGCTCCAGAGCCTTTCCTGTCATCAGTCTCCTAGGTCCAAAGACCACCTGGCCTGCTCAGTGTCCCTAAACCCTGGGCAAGGGCTGCCTCAGTCTGGGCAAGACCTCAGTGATCCCCAGTTATTCCTGCCCACCAGTACAGTAAGGTAGTGGGAAGAAACCTGGCAGGGGGCTTTGCTGTCCCTAGATATGTGACCTCAGGCAAGTCCTACCTCCTCCCTCAGACTTAATTTCCCTCTCACTGCCTTAGTTTCTCTCCCACTGCCTTCTGTTGCAATCATGCATAATGAGGGGAGGGCTATGTCCATGCTCACAGCCCTGGTGTGGGAGGGTGACTGGGCAGAGGAGATGTGTTCACAGTGCCTGTGTCCTTAATAACCTGGGTCACAGCAGTTTCCAACAAGAAAGAGAACTGAAACAACCAGGGAATTCCCTGGCAAGGAGAAGTCCTGCCTAGGCTGCATATTTCAGAAGCCAGGAGGAGTACCCCAGGTTTGTGGGAAGGATTCTGCATACACAGTGCTGGTTGTTGGCTTTCCGGAGGTAGAGAGGAGTTGGAAGTCCACGAAGGAAGAGTGAGAGCCCAGAAGGGCGAGAGCCAGGGCAGTGTCGGTTTCACTCAGCCTGGTCCCTTTGGCTAGGACATCTTCTGATTGGGTGTTAGGATCCTGGGGTGTATTACATTAGTCAGCAAATGTACCCCATCATGTGCTCAGGGAGGACTCAGGGACAGAACAATAGCCTCCCCAAGAACCCCCTGAAACTCACCTCCAGGGCTTTCTCCAACATTAGCCCAGTGAGGCTTCTGTTTCCAGGCTGACTCGGGTCTGAGGCTTGGCTCCTACACATAACAACGGTGTGGCCTCAAGCAAGTTAGGCAGCCTCTCTGCACCTCAGTTTTCTGCTCTGTAAAATGGGGACGCATTGCTGTTGTTGTGAGGACTAAATGAGAAATGTGCAATGTGTCAAGCACGCAGTGAGAATTGATAAGTGAGAACCGCTCTTGGTAGAACTTTTGATGGCAGAGTAAAAAACGTACTGGGGACAGGAGCTGTCAGAGGAGACTTAGCAACGGTACACACAAAGCCGCAATTTTCACACAGCTCCAGTTTTTGCTTAAAATAAACATGGCTTTAGAGTTGAATTCCTAATGTGCATGAGTTTCCTATAAACTCCATTTTAGATTATAATACAGTAAAAGGAAGTCTCCAGGTTATTGCTGGGACCTGTTTCCCTGATGTCCAAGAAGGCTCTCCATCTCACAGATGAGCAAGCTGGGGCTCAGAGCAGGTTGTTGACTTGCTCGGGGTCATCCTTCTGGGAATTTTCAGAACCAGGATTTGAACACAGTCTCTGAGACTTTTGGGCTTAACTACGAAGCTTTCAGGGCTCAAAGGTAGGGTGTCTGTAGAGTCCAGCTGCCTGGCCTTCTCAGAATGCGTGCTCCAGCTGGCTGGCCAGCAATGACACAGCGGAGAGCGCCTCGTCCAGCCCTAGCAAGCTAATGCGGCAGGCTAGAATGTGCAGAGTCCCGCTGGCCTATGGCCACCAGGTGGCAGCATCCCTAAACTGGTGATCCTGTCTTGGGGCCCAAGAGGGAGGACAGTTCGAAAGGCTGGGGAAGCCGTGGCAGGAGGTAGGGGGGTCCTCCCTTCCCTGACCCAAAACACCCTGAACCGACCCCAGGTGAATCTACAGGCAATCTCCCTCCCACTCATAATGAATATAGAGCTAAAAGAAGGAGTCAGAGCTGAGGCTGGGGAAACAGCCATCGCACTCACGGGCGCCGGGACAGAAGGCTCAGAGAGGTGGAGCGACTCACCCGAGGATGCAGATTGCATGCCTGCAGAGCAAGGATGCACAGCCACTACCTGTCACATCCTCCCCAGAGAGAGGAGCTCAGTGGGGAAATGCACACCAAGGCTCAGCCCAGGCTGACCTGGTGCATGGGAGGCTCTCAGCATGTGGATGGAGCTGTTGCCACTGTGACTTCAAAGACAAAACACCATACCCTGCTCCAACCAGGCCCTCAGGGAAGAGAAAGAGCCTTGGTAACTCATAGGGATGAGGGTTGCCATACACAGGACTGTGGACCCCAGGAGGGGCACCAGCCCTCCAGGGATGGGAGGGGTCACCAGGGATGGCCTCCTGGAGGAGGAGAAGCTGGTGCTGGCTCCTGCAGATGGCTGGGAGTTGGCCAGCTGGCACTGCTGGAATGTGGGATGGTGCCTGGTGGAGGGAGGCTCTTGTTTGGAAATGGCTCTGCCTTGCTGCCCTTGCCTAGTAAGAATGGTGACAGCAGTCAGGGTGTGTTTGAATTTGAAAACAACAGTAAAGTCCCACTTAGTGACTCCTTGCTGTGTTCTGGCAAAACCCTTGTAGGAGTTACCTTGTTGAATCCCCATTACAACTCCAAGATTGATTCTGGTAGTAATCTTGTTTCACAAATAAGAAAACTGAGGCACAGTTAGGCAGCTTACTCAGGATAATCCAGATATTAAGTGGTAGAGCTGTGTCTCAAACCCAGATTTGATCTCCAAATCCTTATCCTCAACTCCTGTGCTCCGCAGCCACCTTAAGGGGCAAGCCCTTTCCCCACCTCCTTCTGCTGATGGGGATGGGGTGGTGATCTCTTGGGCTTTGACCAGCTCCACCAGGCTCTGGCCTGAGCCCCGGTGGGAAGCATATGGCTATTGAGGTGGCGCTTACTGCTTCATACTGATGCATTCCCCTCCAGAGTGCTGGCTGTGCTTTCTTGCAAAGGGGGAGCTGGCCAGCAGGATCTGTGTGGCCTCCACCTGCCAAGGAGGCAGGGATGGTGTGGGGAGGAATCCCTAGGAGCTGCCGCCATCCTGGTCCAGGCTCCCTTTCATATTCCAGGTTTCATTGCTAAGCCCGATTTCATTATAGTTCCAAATTGCTAATCTATGTCAAATTCACTATTAATAAATGCCAAGTCCAATAATGACTGGAGCCCTGACTATGCCTGGGGTAGGCCTGGGGAGAGGATGCCTGAGAATTATCACAGGAATGTCTGGTTTTTACTTAGGGTTGTGGAAGTCAGGCTACAGGAAACTGGTGCCCTTTAGCCCAGCAATGAGCTCATACCTCCTTTTGTCTGTTGAGCTAAAGGCGAGACCCTCAGGCTGCCTGAGGAGCAGGAACTTGGGAGAGGGGGAGGCATCCTAGCACCCTCTACCTTTACCCACAGCACCCAGATCAGCAGAGGGGCCAGAGGGCAGGAAGGGAGTCCTCACCAGGAGCCCAGCTCCGCCTCCTCCGTGGAAGGTACTTTGTGGCAAATGGTTTTACCTCTCTGGGTCTCAGCTTCCTCAACTACAGAATGGAGATAATTGTGCTGCACAATCTCCGTTGCCCTATAGCCAACATCTCCATTAAACACTTTGAAAGGGGTCTGCTTTCCCTGGTCAAAAGGATTTGCAAAGAGCTTTTTTTTTTTTCCAGCCAAAAACTTGAACTGAAGCAGAAGCTTGGGTTTGTTTAAGGGACACTGCTGACCAGGAAAGGTGGCCTCAACACAACATAACACACATTAAACACGGGCTTTTCGGGTTTAATTAAGTAAGCTGAAGCCTGGCATCAGTGCGTTTTACTAAAATTGAGGAATAAGGCATATTCTGGAATTAGTGTCTTCAAAGGCAGAGTTCTAACATACCATGCAGGCAATCCCTTCGTGTGGGAGTTAGGTGTTTCCTGTGCCTGTAAGTACTGGGTACAGATCTGACAGCAGGAGGAGGAGAAACAACTGTCCCTCTACAAATAGCATCTTTTTGTTTCCATCATGGTAAAATATACATAGTATCACGTTTACCATTTTAACAATGTTTAAGTGTGCAGCTCAATGGTAGTAAGCACATTTGCATTGTTGGACAATCTCAGAAGGTTTTCATACCCATTAAACAACTTCCCACTCCCCCACTTCTGGTAACTACCATTCTGCTTTCTATGAGTTTGACTACTCTAGAATCCTCAGGCAACAAAAGCTAAAAACAGATAAATAGGACCTTATCAAAATTAAAAACTTTTGCATCCAAGGACAAAATCAACAGAGTGAAAAGACACCCACCTATGGAAGAGGAGAAAATATGTAATAGATTTTATATGTAAAATATAATTGGAATCATACAGTATTTGTCCTTTTGCCACTGGTTTATTTCACTTAGCAGAACATCTTTAAGGTTCACCCATAGTGTAGCAGGTATCAGAATTTCATTTCTTTTCAAGGCTGATAATATTCCACTGTATGTATGGGCCACGTTTTGCTTATCCTTTCATCCGTCGATGGGCCCTTGGGCTGCTTCCGCCTTTGGTTATCGTGAATAATGTTATACACATGGGTATACAACATCTGTTTGAGTTTGAGTCCCTGCTTTCAGTTCTTTCGGATATATATCTGTAAGTGGAATTATTGGATCATAAAGTAATTCCATTATTAGTTTTTTGAGGACTTTGGGAGGGCAAGGTGGGCAGATCACTTAGCTCAGTAGTTCGAGACTAGTCTGAGCAACATGGTGAAATCCCCTCTACAAAAAAATAAATGTAAAAATTTACCGGGCATGGCAGCGTGTGCCTGCAGTCCCAGCTACTCTGAAGGGGCTGATGCAGGAGGTTCACTTGAGTCAAAGCTGCAGTGAGCTGAGATCATGCTACTGCACTCCAGCCTGGGTGACAAAGTGAGACACTGTCTTAAAAAAAAAATTTTTTTTCTGCGTAAGCAAAAAAGGAAAAAAAATTTTTTTTTCTATAATGGCTGCAGCATTTTACAGCCCCACCAACAATGCATAAGGGCTCCTACTTCTCGACATCCTCATCAACAGTTGCTATTTTCTGTTTTTACTTTTTGGATAGTATCCTAATGGAGTAAGGTGATATCTGATTGTGGTTTAGGTTTGCATTTCCCTAATGATCAGTGATGTTTAACATCTTTTCATATGCTTATGGGCAATTGCACAACTTCTTTGGAGAAATATCTATTCAATTCCTTTACCTATTTTCTAATTAGGTTATTTTGTTATTGTTTTTGAGCTGGAGGAGTTCTTTAGATGTTTTGAGTATTAATCCTTTATCAGATATGTAATTTACAAATATTTTCTCCTATTCCATCAGTTGCCTTTGAATTATGCTGATTGTATCCTTTGATGTACAAAATTTTTTAATTTGGATAAAGTCCTATTTATTTTTAACTTTTTTTTGCCTGTGTTTTTGGTGTCATTTTTAGCCATGGGGGAATTATGGCTAAGCACAATATCATGAAGCTGTTCCCTCTGTGTTTTCTTCTAAGAGCTTTATGGTTTTAGGTCTTTAACACATTTTGAGATAATTTTTGTATATGGTGCAAAGTAAGTGCTATGGTCTGAATGTTTGTGTCCCCTGAAAGTTCATATGTTGAAATCTTAACCCCTAAGGTGATGGTAATGTTGATAGGAAGAGGAACCTTTAGAAGGTGATTAGATTAGTGCCCTCGTAAAGGAGACCACAGGCAGCTCGCTGCTCCTCCCACCCTGTGAGACCACAGTGAGGAGCTGCCATCTCTAAGCCAGAAAGCTGGCCCTCGCCAGAAACAAAATCTTCCAGTATTTTCATCTTCTTTCCTTACAGCTCCAGAGACTGGGATGGCAGAGACAGGAAGACAAGCTAGGTGACAGAGGTCTTTGTTGTCCTGTCTGCTGTTCCCAGCCTCCGGAGCTGTAAGAAATAAATTTCTCTTGCTCTAAGTCACCCAATCTATGGGAGTCCAAATGAACTAAGTAAGGGTGCAGCTTCCAGTTTCCCTATGCATAGTTATCTTAAGATTTATAACCGAGAATCACAATTTACCATATTTGACTATATTTGGTTGAGTAGAATATTTTACATACCTTGGCTACAATGCAAAATAAAAAGCATCCAAATTCACCTTGCAGGTTTTGTTAATTTTATATTTCTATCTTTATATCGTTTAATAGGTATGCTCTCTCGCAGTCCACACTCAGCACTGTGGGTTGTTTGTAACAATGTAAATCTCAGAGAAGTGTTAATGAGAGGATTGATGAATCATCTATGCCATGAGCTCCCTGCCAGGCTTGGATTCTGCCATTTCCTGCCCGTGAGCTGGATTCTGTGTGAGCGAAACTTTCCCAAGTATTCCTGGTGTCACACATTTTGAGGGCAAGGGTCATGTGATTGTTCTGTCCCCTCCACCACCATGGGCTTCTACATAAACCTGTGGCCAGACCATCACCACCAAACACTGTTTCTAAAGAGTTTGGGTGGCAGACTCCGAGCCCATGAGCAAAGTTCCGAGTTCCCAATATGGTAGATGCACAAAACCCAGAGGGTCCAAAGCATTTCTGGACTTTGTATCTGCTCATCATTTAAAGCTCTTTCCGGAAGGCCAATTTATTACCATCCTGGCTAATACCCACAGGAACACTGAGCTCCGCTGTGTGGGAACTTGAGGGGCCTGTGCTGACCACGCCAGTGTCCACCACCTCCCACTGCCTCTAACACCTTTAAGCCATCTCCCGGATCTGGAATAGTCATTGTGAGCTGGAGACTTCCTCAGAAGAACCCTAAAATCAAGGGGGATTCTGGTGCCAAGAAAAATAGCCCAGCCCAGATTCACAGCTGTGAGCCAACAATGCACCCCAGGAAACCGCCATCACCATGGGTAACACAACCTGGTTTGATTTTGCCAAAACAAAGAAAAGTCCCCCTAGCAATTTCTGAGAATTTGTTTTGCAAAATTGAATTGCCTGCTTTTAATTCCCCTATACCAGTTAAATAAAAATTGAAATTTAAAATCCAGTGAATGACAGTAACCTCACTTTGGAGTGGATGACAGACCCCATGTGACCTGGAGTCTGGGGTAGAGAAGTGAGACGCTGGGACCTTCCAGGGAGTGGCGGCTTTGGTGGTAGGCTTTGGGGCTCCTGGGCCACCCCCTTGTGTACATGTGCTCTGAACCCATGGGGCTAATAGCTGACCATGAACAGAATAGCAGTGGGGCAGGAGCCCGATGTGTGCCAGATTTCAGCTTCAAGACTCTGCCCCACATGCCTCTAAAGCCAAATTCCTGTGCGTGTATTTGTGTTTCTCATGGGGCTCCTGGATCTCTTCCCAAGGAGGAGGCTGGGCCCATAGGGACCCCGGCTTCCTCTGCACCCAGCCCTAGGTGGCTCTGCACCAGTAGGACAAGAGCCATGGGAGGAGTCCTGGTGAGCTGCCAAGCACGTCTGGGGGTGGAGGAGCACTTCCTTGAGGAGCTGATGCCAATGGTGAGTCTTGAAAAACCAGTAGGAGTGGCTAAGTTGATAAGGAGAAGAGGGCATCCCAAGAGGGGAACATGCCCGTGCAAAGGAGCAGAGGTGTGAGAGAGCCAGCGAACCCAACAGGGAGCTGGATCAGGCTGCTTCTTCCTAAGTTGCTGCAGAGGCACTGGGGTTTCTGCTGTCATTAGTCCTGGGCCCTCTTGGCTCTTCTCTCCAGTGTCTCCCCCGGCTCTACCAAAGCCCTAGAAGCTGGACGGTGTGGCATGTTGAACTTCATCACCTAGTTTGTTTTCCTGTCTCTGCTGTTCTGCTGAGCATCCTACACCTTAGGGCACAGCTACAGCCCTTCATAAAAAATATGCAGTCTCTGCCCTCAGGACGGGGGAGGCCATTGAAGTGAGGAGGCCAAGTGTCCAGCTGTAAGCTCGAGACGTGTCGCATTCAGAGAACCTGAAGCCCAGGTCTTTGGGAGGCAGCGTGGCTCAGTGGCCAAGATCATGGGCTGTGGGGTCAGGGAGACTGAGTTCCAATCCCAGCACCACCACTCATGAGCCTAGGGAATTGGGCAAGTCATTTCACCTCTTGGAGCCTGTTTCTCATTTGTAAAATGTTGAGAGAATAAAGATTAAATGAGACTGTGCTTCTAAAGCACAGAACGTGGAGGCTGCTAGAGTGAGGGCTTAATCCATTTATGCCTGAGGTTGCAGTTTTAAACATTTTTGCAATGAGACCTTGGCAATGGCCTTGAGCAGTAGGATGCAGATAACTCCCACATGCTTAGCATTCCAATAATGGAACACTAGGCATAAGTGGGTCAATAGTAGGTTGGTACAAATGTAATTGTGGTTTTGCCATTACTTTCACTGGCAAAAACTGCAATTACATTTGCACCAACCTAATAACTATCCACTACTGTGATCTGTGTTGACTGACTGACTGCACCTGGGTGAAGAGACGCAAAGTGGCAATCTACTATTTTGTCTTTTCTGCATTCATTACATTATTTCGTTTTACTAAATTTTTCTTTGCATATTCTGTCTTTCTCTCTCTGTTGCAATGAAGACTTGGATCTCAAGCCATTGCTTAAACAAGGGTCATCTAATAGGCCAGGTGTAAGCAGGCCAGGGCTCCAGTGGCAGCTCCACAGTGTCAGCAACCCAGGCTCCTTCCCCCTTGTGACTCTACTGACCCTAGATTGCTGCCCTGGCCCACGTGGCCTCACGTGGCTCAGCCCCACCATATCCACATCCAAACAGAGGGAACGGGCAGGGGGCAAGTGTGGAGCACATCCTTTCCTTTGGAAGGCCCATCCTGGAAATTGCCCAGTCCCTTCTGCTTTCATCCTGTCATCCTGGTCTCAGTGAATGGGTAGTCCTGTCTCTCAGGGTGGCTGGGAGCTGTGTGCTCAGTGACAAAAGGAGGAGTCTATTATTATAGGAGAAGGGGACATAGATATTGAAAGACAACCAAGTCTCCTTTTCCCAGCCCAACTGCAAACTCTTCAAGGGTTGGAAAGACTTCTCAGGCGTGCACCTCACCCCGTTAGGCTCCCTGGCTGCAGATTTGTTCACCGAGAGAGATGGATTGCTGAGCCGGCTCCACAGAATTGCTGCATTAAGAAGTGCCATGGTCAGCCCTCCACGTCCTCAGAGCGCAGAACAAGAGCCAAGAGCCAAGGACAGCAGCATGGGGCTAGGTGCTGCTGTGGGTGCTGCTGTGGGGAAGATGGCCCTGAGACAGAAGACTGGGAGCTGGAGAAGCAGGTCACCAGCAGTTGGAAGTTGGCTGATGGATAGCCTTTGGATACAGAGAAAGGGATGGCTAGAGGGAGGGAGTTTAGTTTTTGAGATTTTTTTTTTAATGTTTACAATCAAAATATGCTCTGAACATTTTAGCTGTGTTCTGTGATTCAGACTTCCAAGGTGAAAAGCTTTGTTTGTTTTATTTTTATGTCCCATTTTGAAAAGGTAACATATTCACATAGTTCACATATATTTTTCAAAATTAAAAGCAGAGAGGAAAGCCTCTCTCTCACTCCTCCCCACAGGTCACTGCTATAGTGGTGTCCTGTGTATCCTTCCAGAGAGTCTTATGTGAGTACAAGCATGCATGAATCCATATACCAACCACCCCACCGTGTCCCAACACTGTCTGCTGCCTTGCTGTGCGAAGGTGTCCTTAAGGCCAGCAGCTCCCGCTCTCCCCAGCAGTTTCTCACTTTTAAGAGTTTTCTCCCTGTCCTGTGATATATCACAAAACCAACCCGAGCCATGACAATAAATATTTCATACCCTTCGTGCATGACATTTTTCACATACGCTTTACAAATGTGCGTCTTCATTCGGAATCGAATGTTGAGGGAAATATGTCTTTTCCACATGGCCACTACTATAATATAAAAAGTGTTTTCCTCCTCCCTCTGCCCCAGGGGGGGATCTATATCATGAAAATGGAAACATGATGAGAAAACGAGCAGTCCCGCCTACAGACTTCTCTCCAAGTAGTTTTCCAGAAGCTCCCTGGGACTGTATCACCTCATGAACTGTAAATCACCAACTGGTCCTGGGGAACTTGTCACCCAGTGGTTCACTGAGTGACATTGGCTATTTTGTTGTTGTTGTTGGCCACTGACCTGAAGGGTCTCTGCTGCGTACGAGTTGGGAACCTAGTTCAGAACCTGTCATTGGTGTTCGGCCTTTGACTGTCTGCCTGTGGTCGGCTGGCCCTGGCATGGGATGGGCACATACTTCACTATGGACCCATCTGCAGCACGAAGTGCCTGGTAGAACTGCAGAGGTTCTAATTGAGGCCCGGAACCATTTGCAGGTAAGTTCTACGGCTAATCGGATTGCCACAGACCACGGAATGCCTCCAACACCTTTAAATCAAGCCTGGGGGCTCTCAGCTCAACCTTGACAAGCCTTAAGTGTGTCTTCAGTGTGAGCCATGATCTGGTCAGTCTGGAAACAGAGAACCGTGGCTAAAATGCTAGGGCCAGTGCTTGATAAATGCCACCCTTAATCTGCCTTCCCTTCCCCCCATCCCCTGCTGTCTTCTACTCCCCGACCCCAACATACCTGCATGTTATTGGCAAGTCTGACTTGGAGAACCTGATTTTTCCCTAGTTCCTCTCTCAGATAACTTTTTAAAAGCTCCTAGGCCTTACTCTAAGATAAGAAGGTATGTCATCATGAGTCTAAGGGGCACTGTTGGGCAACTTTTGTGCACTCAGAAATTGCCCGCGTGTGTGTTTTCAGAGGACAGGATGCTCGGTGGGGACAGCTGACCCCACCCTCCGTCAGCTCTCAGGGACTCGGCAAAGTTGCTCCCCTGCAGGGCCAGAGCTCCCTCCATGCCACCTCTTCAGCCTGATGGCTCTCAGAGGCATTAACTCTGCCCACCTCAGCTCAGGGTGAGAGCTGCCCTGGGAGATGTGAGTAGACCTGCCTTCCCTCTTCCCCTTCTCATTCTTTTTTTTTTTTTTTTTGAGATGGAGTTTTACTCTTGCTGCCCAGGCTGGGGTGCAATGGCACTATCTTGGCTCACTGCAACCTCCGCCTCCCAAGTTCAAGTGATTCTCCTGCCTCAGCCTCCTTAGTAGCTGGGATTACAGGCACCTGCCACCACTCCTGGCTAATTCTGTATTTTTAGTAGAGGTAGGGTTTCTCCATGTTAGCAAGGCTGGTCTTGAACTCCTGACCTCAGGTGAACCGCCCGCTTTGGCCTCCCAAAGTGCTGGGATTACAGGCATGAGCCACTGCTCCTGGCCCCCTCTCTCATTCTTTAGTTGATAACTGTTAGGCCTGGATGTTTTTTTAGATAGAAACTGTTTCCACCTGTCCTCCAACAACAGCACCCAGGAAAACCAAGGACACAACTTTTTATTCAATTCTGGTATTTGCTGTCATTGTTGGAATGGTGACTGCCGCAACTCTATTATTTGTTGGAAGTGTTTGTAGCAAACGTGCAGCTGCATTGGAATTCAACTGAGTTCTGATGTTTTAACTTGGGAGAATTGAATTCCCCCATGGATCCTGCAGGGAAAGTGGTCCTAATGTTCAGGTCAGGCACCCCAGTCAAGCTGGCAGCACTGGGACTTGGCACCTTCTGCCTCACTGGGTCCCCATCCACAAAGAAGAAACTAGCAGCTATGATGGGCCACACAGTATGGCATTTTATACATTCTGTCCAAGTTGTCAACACTTTAAAATCAGAAGCCTGGAAATGAAACCCTCAATTCACAGCTTCAGTTGAGAAGTCAGGAGGTGAGGCTGGCCTGGGCTGGGGTTCACGCAGGGCACTCGTCTGCTAGTGCACGTGCTGCCCTTGGAATGAGCTGGGCGCTCTGTCCTGTTTGCCTCAGTCCCCCCAGGCCTGCGCCACATATTTCTGTTCTGTAAACCTTTGAGTTTGCAGTTCTTTTGCGAGGTGTGGTAAACTTCAGTTGGCCAAAATGTGATTTTTTCCTTAGGACATGAGCCCCCTGAGAACCAAATGACAGAAATCACACGAAGGAGCCAAGGTCTACAAGTGAATTGGGGTGTGGCAGACAGCCTGGGTTTCTGGTGCTGGTTACAGATAGACTGGAAAGCTCAGGGTCTCTCTACTGGGGCAAACCTCTCTGCTCCATCTTCCCGTGGCCTTCTCCTCCGAGTGTGAAATCTCCCACCACCTTCTTGTCACAAGGATGCCGCTGTTGTGTTTAGGGTCAACCCAGGTAATCTAGGCTAATCTCCCCACCTCAAGAGCCTTAATTTGATCACATCTTTTGCCATGGGAGGGGATATTCACAGCTTCCAGGGTTAGGAAGTGGGTGTGTCTTTGGGGCCATTACTCAGCCTTCCTTCAAGGAGCTTGCATTCTAGAGACAGCCCAGAAAGGAAGGAGGAAACAAATAGGAGCGATGAGCATGTAGCTGTGGTGGGGGCTGACTGTGCATTCAGAACCCCCTGGGAGATTCTGGTTCACCAGAGGCTGAAGGAAGTAAGGCAGCAGGCCCAGAGGTCCTGAGGGCAAAGGCCCCAAAAGCAGCAGCCTTGGCTAGCAAGGGAACTGCCTGCAAGCAACGGGGAGAGCAGTAACAGAAAGCTGGAAACTAGGTGGGACAGACAGTCCTTGCAGGGCCTTTTAGGCTGTAGTAGAGGGTTTGGATTCTATTCCAAGACAATTAAGGAGCTGTTGAAGGATGCCAGCAGTAATGGGATGTGAGCCACTGAGGATGGTACCTGAGGTGGGGCAAGGCTAACAGATGCCCCTTACTCAGGGATCACTCCTTGGAGAGGTAAGGGAGGCAGGGGAGGCTTTTTCCCTGACTCATCACTGCCTGGCTACGGGCCTTGCCAGACCCAGATGCCCCTCACACTGGGTGCCTCCCATGCTGCAGCTGCAGCTGTGCTGCGGAAAACTCGACACCCACATTTATAACAGGGTGTTCCAGCCAAGACTGGACTCCAGCATGTTTGAAAACTCAGATTCTGTGCTTTTACCTCTCTGGGCAATGCTGCCTACCTGAAGCTTTAAGAAGCCACATTGCCTGGGTTTGAATCTGGAGACAGACACTTAACTATGTGAATATGGGGGAGCCCCATAACCTCTGTGCACTTATTTTCCTCCTCTATAAAATGTGGGCAAAATGGTGACTGCCTTGCAGTGTTGTTGGGAACAGGTGAAGGGATAAACGGGCACACGGCTTAGCGCAGGATCGTGGACTAGGAAACAGAAAATCGGTGTTAACTGTTGCCATTTTTAAGATTTTACTTTATTGTCTTGAGACACAGTTTCACTCTGTTGCCCAGGCTGGAGTGCAGTGGTGTGATCACAGGTCACCGCAGCCTTGACCTCTGAGGCTCCAGCCATCCTCCCACCTCAGCCTTCCAAGCAGCTGACACTACAGGTGCATATCACCACACCTGGCTAATTTTTGTTTCTATTTTTTTTGTAAAGACGAACCTATGTTGCCAGACTGGTCTTGAAATTCTGGCCTCAAGGGATCCTCTTCTTGCCTCCGCCTCCTGAAGCGCTGGGATTGTCATACACATGAGCCACCACGCCCGGCCCATTAGATTTTTAGTTTCTGTAGGAGACATCTTTAAGAGCAGGCTATTCTTTGTGTTTTGAAAAAGAAAAAAAAAAAAAAAGTAACACGGCATTTGATTTTACATAGAAAAAGCCAAGCTGCAGCTCCGGGATGAAGAGGTCCAGGCAGCAAAAGAAAAACACTGGAGAGTTTTATTTTGCAGAATCACAGCAAAGGTTGTCTTCACTCAGGGCAGAAAGGTGAGAAATTGCAGAAATAGAAAGGAAGGGATTTTCTTCAAAGAGCCTCAGAAAGTTGGAGGTGTGTGGCGTTGGAGAAGGGGGCCATAAGGTTGGGGCTGTCTCTCTTCCAGGGGATGCTAACCCCTGTGCCGGCTGTGGCTTTAGGACTTTGAGCCTGGTCGCACCCAGGAGCTAGTTTGCAGGTTTCCATCATGCTCTGTTGTTCCCTCCTAGCATTCTCCCACTCAAGTGTGGTCCCACTTTGCTTTCAGATGCCGGAGCAGCCTTGACCACGTGTGAGCCGAGGCCTTCTGGGGAGGATGGGGCCTGGGAACGCTTGCTATGGATGTAAGAGATCACCCGAGAAAAGGAGAGTGGGGTGCTGTCAGGGGGTGGGAGGAGGGAATGGCAGCCGCCAGGATTCGAGGGGTGGGCAACCTCAACCTGATTCCCAGAGGCACAGAGGGAGGGGAGCTGGAGAAAGTTGGCCATGCTATGACCAAGGAGGATGAAGGCTGGGTCTCTGCTGCTGTCGGACACTAAAGGGCAGCCGGACCTTTGGGAACAGAGGGTGTCTGGCATCTGAGTTACATCCTTACAGGGCTCTCCTCTCATGCATGCGGTACTACCATGGGGCTTGCTGCACAGATGGGGACGCTAAGGCGCTGAGAGGGTAACTTGCTGTCAGTCACACAGCTGTTAAGCGGCAGAGCTGGCATATCCAGAGTCTCTGTAACCCCAGCGCCTGCTGGTCCCCCAGGGAGCAGACCCTTGCCCCACTTCTGCAGTAACTGCAGTGCTTGGCTCCTGCTCAAAGCCTCCCAATACAGAGAATGCTGGGGAGATTCCTTTTCCGGGAGAAGCTGGCGAAAGACAAGCCCCCTTCCTGGATATTCTCAGCGCAGTTCAGGACTTGCTAATCACTCCTGGGCCCCACCTTTCTCTTCTCAGGGAAGGGGCCAAGTTTACTGGTGATCGCAAGGTGATTGCAAAGCGGTCGACAGTGGATCCGGATCTGCGTCGCAAACAGCGCGCGGGCGGGCGGGCGGGAGGGGCCCAGCCCGCCGCGGGGCCAAGGCCTTTCCTGCCAGTCTGACGACCTGCCAGTAGATGGCGCTTTGAGCCCGTTCTCGGCCCCCTCCACGCCCTGGACCTGCAGTCAGCGCTCGTGCCTGACTCCCCCGGAAGCGCCTGCGCTTTCAGAGCAAGAGCTCCTGCGCTGCTCCAGTGCTGCATTTAACAGACGCTGGCGGAGCACCTGCTGAGTACCAGGGCCAGTCCTGTGTGCTGGGTGTTCAGCCTTCCTGGGAGAGGATATACAAGGCCATCGCAAGGCCACTGCAATTCAGTGTGACCGCAACTAGAACAGGAGAGCACTTGATTTCTGGACTGGGTGGCGTTGCACCCTTCTGGGAAGAGGGCTAGAGTTAGGGTTCTCGCAGGGCTGTGCCTCTGAGGACAAGGCCCCACCAAGCACACAGGTGGTGCTCAAGAAATGAACGGGAGTAGATGAAGGCATTCTGGAGGCTGCATGGAGAACTAGGGCCTGCCGCAGCAGCAGCACCACCAGCAGTGGCGATGGCAGCAGCGGGGTCGTGTCCCGGAGACTTGTTCTTTCCCGTTCCACCTCTAGGCTCTGCGGAGTTTAACGACGAAGCTCAGCCCGGGCACCTTCTCTGGAAGATGGGCGCCCTAGATCTGAAGGCGTCCACCGCAGCCAGGCGTCAGGGCTGGCCCCCGGCCTCTGCAGGGAGCTTCAGCTGCAGGCAGCCTCCAGAGGCAGCAGGGGCGGCAGGGAATGAGTGGAGGGGGGTGGGGTCGCCAAAAGGGGGAGGTGCTGTCTGCATTCAGCACCTATCAGGTGGCTGGCACCTTACTGAGCCTGAGCGCTGCCTCCTACGCTGTCCTTACAGCAACACTTTCAAGAGACTTTCTCTTCCCCGTTGGACATATGGGATAATGGAGGCTCAGAGGAGGCGAATCTCAGGCATGAGATGAGCAGTGGCCCATCAGGAGAAGCTGAGCTGTGGGCACATGGAGTAGGTTGCCTAGGGAAGACCAGGTCAGGCCCCCTCTTTTGCTGGAGATAGACAGGGGCCTCTCTATCACTTGTGAACATACCAGTGCAGAGAAGCCTCCCACAGCAGGAGCGAACACCCTCCCAGAGTCAGGCCAGCTTCTGAGCACAGGCACCGCCAGGCTACACCCGACTCAAGCCCCCAAGACTGGCTCTCGTTTCCCAGCAGAGTGCCTGGCTACCCAGGCTCATGGTCTCCAGGGACCACAGGGCACAGGGTGCAGAGTGTAGGGTGGGGAGGAGGGTCAGCAGGAAGCCTCCTCTTAGGACCTGCCACGCTTCCGGGCTTCACATAGGGTCATCCACCTTAGAAGCCTTCTGCGATGCCATTGGCCTGGTTTCTGGTTGAAGTACTGTGAACAGCCTGATTCTGAGCCCAAGTCAACCAATGATGACTGCAACCCACCCCATCTCTAAACTCCACTCCCAAGAAACTTCTCAAAAAAGACACACCCGGCTGCTTGAATACTCTCCTAGGCGCACTTCAACTCCTTTTCCTTTTTTTTCCTTCCTTCAAATAGTTCATTATTTTGTACGGAGATTTTTCTATTCTTTGACTATTTTTTTTCATATATAACCTGATAAAAGGGCTACCGTTATTTCAGAATATATTCTGGGCCCTATTCTGTGCTCAATTACACACCATCTATAGTTGATTTTCATGAAATTTAAATAACAAAGAGGGACGCTTATGTCATTTCTTCCTTATAAAAATACACCCTTGAAATCCACTCACACTGGAAAGCTGCAGCCTGTCTGCTGTTTAACAGCTTGTGTGTCCAGGGGTACGGGCCGCCTCATTAGACGTGCATGCAGAGGGAGGAGTGTCTGAGTAATAAGAGCTAAATTTCACTCACTGTCCCCAAGTGGAAACAGACTGCCCAGAATGCCAAAGTATGTCCTTCAGTGCTCAGCAGCATCTGCTGGTCTCTGCAACACTGACAGCCATGGCGGGCTGAGGGGACACCAGAGAGGCATCCTGTGGGCCATGGATTTTAAAAGGGTATGTGTCTGGAGGGACCTGGAGTGGGGGCTGCCAGTGGACCGGCAGGAACACTCAGTGGCAAGACATTAAAAATCCAAACTGCGCCTACCTCTCCTGAGCCCCTGAAGGCAGTCAGCACCTCCGGGTCTGCATGCCTCATAGCCCAGGCAAAGGGAGAGTGGGAATCCTCCAAGGCTTGACCAAAGTCTTGGGAACCAAGGTGGAGGCTAAGAAACAAGAAGGACCCCTGTGACGGGGATACTGTTGGAACTATGGGGTGATGCTATTTAACATTTAACTCTAAGTTCCCCTCTTCTGGGTTGTGTTCTCCATGTGGGGTCAGCAGAGGGGAGCAGAGGGCATGTGTCCTGATGGGGGCTGCCCAGGGCTGCTGAGAGCACAGGTATCTGGACTTGGGGGTGTGTATGTATCGGTAGGGGGGATTCTGCCCCAGACCTTAGCCTTCAGATTCCTACATCTTGGAGCCACTGCCTTTCACCCTCTGGGATGGACTTTCCACAGAGGAACTAAGCTGGTTTGCTCTCATTTGTAACGTCAGGGCTCTGATAGTGGGCCCACTCCCCTTTACCCTCTATTCACAGAGTAGTAAGACTTGGTTAAATGTGTGAATTTCACAAGAACTTCCTGCCTCTGGGTCTCCCCTCAAAGAAACCAAGGCAGAACAGAACACCCACAGTCACAGGAGCCACTCAGTGGCACCTTAGGGCCTGGACATGACCCAAGTCTGCTTGGTTTTTCATTCACAAGGGCTCCCCCACCTCCTTGGGCCCAGCCTATGATCCTAACCATGTTGGGTTGGGGTCTGGTTCTCCTAAGGGTCCTCGAAAGCATCTTGGAGGAGGTGGAATTTGGGCTGGGCCTTGAAGGGTTTGGCACCTAAAAGGACACACTGGACACGTGTAAGGTGAGGACCAGTGTGGGCAAAGGCCAGGAAGTGAGGTAGCAGGACTCCAGTTTGGAAGAAGAGAAGGTGGCTGTGGCAGGCACATTTGGAATGGATGGTTAGGAATGTCTCGTAGAATTTTAATCAGGGTGAATATATGTGATGTTGTAGGACTGTGAAAACTAATTCTACAACAACCCTTAACCACTAACCATTGTTATAATTATTGTTCAGGTGTGGGCCGAAGTAGTATGGGCAGTGTGTGGGCAGCCCACAAGCCTTGTACTACCTGGACCCACAGCTGAACAAGAATTATAATGATAGTTAGTGGTTAAGGGTGCAGCCTCCTTTAAATCAACTAGGAGGGCGAAAACATCAAAATGAAATACAAACAGAAACAAACCCAATTTGTATTTCCAAGGAGCAGAATAACCATACTAAAGGGAGAAAAGAAAACCCAAGTAGCTGTTGGACCAAATACTTTGATTACATACCCTCAGTGTAAATGCAAAGAAATATTGAACTCTAGGTAGGTGTGCCTTCACAGTGGTGTGGGTATATAGCCATATACTACGTATTGTGCGATTGAGCAAATGAATGAATATATTAAAGTCTCAAATAGTGAACCGAGGAAGGTTAGGAATAAATCTATGGAGTTGGATTGGAGCTGGAAGATTGGACATATGCCTGTGCACACACAGACAGACACACACACACATATACATGTATATGTACATATACACATACATATATTTCTTAGCTTAGTATAATGGAATGGTCTAGAAACAATAAAACCACAGTAGCAATGAGCACACTTACTCAGATTTCAGTTTCTAAATACCATTGACAAATGAAAAGAACCAGGGTTCCTTGTAGGCTGTCTGGTTTCAGGGCTGGGACAGGAAAAGTACAAGTTGAGCCTGCAGCATCTTGTTACATCAGAGAATAAGGGAGTGTGCAAAAAAGGATGGTTCCATGAAGGGACAGGAAAACCAGCTTGAAGAGGACCCCGCAGGCCACATCTGGAACCATTTAAACATCAAAATAAATAATGGTTGTAAAGGACTGTAACCCAGTCGAATAAAAGAAGAATCTATGAGAGACAGCCGCTGTGTGGACGCGCGCACGACCTCCACAGTCCCAGCCGAGCCCCGACTCTTCCGGCCGCCCCCACCTCACCTTGCCGCCATGCGCCTCCGCCGCCTAGCGCTGTTCCCGGGTGTGGCGCTGCTTCTCGCCGCGACCCGCCTAGCCGCTGCCTCCGACGTGCTGGAACTCACGGACGACAACTTCGAGAGTCGCATCTCTGACACGGGGTCTGCGGGCCTCATGCTTGTCGAGTTCTTCGCCCCATGGTGTGGACACTGCAAGAGACTTGCTCCTGAGTATGAAGCTGCAGCTACCAGATTAAAAGGAATAGTTCCATTAGCAAAGGTTGATTGCACTGCCAACACTAACACCTGTAATAAATATGGAGTCAGTGGATATCCAACCCTGAAGATATTTAGAGATGGTGAAGAAGCAGGTGCTTATGATGGACCTAGGACTGCTGATGGAATTGTCAGCCACCTGAAGAAGCAGGCAGGACCAGCTTCAGTGCCTCTCAAGACTGAGGAAGAATTTCAGAAATTCATTAGTGATAAAGATGCCTCCGTAGTAGGTTTTTTCAAGGATTCATTAAGTGAAGCGCACTCTGAGTTCCTAAAAGCAGCCAGCAACTTGAGGGATAACTACCGATTTGCACATACGAATGTTGAGTCTCTGGTGAATGAGTATGATGATAATGGAGAGGGTATCACCTTATTTCGTCCTTCTCATCTGACTAACAAGTTTGAGGACAAGACTGTGGCATATACAGAGCAGAAAATGACCAGTGGCAAAATTAAAAAGTTTATTCAGGAAAACATTTTTGGTATGTGCCCTCACATGACAGAAGATAATAAAGATTTGATACAGGGCAAGGACTTACTTATTGCTTACTATGATGTGGACTATGAAAAGAATGCTAAGGGTTCCAACTACTGGAGAAACAGGGTAATGATGGTGGCAAAGAAATTCCTGGATGCTGGGCACAAACTCAACTTTGCTGTAGCTAGCCGCAAAACCTTTAGCCATGAACTTTCTGATTTTGGCTTGGAAAGCACTACTGGAGAGATTCCTGTTGTTGCCATCAGAACTGCTAAGGGAGAGAAGTTTGTCATGCAGGAAGAGTTCTCG
>NW_016107391.1:6677492-6687792 GCF_001604975.1 Cebus imitator | reverse complement strand
CAGGCTGGAGTGCAATGGCGCGATCTCGGCTCACCGCAACCTCCGCCTCCCGGGTTCAGGCAATTCTCCTGCCTCAGCCTCCTGAGTAGCTGGGATTACAGGCATGTACCACCATGCCCAGCTGATTTTTTGTATTTTTAGTAGAGACGGGGTTTCACCGTGTTGACAAGGATGGTCTTGATCTCTTGACCTTGTGATCCACCCGCCTCGGCCTCCCAAAGTGCTGGGATTACAGGCGTGAGCCACCGCGCCCGGCCACACATCACTCTTTAACATCCCCAACATAGAACAATTCCACATCGAGTACCTTCTGATATGATACACATCACTCTTTAACATCCCCAACATGGAACAATTCGGCATCAAGTACCTTCTGTTATGATACACATCACTTCTTTGGTACTCTTGTCCAAACATATAACCTGGATGTCATTAGGAGGAAAGAATAGAAAAGTCATCTTGATGAGGATTAGGAGCATTACACAAAATAATTGGTCTGTACTTCCCCAAAATGTCAAGGTCATGAAAAACGAAGAAAGGCTGAAGTACTAATCCAAGTGAATGGAGAATAAAGAGATGACAGCAAATTATTTTATCACCAAGACAAGAGAATGGGAGATAGAAGATAGGACAGCCTCCAATCCAGCTGGGGGATCCTGAATTAGATTCTGGCCTGGGGGAAGTAGCTGTGAAGGACATGACCAGGACAGTGGGATGGATAATCTTGAATATGGACCAGGTGTGAGATGATAGCATTGTGTCTGCATTGTGTGTTAAATGGCCTGATTTTGATCATAGTACTAAGGTTATGTTAAAGAATGCCCTTTTCTCAGGAAATACACACTGAAGTATTAGGGCTGAGTGTCATGCTGTCTGCAGCTTCCTCTCACATAGTTCGGTCTTTTTAAAAGTGGGCATCTGTCTGTCTGTCGGGAAACAGATAGAATAATAAAGCACAGGCAGGGAAACATGAACAACTGGGTATTTGGGAATCTGGATATTTAGGAATTCTTTTTACTACTCTTGAAGTGATTTTGAAAGTTAAAACTTATTAAAATAACAAGTTACCAAAAAAGAAAACCCACAACCTATACACACTTGTGTGGGCTCTTAAATTGCTATGGAAATAGTAATATCTGCCTCTGAATGAAGGAGGTCGGGAGGAAATGCCCGGCATTTTGTTAGAACTTAGTAAAGGACATAGATTCTTATTACTAATGCCTACTTTCACTTATAATTATTTATAAGGAAGGAGGGCTCACTCCTTTGTCCTTCTTTTGGATCAGGGAATTTGTGCTATGCTCCTGGTCATGCATTGGGCCCCCGTCCTGCTCCCTGTGCCCATGTCCCAGTTCCTCCCCACTGGTCCTAAGGGCAACAGAACTGAGTCTTTGATGTCCTGGAGTCTCTGGGGGAACATCCCAGGAACCGAGAATAAGGCTGAAATTCTCCCTGACTCATCCTTTGCAGTTGCTTTGGGGAGTATCTGAGAAGGTCCACCACCCTCCAATGGGAACTTAGCAACTGACAAATAAATTTACCAGAGAATGGTGTGGAGATGTTTAAAGGTGAAGACTGTTCTAAGTGTCTAAGTGGGCAGAGCAGGAGGCTGGTGTTAGACGCCCAGATGCCCCGCATTCTGCTCTACCTGGCGCAAGCTGTAGAAAGTGGCCAGTCATTGGCTTTCCAGTTCCCTTGCTCTCCCTGGCCTTCTTGCCTAGCAGAGCCTCCAAAGAGCCAGGCCCCAATTCAACAAGGTCAGTGGTTTCACCCTCGCAGCCCGGCCTCTCTTGACCCATGGTTTTCAGTCTACCTTTGCCTCTGGGTTGGGCAACTCCACTCTAGCTGCCAGTTCTCTCAATATTCTTCGGCCTAGGGGTTCTAAAATGTGTTACAAGAACCCCTGGGGGGAGGGTCCCTCGGATCCTCTAAGGAGGTTTGTACAGTTCTTGTTTTTTCAGCTACATATCTATGTGAGAGTGGCTCTTTGAGTACTTCAACAACATAGCAGAACAGCTTGAATGCAGAAGCAGACAATATGAATCTCTCTGTTGTTATCTAGGAAGCTCTTTATTTCAAGTGATTTGCAAGAACATAAAGCAATGTCACTCTTCTCACTAATTTTTTGTTTTGCAAACTATGTTTTTCATAAAAATTTTATATGTTAACATACAATGGTGTTTTTTAAAATAAATATTTTTCTTTTGATTTCTAAAAGAAGTTTTATTTATAATATTTATTGATAAATGCAATTCACAAAAACAAACGCTCTCCAGGATCCTCAGTAGTTTTTAAGAGATCAAAATGTTTGAAAACTGCCACTCTGGCCCCTGACAGTGTTTTAATAGGAATAGGCTACAGGACCAGGCGTGAGATCCCAGTGCTTTGGGAGGCCGAGGCAAGAAGATCACTTGATCTCAGGAGTTTGAGACCGGCCTGGGCAACATAGCGAGACCTCTTCTCTACTAAAAAAATTTTTTTTATTTAGCCAGGTGTGGTGGTAGCATGTGCCTTTTGTCCCAGTAACTAGTGGGGCTGAGGTGGGAGAATTGTTTGAGCCCCGGAGGTGGAGGCTGCAGTGAGCCCTGATTATGCTGCTGCACTCCAGCCTATAGTGATAGGCTGGAAATTCTAACTCAAAATAAAAAGAAAGAAAAGAAAAGAAGAAGAAGAATGGACTAGGCTATGTGGCAGTAATTACCCCAAACCCCAGTGGCTGAATGCACAAAGAATATTTTCTTGCTCATGCTATATGTCCACCGTGGATTGATGGAGGGCTGTCTTCCACCTTTTCCCTCAGGGAACTAGGCTGAATGACAATATGTTCTCTGGAGCATATTTGGGTCACTGTGCCCATATTGTGAGTCACTGTGACAGAGGGGAAGGACAGCTAGAGGGTCTCACACTAGCCATCAGTGCTGCAGCCTAGAAGTGGCAGGGATAACTTGGACTCAGCTCACTGGCCATTTCTAGCCTCATGGCTCTGCCTAACTGCAGGTGGGGGAGAATATGAGCCTCTCACTGGTCAGTGCCCTTAAAGAGAGAACTGGTAGTGGCTGAGCACCAGTGGTCTCTACTGCTCCCGACGTTGGAGTTTTTCATAGCACCTATTGCTTTCTGATAGCCACTTTAGTCTTATTAGCTATCTACCAAATGCTCTCTGCTATGTAAGCTCTTCTTGGGCAGGTTCCTTCTCTGTCCTCAGTGCCTAGAACTGAGTTTGGTCAAAAATGAATGGGGTAAGGGTGCTGACTCCTGGTCTCTCTGGATGGTTGAAGGCTCAAATAGGGCTGCATCTCAAAGTGCTTCCTGGCGCTACATTGTAGGATGTGTAGTAAGTAAGCACAGAGGGCTCCTTTCATCCAGATACACTGGGCACAATTCTAGATGCTGGTGCTAGCCAAAGCCAGGTGTACCTGGAGAGCCTGTGCCTGCAGGTGGAGACTTGGTCCAGACTCCCATGATGAGGACCAGGGGTGCAGCCCATTCACGGGGAGGGCAGGCCTGTATTTGGCAGGTCAGGGCTCCCTTTTCTCCTAGCCAGTTGCAGCTGTGGGCAAAGGCTGGGTTGCAGCTTCTGTGCGGGATACTGGAGAACCAGCCCTGGAGGCTCCTACAGAAATGGCCGCATGTGCATGGACGCAGGTGCACTCCATTAGCTCTGCAGCCCTGCCCTTTCCCTCCAGAATGCTGGTCTTATCAGCCAGTCCCCCTGGATCCTGACATCTGATGTGGGTTGGGTTGGGGGTGGCATTTCTAATAGAGAACTCAGCCTGGTTGGAAGTGGGGTGAAGGTCCACATAATTCAGTAGGTGTAGTTGACCCTTGAAAGAGGTTGCAATGCTAGGCCCAGGGCAGAGGCAACAGCACTGGTTGGTCAATCTGCTCCAGGAGGCCCTGAGGCAGAATACATTTTGGGATTTTTATGCCCCTCATTGGAGAAACTGACTCAGACTTAAGGAAGGTTCCTGAGCAGGGGCAATTCTCTTACTTCCCTCAGGCTCTGGTGATTCCTGCACCCTTGGGGTACAAGTAACCTTTTTTCCAAACCACGGGGCCTGTGGCCAGACACAATATTTTTGTTTTATTTCCAGGACAGGAGAGGTAGTTTGGATGATAAAATGCTGTGATTTCTGGACTGTGCAGAGCAGAGAGTTCATGGACAGAAAATTTGAGTGGGGGGCAGTTGCTAATATTTCAAAGCATCTCTATGCCACTGCAGAGTCTGAATGCAGACAATTCATTTCAATTCTGGTTCCCTCTTTTAACCAAATGGCATCAGGTGCTGACTAATCAGAAAATCCCCAAATCTTAGAGCACTTGGCTAATGAAGCTTGAAAAATTAAGTGCAAGTGTCCACTACTTTGCCTAAACACATGTGAGAATAATTGTGAAAACAATTATAACAATAAAAACCAAAAAGAGCTAGATCATTAAAGCAACTTTAGCCAAACTGGGAAAAGAAAAAGAGCAGAGCAGGCAGGCTTTGATGGAGACCAGAGCTGAATGGAATGCGTATACCAAACCAGCTTCAGTAACCAGACCAGTGTCACAGAGAACCCAGGGTTTGTGTCATGCATAATCCTAAATTAAAGCAAACCAAAATAACTAGGACCTGAATTCGAAATGAATCCAAGCATCCATTTTCTAAGGCTATTAGAAGTCATCATCAATATGGTCTTTAAATGACATCTGCTGGGGACTGAGCTGATATTTCCTTCATGTGGAGCTTCCAGACTTCAGATACAAAGAAAAAAACAAAATAAAATTAAACACACAATTACCATATGATATAGCAGTTCTATTTCTGAGAATATTCTCAAAAGAATTGAAAGCAGGGACTGGAACAGATATTTGTATACCTGTGTTCTTAGCACTTTTATTCATGATAGCCAAAAGATGGGAGCAACCCATGTGTCCATCGACAGATGAATGGATAGAAAAAATGTGGTATATCCATACAACTGAATTTTACACAGCCTTAAAAAGGAAAGAAACTCTGACACATGCCACAACATGGATGCACCTATAGAACATTATGCTGGTTAAATAAGTCAGTCACAGAGGACACATACTTTATGATTCCACTTATATGAGGCTACTAGAGTGTCAAATCCATGGACACTGAAAACAGAATGGTGGGTGCCGGGGCCTGGGCAGAATTGGCAACAAAGAGTTAGTGTTTAATGGTTGCAGAATTTCAGTTTGGAAAGATGAGAAAGTTCTGGAGATGGATGGTGGTGATGGTTACACAACAATGTGAATGTTCTTAAATGCTTCTAAAGTGACACTTAAAAATGGTTAAAATAGCTGTGCATGGTGAGGAGACAATCCAAGGTGGCTGAATAGGAAGAGCCCTGGAGTGCAGTTCCCAGTGAGAATGCAGAGGGTGAGTGATCACCTCATTTCCAAATGACTTTTTACTGCCCACAGACCAGGAGATTCCCAGGCAGAAAAGCGCCATGAGTCTCTGGCATGGCTGAAACAGCCAGCACAGCAGGTCTTCACACAAAAACTCACACAAATCTGGGTGGCAGTTTCAACTGGTGCCTGGAACACCTGGGAGACAGAGTTGCCCATTCAACTGAAAAAAAAAGGGGGGCTAAAACAGGCAGATAGGTGATCTGGCTCACCAGGTCCTACCCCAACAAAGACCAGCAATCTGAAATGCTCTGCATTGAGAATTTCACAGCAAGTGCAGCTGGACCCAGGACAGTCCAGCTCTGGGGGGGGGAAGGGCTTCCGCCATTAGTGAAGCAGTCCACCATTACTGAGGCAGTCTGCCATTACAAAGACAGTCTGCCATTACTGAGGGAGACTGCCATTACTGAGGCAGTTCTAACAATACCTCTATAAACAAAACCACAAGGAAGTTCACATAGCAGCTGGGCAGAGGACACGGCAGCTCAGCAATGCCTCTGCTGGCAGACTGTAACTAGGCTACCTCCTCACTGGGCAGGGCATGTCTGAAAAAAAGGCAGCAGCACATCAGGAACTTATAAATAAAGCCCCACCTTCCCAGGACAGAGCACCTGGGAAAAAAAAGCCGGGTATGAGTTCCGCTGCAGCAGACTTAAATGTACCTGCCCAGCAGCTCTGAACAGAACAACAGAGCTCCCAGCTCAGCACTTGAGCTCCTATACGGGACAGACTGTCTCCTCAAGCAGTTCCTTGAGTCCTGTATATCCAAAGAGACACCTCATAAAGGAGAGCTCAGGCTGACATCTGGCGGGTATCCTTCTGGGACAAAGATAACAAAAAAAGAAACTGGCAGCAACCCTGACTGTTCTGCAGCCACAGCAGGTGATGTCCAGAAAAGCAGGGTCTGGAGTGGACTTCCAGCAGTCCTACAGCAGAGGAACCTAATTGTCAGAAGGAAAACTAAAAAACAGAAAGAAATAACTTCATCGTCAACAAAAAGGATGCCCACTCAGAGACCCCATCCGAAAGTCACCAACTACAAAGACCACAGGTAGATAAATCCACAAAGATGGGAAGAAACCAGCATGAAAAGGATGAAAACACCCAAAACCAGAACACCTCTCCTCTTACAAGGGATCACAGCTCCTCACCAGCAAGGAAACAAGGCTGGATGGAGAATGAGTCTGATGAATTGACAGCAGCAGGCTTCAGAAGCTGGGTAATAACAAACTTCTCTGAGCTAAAAGAACATGTTCTAACCCAATGCAAAGAAACTAAGAACATTGAAAAAAGGTTGGATGAAATGCTAATGAGAATAAACAGCTTAGAGAAGAATATAAATGAATTGATGGAGCTGAAAAACACAACACAAGAACTTCGCGAAGCATACACAAGTTTCAATAGCCAAATCGACCAAGCAGAAGAAAGGATATCAGAGATTGAAGATCAACTCAATGAAATAAAACAAGAAGGCAAGATTAGAGAAAAAGGAATGAAATGAAATGAACAAAGCCTCAAGAAATATTGGATTATGTGAACAAACCTAATCTACATTTGATAGGTGTACCTGAATGTGATGGAGAGAATGAATCCAACCTGGAAAATACTCTTCAGGATATTATCCAGGAGAACTCCCCCAACCTAGTAAGGCAGGCCAATATTCAAGTCCAGGAAATACAAAGGACACCACAAAGATATTCCTTGAGAAGAGGAACCCCAAGGCACATCATCATCAGATGCACCAGGGTTGAAATGAAAGAAAAAATGCTAAGGGCAGCCAGAGAGAAAGATCAGGCTACCCACAAAGGGAAGCCCATCAGACTCACAGTGGCTCTCTTGGCAGAAACCCCACAAGCCAGATGAGAGTGGGGGCCAATATTCAACATCCTTAAAAAAAAAGAACTTTCAACCTAGAATTTCATATCCAGCCAAACTAAGCCTCACAAGGGAAGGAGAAATAAAATCCTTTACGAACAAGCAATTGCTCAGAGATTTCATCACCACCAGGACTGCCTTACAAGAGCTCCTGAAAGAAGCACTAAACATAGAAAGGAACAACCAGTACCAGCCACTCCAATAACATACAAAATGGTAAAGAGCATCAACACAATAAAGAAATTGTGTCAACTAATGGGCAAAACAACGAGCTTGCATCAAAATGGCAGGATCAAATTCACACATAACAATATTAACCTTAAATGTAAATGGGCCAAATGCCCCAATCAAAAGTCACAGACTGGCAAATTGGATAAAAAGTCAAAACCCATTGGTGTGCTGTATCCAGGAAACCCATCTCATGTGCAACGATACACATAGGCTCAAAATAAAGGGATGGAGGAAGATTTACTAAACAAATGGAGAGCAAAAAAAATAAAGCAGGAGTTGCAATCCTAGTCTCTGATAAAATAGACTTTAAACCAACAAAGCTCAAAAGAGACAAAGAAAGGCATTACCTAATGGTAAAAGGATCAATGCAACAAGAAAAGCTAACAATCCTGAATATAAATGCGACCAGATACATAAAGCAAGTTCTTAAGGACCTACAAAGAGACTTAGACTCTTAACACAATAATAGTGGGAGACTCTAACACACCACTGTCAATATTAGACAGATCAACATGACAGAAAATTAACAACATCCAGGACTTGAACTCAGACCTGGACCAAGCAAACCTAATGGACATCTACAGAACTCTCCACCCCAAATCCACAGAATATACATTCTTTTCAGCACCACATCACACCTACTCTAAAAGTGACCACATAATTGGAAGTAAATCACTCCTCAGCAAATGCAAAAGAACAGAAATCATAACAAATAGTCTCTCAGACCACAGTGCAATCAAGTTAGAGCTCAGAATTCAAAAACTAACCCAGAACCGCACAGCTTCATGGAAACTGAACAACTTGCTCTTGAATGTTGACTGGATAAAAAATGAAATGAAGACAGAAATAAAGATGTTCTTCGAAACCAATGAGAATGAAGACACAATGTACCAGAATCTCTGGGACACATTTAAAGCAGTGTCTAGAGGAAAATTTATAGCAGTAATTGCCCACATGAGAAGCAAGGAAAGATCTAAAATCGACCCCATATCATCAAAATTGAAAGAGATAGAGGTGCAAGATCAGAAAAACTCAAAAGCTAGCAGAAGACAAGAAATAACTAAGATCAGAGCAGAACTGAAGGAGATAGAGACACAAAAACCCTTCAAAAATCAATAAATCCAGGAGCTGGTTTTTTGAAAAGATCAACAAAATAGACAGACTACTAGCCAGATTAATAAAAAGAAAAGACAGAAGAATCAAATATATGCAATAAAAAGGGATAAAGAGGATATCACCACAGATTCCACAGAAATACAAACTACGATTGAGATTACTACAAACAACTCTATGTATATAAATCAGTAAACCTGGAAGAAATGGATAAATTCCTGGAAACTTGCACCCTCCCAAGCCTAAACCAGGAAGAAGCCAAAACCCTGAATAGACCAATAACAAGGGCTCAAGTTGAGGCAGCAATTAATAGCCTACCAGCCAAAAAAAGCCCAGATCCAGATGGGTTCACAGCTGAATTCTACCAGACATACAAAAAGGAGCTGGTACCACTCCTTCTGAAACTATTCCAAACAATCCAAAAAGAGGGAATCCTTCCCAAATCGTTTTATGAGACCAACATCATCCTGATACCAAAACCCAGCAGAGACTCAACAAGAAAAGAAAACTTCAGGCCAATATCCATGATGAACATTGATGCAAAAATCTTCAATAAAATTCTGGCAAACCAATTGCAATAGCACATCAAAAAGCTTATCCATCACAATCAAGTAGCCTTTATCCTGGGGATGCAAGGCTGGTTCAACATATTGAAGTCTATAAATGTAATTCACCACATTAACAGAACCAAAGACAAAAACCACATGATTTTCTCAACAGATACAGAGAAGGCCTTCAACAAAATTCAACAGCCCTTTGTGCTAAAAACTCTCAAGAAACTACGAATCTGTGGAATGTATCTCAAAATAATAAAAGCTATTTATGACAAACTCACAGCCAATATCACACTGAATGGGCAAAAACTGGAAGCATTCCCTTTGAAATCTGGCACTAGACAAAGATGCCCTCTCTCACCACTCCTATTCAATATAGTATTGGAAGTTCTAGCCAGAGCAATCAGGCAAGAAAAAGAAATAAAGGGAATTCAATTAGGAAATGAGAAAGTCAAATTGTCTCTTTCTGCAGACAACATGATTGTACATTTAGAAGACTTCATCATCTTAGCCCAAAATCACCTGAAACTTCAGCAAAGTCTCAGGACACAAAATCAATGTGCAGAAATCACAAGCATTCCTATATACCAATAACAGACTTAAAGAGAGCCAAATCAAAAATGAACTGCCATTCACAATTGCTACAAAGAGAATAAAATACCTAGGAATACAACTAACAAAAGATATAAAGGACCTCTTCAAGGAGAACTAGAAACCACTGCTCAAGGAAATAAGAGAGGACACAGACAGATGGAAAAACCTTCCATGCTCATGGTTAGGAAGAATCAATATTGTAAAAATGGCCATACTGCCCAAAGTAATTTATAGATTCAACGCTGTCCCCATCAAGCTATCTATGACCCTCTTCACAGAACTGGAAAAAACCACCTTAAACTTCATATGGAATGAAAAGAGAGCTCGCATAGCCAAGTCAATTCTAAGCAAAAAGAACAAAGCTGGAGGCATCATGCTACCTGACTTCAAACTATACTGCAAGGCTACAGTAATCAAAACAGCATGGTACTGGTACCAAAACAGAGATATAGACCAATGAAACAGAACAGAGGCCTCGGAGGCAATGCCACACATCTACAACTATCTGATCT
>NW_016107391.1:6675723-6677022 GCF_001604975.1 Cebus imitator | reverse complement strand
AAAAAAAAAGCAAAGAAACAAATCCATTCAAAAGTGGGCAAAGGACATGAACAGACACTTTTCAAAAGAAGGCATCTATGAGGTCAACAAACATATGAAAAAATGCTCAGCATCACTGGTCATCAGAGAAATGCAAATCAAAACCACATTGAGATACCATCTCACGCCAGTTAGAATGGTGATCATTAAAAAATCTGGAGACAACAGATGCTGGAGAGGATATGGAGAAATAGGAACACTTTTACACTGTTGGTGGGAGTGTAAATTAGTTCAACCATTGTGGGAGACAGTGTGGAGATTCCTCAAGGATCTAGAAATAGAAATTTCATTTGACCCAGCAATCCCATTACTGGGTATATATCCAAAGGATTATAAATTGTTCTGTTATAAAGACATATGCACACATATGTTCATAGCAGCACTGTTTACAATAGCAAAGACCTGGAACCAACCCAAATGCCCATCAATGATAGACTGGACAAGGAAAATGTGGCACATATACACATGGAATACTATGCAGCCACAAAAAACGATGAGTTCATGTCCTTTGTAGGGACATGGATGAATCTGGAAACCATCATTCTTAGCAAACTGACACAAGAACAGAAAATAAAACACCACATGTTCTCACTCATAGGCAGGTGTTGAACAATGAGAACACATGGACACAGGGAGGGGAACATCACACACTGGGGTCTGTTGTGGGGGACTAGGAGAGGGACAGCAAGGTGTAGGGAGTTGGGGAGGGATAACATGGGGAGAAATGCTAGATATAGGTGACGGGGATGGAGGCAGCAAACCACCTTGCCATGTAGGTACCTATGCAACAATCCTGCATGTTCTGCACATGTACCCCAGAACCTAAAGTGCAATAAAATATATATATATGTAAAAATAGCTGTGCATGGTGGCTCACACTTATAATCCCAGCACTTTGGGAGGCTGAGGCAGGTGGATCACCTGAAGTCAGCAGTTCAAAACCAGCCTGACCAACATGGAGAAACCCCATCTCTACTAAAAATACAAAATTAGCCAAGCATGGTGGTGTATGGCTATAATCTCAGCTACTTGGGAGGCTGAAACAGGGGAATTGCTTGAACCCAGGAGGTAGAGATTGCAGTGAGCCAAGATCGCGCCATTGCACTCCAGCCTGGGCAACGAGTGAAACTGTGTCTTTAAAAAAGTGGTTAAGGCCGGGCGCGGTGGCTCACGCCTGTAATCCCAGCACTTTGGGAGGCCGAGGCGGGTGGATCACGAGGTCAAGAGATCGAGACCATCCTGGTCAACATGGTGAAACCC
>NW_016107391.1:6641608-6675542 GCF_001604975.1 Cebus imitator | reverse complement strand
AAAAAAAAAAAAAAAAGTGGTTAAAATAGTAAATTTTACATTATGTATATTTTACCACAATAAAACAAAACAACAACAGCAGTGTGCCCCATGGTTCTTAGTCTATAGAGATTCTTTGTGAGGGAGGCGCTGAGCTGCTGTGGATGTCCTGGAGGGGATCCTGCTACATGGGCCCAGGAGCTTCAGGGGCCATCCGATGGCTCTGGAGGGCATGGCAGAGAAATCCAATAAGGGTGAATGTGGGTTTTCTTTCACCTTCTTGGGCAGAGTGGCCATCTCCCCATCAGATGGCCAAGGAGCAGCCTGGAGGAGAACAAAGCCAGGAGGGTAATTTAAAGGTACCCCGTCCTCCCCCTCCAGGGGCAGCCCCTACCATTGTACTGAGCTCCCCACCCCTTTTTCTACCAGGGACCACCAATCATAAATATGCAAAAATAACTGAGGCCCAAATCCTTTCCCAGTTCTGCAGTGGGTCTCCCCAGCACTTGGGACAAGAAGGAAATTTGGAGGCAGGAACGCAGACAAATCAGGCAGAACTTACATTTCCAACTGTGCAAGACACCTCCCTGGAACTCACAGCAGCCATCAAAATTATCACTTGCAAAAGGGGTCTTATCACAGAACAGCTTTCTCACTCCTCAGGGGACAGGGGGTGGGGCCCAGTCTCAACCACAGGGACTTGTGTCTTCATTCATTATTTCTCAAACAAGTCAGTAGAAAATTGAGGTTTCTGAGCAATTTGCAGATTAATAACCACTGGAGATGTGGGTCCATATAACCTCACCAAGCAAAAAAGTAAGACCCTCCCCTCTCTCTCTCTCTCTCTTGAATAAAGACCTACAGTAGGTATCTTGAGATGAAAAAAAAGAGAAAAGCAGAAATGTTAAGTAACCTTTCCTTTCCAGCGTAGCAACTCTACTTGCAGCCCCGCCGCCCAGCAACTCCTGGATTAATCTTTCTTTCTTTCTTTCTTTCTTTCTTTTCTTTTTTTCCTTTTTCTACTCAATGGATTGTGGTCAAGGCCATTGTAACGTGAGCAGTGCCTCGGAGGGGATTGGCCGAGGGGGCTGTGAGGGGCCCCTTTCACAGAGGGCTAATTGCGTTTCAGACCACCAGTATTCGGGAGCTACAGATGTCTTCCTTCATTTGCCTAGGCAGTACAATTGGACCCATCTGTTGCATTTATTCCGCTGGCTCCCCTGCCCGCCCCCTGCCTACCCCCCACCCCCTCGCCACCCCTCCTCCCCTCCCTTCCCTTGTCTGCTGAGCCTAAATTGAAAACTCATCAAAATGTAATCCAAGAGCAGTTTGGCTGCCTAGCCGCTGAGAAGGGGCTCGGTGGGAATAAAGGCCCCCCGCCACTTTTACACATGGGCCAGAGCCCGGGGAGCCGGGTCACAGGCAGCCTTAGGGGGGAAAGTGAGAAGTTAGCTGGCAGATGGGCTGCTCCACGCGGCCCTATAACCTGATGCCTCCGAAGAGGGGCCCTAGCAACGGGCTGGCCCAGGCCGGAGGACTCCGCTGCCCTGGAGGTGGCGACCCCACCTCGAAGGCCTCGCCCCTGGCCGGAGATTTCAAATGGTGCTGGGGCCAGGGCTCATCACTCTGTGACCCCCATCTGCCCTCTCGAGCTCAAAGGGATTTCCAAAGCAGAGAAGGCAGGGACAGCGTGGCCTTGCAAGGGTTGGGGAATGTGGCACTGGGCAAGGCCGGCTGCCTGGCCCAGGGTGCCCCCCTCCTGCCCTGCCCAGGCCTGCCCTCTGTTCACTCCTCCCTGGCTGCTGCCTGGCTGCAGGCTCACACCCTTTCCTGCACCTCCTCCTTTTTCTCCCATGTAGGCCATGAGCTCTAGAAGGTGGGGTAGTGCTGCTGGCACCTTTGCAATGCCCCAGGCTCTGCCTCTGGTTGTGGGGCAGGCTTTGGGACTCTGAGCTTGCCATTAGTACAAGCTCAGGCTGCAGTCTCTTTTGGGGCCCGGTTCTGACACCTGCCCTAGTGTGGGCCAGGAATGGGCCTATCGACCCCAGAACAGCAGATGGCTGCACCTTCCAACCTGTCTGCAGATGACTTCTGGGAAAGGGCAGACTTCCAGCGATCATGATGTTTTAGGATCAATAGGCTTGGAGGAGCAGCTATGGTAAGATTTCATTGAATTGGGTGCCTATGAGGGCTTTGACACCTCCTCGTTGCTGACGTGTTGTGAGTACGTTTTTTTTTTTTCTTAACTTCTTTTTACTGAAATCTACAGTTAAAAAAAATTCATAGAACCCAGTATAAACACACAACACAAAATGAAATCCAAAGGTTCATGAATACTTCCTCTCACTTTATGCAATGTCCTCTGATATTTTCTATTCTGATATTTTGTTTCATTTCGTTCCAATGCTTAAAATGCTGATCATCTTGATCTGTTAAATTGCTTTCACAACCTACAGAAGCAGCAGTTCTCAACACCCACAGGCATCAGAATCCAATCTTGAAATGCATAAAAGAGCAGGCTCCTGGGCCATCTTAGAGAGTTGGGATAAGTGGTGCTGGGGTGAGGACCAGGAACAGGCGTCTGGGTGTCCAGCCCACAGTCTGAGCTGGAAACAACAAGAGGTTAACCATGGTGGTTAGCTCAAGGTGGGGTGTTCCCAGATCACCTCCTCCCCTCTACCTCCCTACCATCCTTAATTAAATCCTCACCCAGTGAGAGTGTGGATGTCAGGCCTGGCTTGGCTAGCTTTTAATTGAAGTGTTAATTTGCTGCTACAGAGTATGGGTCCTGCAATTCTGGAGGCTTCATTTTCTGCCATCCTAAGCTGATTAGCTTTGTGGGGGCGGGTGGTGGTGGTGATGGGGGGAGTGGCACAAGCCATCAGCAGGGGAGCTAGCTGGGCCAGAATCAGGCCTTGGAGCTGCCTTTGGAGACAGAGGGCAGGCCAGGGCCACAAAACCTTCTGCACCTGCCTCATTCTGCCCACCAGTCGCCAGGCAAACACCTGCCCCAATGGGCCTCCAAGGCATTGACCTGGTTTTTGCATCCCCTCCCCTCCATCTCGGTGATAAAGAACCATCTTCATCCTGTGACTCTTCTGCTCACACACCATTGTCTAAAGAGGAACAATCAGCTCCTCAACTTGTTGCTCAAGGGCCCCCAGGGGTGGCTCCAGGAGCACCTCCTGGGGCTTTCCTCTTTCACCCTCCCTTCATCCAAGCCAGGCTGGGCTGTTTCCTAGCCCCAGTTGTGCTATGTGTCTCCCCTGCCAGTCCCGGCCCCTTGATCTTATATGCTTCCACCTGGAATGCCCTTGCTGAATTGTGCCAGTCATGAACCTGGCTTTGACTTCAAGAACAGCAGAATCCTAGTGCTCCTATGATGATCTCTCTCCCTCTCTTTCTCTCTCTGTCTGTCTCTCAGCTTTGCTTGCTCCCTCTGTTCTGGTTTTGTGCTCATACGAAGGCGAGATGGCTATTATCCATTCCAGGCTTACATTCTATGAGCTAAACGACCCCAGCAAAAAGAGTGTGGATTTCTCCTTAGTTCTAGGAAACAACCTGAAATAGAATCTAATTGTTCAGCTCGAGTCTCTTATACATTCAACTTAGCATTCATGTAAGGACACGCTTGTCAGATATTTTTTCAGAAGTGAAATTGTGGGATTCTAGGAAAGCCCATTTCTAGTGTACCCAACATTCTCTGTCAACACTTGTGCTAGTGACACATAGAAGCTAGTGAGGTCTCTACGGCCCCACGAAATGCACAGTTGTCTAGGTTCTAGCATAAGCTCTGGAAGAATCCCATGCATGGGTTCTCAAGGATCCTAGATTTGACACGGCCATTGTTAAAGTTTGCTTAAATCTTGTGTCTCTTAGTGCATTAATAGGTAACTGAAATAGCAGCTCACTTGCCAGGTGGCATTTTTGGTTGGCATTTAGGATGAGACTGGCCCACCCTGACCACTGGAGTTCAGAGCCAGCAGATTGCCTGGCTAGTGTGTGATTTAAGAGATGTGCGTGGGTGTTTCTCTTGAGAAGTTTTATGGTCACGATAATAATGGCTAGCATTTATCAAACACATACCATGTGCCAGGTACTATGCATTAGTCTTCACACCAACCCTTTGATACCATTATTATCCCCAATTTATATATGAGAAAATGGAGGCACAGGGAGATAAAGCAGCTTGCCCAGGGTCACCTAGCTAGGAAGCAAAGATGGGTTGCCTCCCGGGTCTAGGTGTGTTATCACCATGCAATATAAAAATAGCAGCTGCAACGATGATAGCAGCTGTGTGGCCTCTCAGTATATCTGGCTTTTGGTTGGCTGTGAGAATGAATGCAGTCTTACTTGGTGTTCTCCTCTTTCTTTGTAGCGGGGCAGCTTACAGGCAGCTTGTGGCAGGAACAATGCAGGTATCTACCCAGTGCAGGCTTTCACATTGCTCATGGTGCCCAAGAGGCTTCAAGGAGAAATTCAGCACTTGGACCACCTGACTTTATGTCAGCTTTATATTACATCGTTTTCCCACTTTCCAGCCGTAGCACCTTCTTACTGGCCCCCAAACATGATACCCGTGGGTATCCTTAGAAAATAGACTACAAAAACGTAAGTGCTAACATTTCATTGGAAGTTCAACCCCAGGAAAGCAGAAGTAAGGGAAAAGAGGGGTGAGAGGAAGTGGGGAGAAGGAATACAAGAGAGAGCATTGAGCTAGCCACTACATGGCTACGCACAGAGGTGACTGCGTGGTCCTGCAAGACACCTTCATGAAGCTGCATGAAGCACCACACAGTTCAGAGGAGGAAGCGAGAACTGATTTGCCGGCTTTTGTCTCTGATTAGTCAACGTCCTCCCATGCAGGGTATCCATTGCCTTATCTTTCTGGGCTGTACCGCCTGGCCCTCCAGCAGTTGCTAAGAAGCCAGTTCCCAAGACAGCAGTGGTGGCATCTGCAGCTGAGCCAAAGCATGCTAGGTGAGCCAGTGAGCACACAAACAGTGCACCCACCTGTCCACTACAGACTGCAGCCTCCCAGGCCTGGTGGAGTGAACTGGTTGGTATGCGTGCATGAGAAGTCTCTGGGTGCTATCTGGTTATGCTGTAAGTGACAGGAGGAATGAGAAACGATCATCAGAACAATACATGCCAGAAAGCAAGGCATATGTGCACATTTTCGCTTGTCCCAGTCCTCCCAACCCCTTAAGGGAGTCTGTGCACTTTGAGAAATGCTGCTGCTTCCAATGTGCTCGGTGGTCTCAAGCCCATAGTCACATGCACAGTCTAGGAACCACTCCTCTGTGCTATGTCACTTAAGTAGGCACTCACTTTTCCCAGATAAATCAGTCATTCCCAAATCTGCCCATCCGCATCATCAAGCACCCACTTATTCCTCCATTCAGTGCTGAGTGCCTAGCCTGCTCCAGCCTCTGGGGATACAGTGTTGACTTAGACAGAATCCTGGTTTCAGGCAGCTCAGTGTCTCCCAGAGAAAAGACCCATGAAAAGTCACTGCATCACAGCGTGATAGACACAGTGATGAAAAAACACCTGGGGTACTAAGAAAGCACCATGGAAAGACACTAGCCAGAGTGATATAAAACCCCAAACAAGAGTTGCTTACACAAGGCAAATGTCTATTTTTCTCTCCAGGTTTTCTATCCATGGCAGTCATGGTACCTCTACTTCACGAAACCCTCAGGAACCAGGTTCCTCCCATTCCTAGTTTGTGGCCTTCATCCTTATCCCCTGAGATGGTGGCACTGTTCCAGGTGACAGGGTGAAGAAGAAGATGAAGAAGAGGCAAAGGGCATTCTCCAGCCCTTGAAGAAAGCTTCCTGGAGGGTGCCTGCTGCATGCAGCCACCTTTGCTTAATGTTCCACTGGCCAGAGCTGCATGGCTCCACCTCACTGCGGTGGAGACTGGGCAGTGTCATTTTTCTCTTGCTCATGTATCTAGCTAAAAATTCTATCATGGCAGCCTCTGCCACAGACACATAACACACAGAGGTGGTGGTGCTGGGAATTGGGGCAGTAGTTCTTGAAGGAAGTGGCACCTGAGGTGTCTTAGAAGAGAAATGGGTAGAGGGGAGGGCTATTTCAAATGGAGGGGTGTGGGCAGAGCACGGGGGTGCAGTCCAGCAGCATGCCTCTCTGTGTGTGCACGGGTGCACACATGTGTGCGTAGATGTGGCCATGCTCAGGGAGTGCTGTCAAGGGCTCACGCTGGAAGGATGGGCAAGTCATAAGCCATGTGGTTCATGAACCTCAAAAAGGAACTTGGGCTTTATCTCCAAGTGCAGTGAGGAGCCACTGGCACGTTAGGAAGTCAAATCTGCAAAAGGAGATGAGTGGGGAGAGGAAGTGAGAGGAGAGGAGAAGGTCTCTCAGTCTGCTGGGCTGGCGATGGGGGTGGAGGAGGAACAGGCTGGAGGGTGGGGAGAATCAGGTCCTTTTGTCAAGTTTGAGGAAGTTGATGAAGGATAGAGAGGGTTTTGGGGGTGGAGGAGTGTCTGAGCAGGTGAGTGTGGAAGAACTGGACAGAGAAGGCTGGGAACTAAGTTTGGGGAGGTGTGTGTGTTTGTGGGGTTGTGTGAGCATATGAGTTTGTAGGCATGAGTGTGTGAGTGTTTGTGGGGTGTGAGTGTGTGGACATGAGTGTGTGAGTGCTTGTGGAGTGTGAGTGTGCAGACATGAGTGTGTGAGTGCTTGTGGAGTGTGAGTGTGCGGACATGAATGTTTGTGAGTGCTTGCGGGGTGTGACCATGGGGACATGAGTGTATGGGTGCTTGTGGGGTGTGAGTGTTCGGACATGAGTCTGTAAGTGCTTGTGGGGTGTGAGTGTGCAGATATGCCTGTGAGTGCTTATGGGGTGTGAATGTGAGGACGAGTGTATGAGTGCGTGTGGGGTGTGAGTGTGCAGACACAAATGTTTGTGAGTGCTTGTTGGGTGTGTGCAGACATGACTGTGTGAGTGCTTGTGGGGTGTGAGTTTGCAGACATGAGTGTATGGGTGCTTGTGGGGTGTGAGTGTGTGGACATGAGTGTATGGGTGCTTGTGGGGTGTGAGAGTATGTGAGTGTGTGAGTGCTTGTGGGGTGTGAGTGTGCGGACATGAATGTTTGTGAGTGCTTGTGGACAGTGAGAGTATGTGAGTGTGTGTAAAGTTTGAGGAGGTGGAGCAGTGACTGATGATGCCCACGACTGGAGTATGGCTGTTAACAAGGACAGTTTGAGTGGTAAGAGGTCACTGGAGTCACTCGGGGCCTGCAAATGTGATCAGCTCTTCAGGGTGAGAACTGGTTGTCTGACCAGATACTGAGATCTTCAGAGGCAAGGCCTGGCAGAGGGGAAGACAGCGCCTGGGTCACTGTGGCTGTTACCATCATCACTGTCATCATCTTTGGTCAGCTGTGGGCGGGGAAGGGGGCGCTGGGATGTGGCATCTGGTGGCTTGGAGAGTTATTGCTTCACATGTTTGCTCCTGGGTATGGAAACACATCCCGGGTAGATCAAGAACAGGAGCTGGGCCGGAGCCAGGCCTCAGGCAAGAACTGTGGGCCAAGGTGCCAGTGCCTGTGGTCCAGTGGGGTATCTAACAGTCGCTAGGAAACCAGGACGGCCTCTGCCCAACGGAAAGCTCCCTGCATGGAGGGCCAGGCGCTGGGGACTGCTCTCCTGGTGCCCCAGGGATAATAAGGACTTCAGAAAGGACAGCCCCCGACTCAGGGCTCAAAGAGGCTTTAGTTCCTTGTTTGGCGGCTTAAAAAAGGCAAACAGAAGCTTTTCTCCTTTGGGGATCAATGTGAATCCCAGAAAATCCCATTATTTCCCTTTGAGATCAGTGGCCTGCTCTTGAGGGCATTCTCTTCCCCAAGGCAACAAGCCCTCTCCTCGCCCTGTGTGAGCATCCTGTCCCTGCGTGGCCCCATAGATGAGGGGGTGAAAATGGGGTACAAGTGAACCCCAGCTTGCTGACAGCTGTCTCCTCACCCCCTAATCCACCCTAACCCCTCCACGGCCCTAGGAGCAGGGAGTTGTATGTAGAGATGAGACGGGGTGGGGGACAAAGCCACTAGAAAAAATGTTTTTCCATCTCTCCTTTTCTAGGAAGTCATTTTCGACCTCGGAAGATGGCTGAGAGATCCTGCTTCTCTAGGCTATGCCTCATTTGGGATGTGCATCTGTGCTGCCACTTCCCACCACGATCCTCGGCAGGTGGGACGCATATCATCGTGGGAGGATGTGCATGATGGTGGAAGATGACATTTACTGAGCCTTTACTTGGTACCTGGCACTGGCTAAGCTCCCTTAATGTGTTTAAGAACCCTATGAGGAGGGCATTATTATTATTTCCATTTTACAGATGAGGTGACTGAGGCATGGACAGGCCAAGTCACTGACCCAAGGACATCCATGGTAGGTGGGAGAGCCCTACCTGGTTCATAGGATGTTAAGGGATCAGCCCTGAACTGTCAGGCTTTCTAGGAAGTTGCTCTTATTGGGCCTCTGTTTAGATTAAAAAACAAAACAAAACAAACAAACAAAAAAAACAACAAAAAACCCCTCCAGTTTAATTTTTCCAAAAGAGAAAATCACTGGAGCATGCCTGACCACTTATCCATATTGACCACCAACAGCCAGCTTCCTCCTTTCCAAAATCTGCATCCCAAACTCATCTATCCTGTGTGTGCTGAGCGCTAAGCCAGGGCCCAAGGGAAGAGCAACCAAGCAGAGATCACTCCTTGCTATGTGCCGGGCCTGTGACAAACGCTTTCCAAAACCCCTGGCCTTCATAATCCTTACCATTTGGCGATCAGAGCAGACCGTGCTGGTCTGTGATGGATTAACGAGCGGGGTGAGCCCTAAATGACGAAATAGGGTCTCAGAGCAAGGGCAGGTGTCTTGCCTAGTAATGTAGAGTCTAGACAGGAACCAGGATTGTCTGACTTGGGAAGTCACATTTTGATCCACTGAGGTCCCCACACAACTTGATGACATCTCCTGTGCATTGCTTTTTTTTTTTTTTTTTGCCTGGCTGGCTGCCCCATTCTCAGTGGTGCTTCTGAAAGGGACAGGTTTCCTTGAAGTAACTTCTAAGTGGGTAAGATGTTGGCAGCAAGTCCTTCTCTGTCACTTCTAATTCAGAAGAATGTGGGTGTGGTGTACTGGGAAGCTCAGAGGCCCGTACTCTCTGTTTTATGAACCCTATTTGACTTTGAGACACACACACACACAGAGGCACAGGACATGCAGCCCCTATGCGGGAGTCTTTTGGAGATGTGCTTTAATGCAGAGAGAAGTCTTTCATTAGCATTGAAATAGGTGCTCCAGAGAGCACTTGAAAGCTGTTTGCTCTTTTAAGTAGGCTAAGACTCCCCAGCTCTCTGGAGCCTGCACGGTGGCTGGCCTTATGCCTTTCTGAGAGGAGCCCTGCTGCAGACTGGGATGTGGGGTTTTCAGGCAGCTGCTCCTCTCATCATTCCCAGGAGCATTCTGCACATCCCAGCTGTGGGTTTTGATCTGGGAAATGTGAACAGAGGGGCCCTTGTGGAGCCCGGGCCTGGCCCAGCTCGTCCCTCCTGCAGTTGGCCTACCCAGGGTGACTACCTCTCTCCCTCTGGGCTTCCCTTCACTCAGGCAGGACTGATCAGCTTAAAGAGGCTGTGTCTCTGCTGGGCCTCTTGGCCTCTCTGTCCTCCCAGGTGGCCTCTGGGCAGACTGATGCCGGATTTGCACTTACTTAGCCTGGAGAAGAAGTTGGGGACGGATGGCCAGAGATCATAGGTTAAGAGGGGTTAAGCCTTCACCCCAGAAGGTCACTCATCAGGCTTGAGACAAGTATCTCACAGGTATTTGCCTGAAACCTAGAGCAGAGGTAGGCCTTCTGGGAATGTTCATCCACTTATAGTCGCACGACTGAATGACAGGGATATGTTCGAGAAATGAGTTGTTAGGTGAGTTTGTGGTTGTGCAGAATCATAGAGAGAACTTAAAACCTAGATGGTATATATGCTTTTACTTATATACATTTTTATATGGAAAACCAAATGTCCCAGCACCATTACTGATAATCAGTCATCTCTCCTACTTGATCTGCAATGTCAATATCAAAGTGCCATACATCAGATTTCTATATGTGCTCCACTACCATCTTATGGGACCACTATCATATATGTGTGGTCTATTGTTGATTGAAAACGTTGTTGTGCAGTGCATGACTGTACTAAGGAAATACCATCCTCCTTGTATAGACAATCCATACCCCAGATTTTATGCAAGTTACTGCTTCGTGGGGCCTCTGTTTCCCATCTTTCCAGTAAGGAGTTTGGACTTGACTGATTGGCAATCAATGGCAGATAGTTCATTATCTTGGTCAATTAGAGCCTTAAATATATTTCTATTCTTAGGCAATGAGAGGAAGTTAGGCTAGGCAAGACAGATAAAAGGGAAAAGGACAGCTGGCCTTCATCAGAATTCCTAAGAGGGGTTGTAACATCTTTTTCCTGGGGATCTGGGTGATCAGGGCAGACCTTGCTGGTCTGTGATGGAGCAATGAGAAGAGTGAGCCCCAAGCTGAGCCTCAGCTCCTTCCCATCTGCCCACCTTCCTTTTCCCTTCACAAGAGGCTATGGTAAGCAAATGGATTTGATTCAGAGGAGCCTGATTCATCAAGCCTGATCCAAGCTCTAGGGAGCTGGTTTGTCCTGAGCACATGGTAGAGTTCCATCCAGTGGGAATAGGTGGGACATTTTTCTACCTGCTTGCCTCTCAGCCAGGGGCAGTGCTATGGTGCACCGGTCAGGATGGTGGCATCCCAGTGTCTGCCAGCTATGCAGCCCAGAGTTATAGGCTTCATGCAGAATGGACACACCAGATGTGGCCAGCTGCCCAAAGCACCAACCAAGGCTGCATCTTTGATGGACATTGTATGAGCAAGACCTGGTGGAGAAGTAAATTGAGGGGAGAGAAATTTCACAGACTATCCTTTTCCCCTACAGGAGCTTTCTGTTCCCATTCAAAGGAGTGCTCAAACCATCTCTCCAAGGCACTTGGGTCAAGGCCACAGGTTCTTCCAGGACTCTGGAGGAGTCCCATTTTGTTTGTCAAAGGGAGGCAGCTGGTCTGGGGAAGGGACATCCGATGTTGATGAGGAGGGACTGAGGACCTGTTGGGGCTTCATAGCATGGCTCTGGAGTCAGGAGGAATGAGGGTTAATCCCAGGCTCCATTTCTGGCTGTGAAGCGTGGACAAATGACTTAACTTCTCTGTGGCTCCCCCTGTCAGATCTACACACCGGGGTAATAATGGAGCGTCCGTGAGCAGGCATGCGAAAACACACAGCGAGCACTGGCAGCATAAGTGCTCAATAAGTGAACAAGCGATGCCACAAATAACAGGAAGAGGGGGCCAGGCATTGAAGGAATATGATGTTCAAAATGATTACTCCACTGTGAGTACCACCTGTTACTTTTTGCGGCCTTTGATCTAATCAACAGCCCCATGGAGGGGAACTGCTGCTGTCCCCATTCTACAAAGGAGCCCACTGAGGCTTGAAGTGGGCTTGGGTTTGAGCCAAACCTTGGATTCAGAGCCTTAGGCTTACCCTGACCTTGGGCCTTGGGCACGGTGCTTCACAAGGGCAGAAGGCTGTGCCTACCTTCATCTGTGAAAAGGGTGGAGAGGCTGGAGGAATGCCCGTGTTCCCTGGAGAAAGAATTGGAAAGAGGTGAAAACTGAGTATATACATACATATATATAGACGGAGTCTTGCTCTGCCGTCCAGGCTAGAGTGCAGTGGTGCAATCTCGGCTAACTGCAACCTCCACCTCCTGGGTCAAGCGATTCTCCTGCCTCAGCCTTCCTTGTAGCTGGGATTACATGCACCTGCCACCACGCCTGGCTAATTTTTGTATTTTTAGTAGAGACGGGGTTTCACCATCTTGGCCAGGCTGGTCTTGAACCTCTGACCTCATGATCAACCAGCCTCAGCCTCCCAAAGTGCTGGGATTACAGGCGTGAGCCACAGTGCTTGGCTGAAAATGGAAGATTTTAAAGGCAGAAGGAGCTGTTGCTCTCACAGCCTGGCTCCTGGCTGCATACCTGGCCAGGACACAGAGAGGGTTTTAGGACATGCCAAGGCCCAGGGCACAAACCACAGAAAGTGGATCCAAATGGGTGGGCTCAGCAGCCTCTCTGTTGGGTGGGGGCTTTTGAGACTGAGTGGGTGGGGTGGGGCCCACACTGTTCCCTCTCCCAGCAGGGATAGATGTGGCAATCAGGAACAGATGGCAGTCCCCTGAGAGGCAAATGGGAAGAGAGGAGAAACCACGGCCTCATTGACAGGAGAAGGGTCAGACTAGGAGCAAAGCTCGGGAAGAGAGATACTTCCCTCCTGGGTATCTCTATCATTGGGGGCCTTGCCCTACTTCTCCCTTGGAGCAGCCTGGGGTCCCCAGTAAAGGTGGCACTGGCAGGACAGAGAGGAAAAATGGGTCAGAGCTGCCCAGTGGTTGTGTGCAAGGGCTGGGGATGGCAGAGCTATCTCACCCTGGGGGACCTTAGACAAGCCCTCTGTCCATGAAGCAGATGAAGCAGATGACAGTGCCCACCACAGGGAGCCTTGGGTGCAGGGATATTCAACTGGCATCACCTAGGTCAGGGCTGGAGTTTTCCTGCCCACCTCTCCACCCCACTGAGTTTTTCAGGAATCTCACTGTCATTGTGGGGATATTGAGGCCTACAAAGGGGAAAAGCGTTTTCTTACTATTTGTCTATGGGAATATCTGAGGGCTCTGGAGCCTAAAGCAGAAGCTTTAATGAAGTGAATTGGGGTTGGGTGGTGTGTGTGTGTGTGTGTGTGTGTGTGTGTGTGTGTGTGTGTTGGGTTGCTCTGGTTGCCCTGGGAGGTTTGATGGCAGGGAGTGGATGATGACACTTGGCATAGGCGATGCTGGGCACTGGGGTGGTCCTGAGCCTACAGCTAAAAGGAAAAAAAATCTCCAGTCAGCTTTGTGAGTTACTGCAAGCTGTCCCTAGAGGCAGAGTTTTCCCACTCCTCCAAGAGCCCTGTGGTGGTCTCCTTAGAACTCAGGCACAATCTCTGGGAAGACCATCTCGGGACCTCTGGACCCCTGCAGATGTGCCTGTCTGGGCCTCCTTTCCCTCACACTGTTCCATCTTCTCTGAGGGTGGAAGGAAGAAGCCAGAGACAACAGGCGCTCCTCTGCCTGACCTGTGACAGGCTCAGCTACCAGGCGTTGCTGCTCTGCTTCCCAACTCAGCTGCACTAAATAGGGCTGCACTGAGGGAATGGGGATGAGGGCCTTGTCAGTCTGCCTGAAAGGATGGGGATGGGGGTGAGGTGCGAGTAATGGCCACGGACCCAAAGGACCAGCCACATAATAAACGGGGAACTTTCAGCTTTGCACTCCATGGCCTGGAACCCCAAGTGAAGTTTACAAGGAAAACTCTTAAGCCTTTAAAACATCTTACTGAACATCACCCCACATGATACTAAAAATAAAATGCCTCCAGATCCCACATTAAATAAAATTTATAAAGAACTATAGAAGGTAGTGGATTTAAACTTGACTGGATAACAATGTTATATTAGAGGCATTTACTTCAATGCTTATTAATTTCACTTTTGCCGTGGTGTGTTTGTTTTTAGAGCCAGTAATGTTTTCTCAAGTCTCAAACGTTTCCTTAGGCCCCGGAGAGAAAACCCACGGCTTTGTGCTTGTGTTTTGCGGGGTGGTGGCTGTGGGTGGGGTTCGATGAGTGACGGCCTGTCCCCCTCCGCCAGCCTCCTCAGGTCCTTCGGGAGGCGCCAGATTGTGTGGGCGGCGTCGCCTGGGGACGGTGGGATGGGGCTCCCACCCGGCCGAGGGCAGAAGCGCCTTCTTGGCTGGCTAGGGAAGCTCCGCCAGAGTGGCCTCCTCCCCTCCCCCAGGCCGGGGAGGAGGCCGCGGAGGGCTCTGCCATTGGAGAGGCTTTCATCTCTTTGTTTTTACAGTGATTAACCCGTAAGAGCGCGCTCCGAGCGTGGCTCCTGGCAGCGCAGGGGGAGGGGAGAGGAGGGCCGGGCAAGGGAAGGGATGGAGGGGGGTCTTGGGCTTTGTCGCTTTTAGGGAACTCTGCTGCCATAGCAATGGGCCTTTCTATGGCCTGACTTTGATTTCGATTCATTGAAAGAGCCTGTCTGCCCAGTCTCACGAGTGGAGAGGGCGTTCCGTCTTCTCCAGCCTAGCCCCGCGCCCCTCGCACTGGGGAGGGTAGGACGCAGCAGCAGGGCCAGGATCCGCGGGTCTGTAGGTGGTGGAGGTGGAGGAGCCCAGGACTTAATTTTGGGTACACCTCACCCCTCCTAGGGTCCCCCAAGATGGGCGCCTGGCCTTGCGCGCCTGTTCCCCTGGGAGACCCTTCGTCTCTCCGGGCATCGGGACTGGAGGGAGGCGAGCGGTCCAGCCCTTGTCTGGTCGGAGAGAGGCCTGGGCACCTGCCGGTCGTTCCACCTCTGCATGCATTTCACACTTTCTATCCTGTTAGGCGTCCGCACTCCTATGCCAATGAGGACTCCCCTTCCCACCCCTGTTTTTTTTTTATGTCACGTGGATTTAATCTAGTTAGACGATTTTATGCTTAAAATTGCATTGTTAACAGCAATTGTTTAAAAGTAGGCCGAGAGCGAGGGCGCCCAATCTTTGAACAGGTCGGGTTTTGCATGCCTCCGCTCCGCGCCCGTGGATCGCTGCACGAAATCGTCCAGCGCGGAGCAGGGCGGGGAGGGGGAGAGACACAAAGCAGTTCTCGGGCTTTCTCGTTACTGAGCCTTCGAGGACGTTTCCCCGAGCGCAAACAGATGCAAATGTCTTTGCAAACATTGCACAAAGCTATTCAGAGAGAGGCAGCCTCTCGAGGCCTCAATAGCCTTTTAAACCTAGTCCAATTGCCCCCAAGCAGAGGTAAAGGGTCCACACGCATTTTTTCACTTTGGCTGGAAGGGGGGCGGAGGAGGCGAGGGCCTTGGGGAGAAGGGTTTGAGGGCTGCTCTGGTTCAGCGGTTCGTGCCAGCGACCCCAGCTGCAGCGTGCGGAAGACCGGTAGGAGGGTGCGGTGGCCCAGGGCACTTACGAGCTTCGGGCCGGGCGGGGACCGCGGTGCAGCCGAAGCTGGTGCCGCGGGAATGCGCGCACCGGAGAGGACCCGGGGCCTTTCAGGCCCACAAAGGCCGCACTAAATAGCGACGCGCACAATAGCATGAAGGGGCGCACTCAGACCCTACTGGAACGCAGTAGATTCACACCCCTCCGAAGGGACTAATAAGCTTTTAACTAAAGCGCTCCGCTCCGCGGTCGGTATGCCTGGCATACCCCTCCGGGTACGCAGACTCAGTCTTCCGCGTCCCTTGGAGGCCCAAGGGCAGCCGCTGAGCTGAGGGCCAGGCATTTTCTTCTAAGAACTTCGCCAGCAGAGGAGCCTGGGGCCTGCCGGTGCGGTCCTTAATGCACCCCAAACTCACATGGAGCTCGCGACCCCGGAGGTTTGGCATTTCCTAGCAGTTCCGAAAAGGATGTCGGGACCTCTAGACTCCAGGCGGGGCGAGGAAGAAGCTCCAGTAAAAGATGCCAGCAGAGGCGCGGCCTTAGTCAGCTGTGGCCAAGCCGCCGCCACCTCCAGTTCAGGGCTGGGCCTTCTTCCCCGTCGCCGCACGCGGCAAGTACTCTGGACGCGCTGGAGGCCGAGCCAGAGCAGGAATGAGCGCTGAGGGCTCGGAAACGCCCCTTTTACCTTCGCCCTCTTCCCTGCGCTGGGAGACCTACTTCCATGCCACCCACATTTGCTGAAGCCCCTCGGGGTTCTGCCTTCACCCACCTTCTGGCCTGGTGGTCTTAAGGACAGAAATCAAGCTGTACATAGCCCCAGAAATCCACCCACCTTTCCTTCCCAGTTAAGCCATAGTCGGTCTAAGCCAGTTGCTGGGGTAGGGAAGAAGCCGCCTCACAAAAGACGGTGAATGTTTGGGCTTCAGAGGCAGCCTGGAGGTGTCTAATCTGCTGGCGGCTGTCACTCCTGAGTCCCCAAACTTTACCTTAAGGGCAAGGGATATATTTCACTCCCCACAGGAAATGCCCTGTGGAAAGTGTTCCCCAGTGTCAGTGGAATAGATGAGTGAGTGATGTGGTGCTCTGGGCACGGAAGTCTCACAGGCACTGAGCAGTGATTTACTTTGAGTCTTGGGCGTCAAGGAAGAAGCCTCCTAGCTTCTGGTAGTAGTAGGTCTTAGCTCCAGACGCGATCCAGGAGCTCCTCTGTTAGAGGCCGAGTTTCGTGTGCGGCCACAGAGCTTTCCCCACCTCAAACGCCCAATGTCATGCTACTGTGGTTATCCGCATCTTTCGGATGAGCGCGTCCAGGTTCGAAGTTGCCGTTGCCTGCCAAACAGTGGCAGGGCCAGGTTTTGAACCTTGGCAGTTGATTCCTAGGGTCGATTATGAATTTCTTACAAACCGAGCTTCTTTCTTCTCTAACCCTACCCCCACCCGCAGCTCTGGAGACCATTTCTCCAGGCTGGGGGACGCAGCCTGCCTCCCAAGAGGCGCGTTCCTGTCGCCTCGGGCAGGTGCAGGCCGGGCGGGCGCGTGGGGCGGGGCAGGGGCGTTATCTCCTGACCGACGAGGGCCGCACATCTGTTTATCTCTGAAGCGGCGCTGGATTGGATTTCTCGATGTTTATCTCCCTCGGAGGAGCAGCTCGCTGGGGCTGCAGAGAGCGCAGCTGCGGGCTGGGCAGTGATTGACGGGTCGGGAACAGGGCCTCCCGTCCCTCCTCCGTCTGCGGGGGCGCTTGGCTGCCCACCGCCCACCCCATCCTAGAGCGCTGCAGGTGATCTTGCCGGCGGCCAGGTGCCTCGGAGTTCCTCCGCGCTCAGGCCTCCTCCTCATTAGGGACGACTTAGCTGGGCCAGAGAGACTGCAGTGTTGACCTAGTGAGGCAGTCTAGGGCGGGATATGGGGAGCGGGGGAGGTGGCCAGTGAAAAGATGGATGAAATCCTAATGAGTCCATATCCTAACCTGTCAGGGAGGCAGCCTAGGGGAACCGAGGAAAGGCCCTCGGAAGTGCCCTTTGCTCTCAAGAATGCCTGGGGCTAAGAGGTGAGCCTTAGTACTCGGAAGAGGTACTGGGTGAGGGAGCTTCCAGGCCACGAGTAGGGCTGCTTCAGGAGGCTGTGAGGTCACAGGAAACCCAGAGTTGAATGTTTGTCTACCTTCCTTAGCTATCCCACTACGCAAACCAGGTGACCGCCCCACTTTCTTCTCCATCATTGTGGTTTGTACTTAGTTACACAACCACCTGACATGGTTGTGTGGTTGGTGAACCTGGGCTCCTGCCGGTAGAGCTGGAGCCTGAAGTAGTGTTCAGGCAACCCTTGCTGCTGGCTAGGACTATTGGACCTTTGAGGAGGTAGGCTGACTCATAATGTTGCAACTATTGTTCATAAGGCTCCTAGGATCATGAGAAAAGGCATTTGGATTTTGATCTTTTTCATGCTGGGCCCCTACTTGGTACCTGTTGTCCTGGTGTATCACATGAATGTCAGCATATGTTGGTGACTTTAATTCTCCCTGCTCCAGTGACTGCCTTAGAAATGTGACATGTCCCTATAAAGCTTTCATTCAGTGCCCTCACTGCAGCCAACATTCAACTGCCCATTTTTCACTTTCCAGCCCACTTCAGAGTGGGCTGGATACCCTTTGCGCTCCTGTTGCTAAGGGACAGGCAAGCATGTTTTATCCCTTGCAATGGTGGTCTGGGGTCTAGGAGTGACTGGAGACGCGACACTCAGGAACCATCTGAGCAGTGCATACTCTACTTGGCCACTTGCTGTGGACTCAGACTCTATAGAGGACTTTGGTTGGTCTTACGTACATGCTGGCCTGGCAGTGTGGATGGGCCTATATCTTCAGTGATGAGATACAAGTGCCTGGATTTATAATTTCACCTAGATTATAGGGAGCTGGCTAATGGCAATAACCCCACAATAAACTGACATGTCATTTTGATGGGCGAATGGATGCTGGCTGGCCCCACTTGGGACAAATATCCACCTCCTTGGGCAGAATGGGCACTGACTCTGTGTGTGGGTAGGAGGGCTATAGATTGTTCCAGAGTGCCAGGAAGTACAGCCTCCCGGAAGTGAAGCAGGAGCTGGTGTGGGCAGCCTCCAGTGTCCTTCTAGCTCTGTGCTCTAATGAACATTTAATGTCAGGTAGGGTGGGTGGTCCGTGAACGCTACCATGTTAGTTTCTCACTTTTTATGTTGTCCTACAGAAGCAGAGCATGGCTCTTATGAATGTTTATCAACTCAGAGACCACAGCTTCCATGGAGGGCCACCAGCAACAAAACTCGTTCTGATACAGTGAGAAATGAGACAGACCAAGGCTGCAGTGCATTCTGCTGTGTGTGTATTTATCTTTTCCATAAGATAACAGAGGGACAGGGAAGGTCTTATTAGTGCCCTATTTCTTGCTAATGAGTCATGATGAGGCTATCATGAAACAAAGCCTGTTTCGAGAAATGACTAGCTTTGGCTGATTCAGGCTTCAAGATTTGAAATGTTTCCCTTTTGTGAGTTAGAGTGGCTCCTGCTAGCAGTGGCCATTAACGTTGGTGTCTACCAAGACAGAGGCCCAAGCAGGCCAGGGCAGGCACGACTCTGTCTTCCCAGCCATCACACGCAGGTGGAACTTAATCCATGATTCCCATGACTTCTGAAACACATCTTCATGTTTTGTTTTAGAAGATACCTTAATGGCCTCTTACCAAGAAGAGGCTTAAAAGGTTTTCCCTCTAAGAACCAGGTCGTGAGCATCTTGAGGTGAAGAGTCAGGAATGGGAGGAATTTAACTGCCCAGAGTTGCTGGCAGCTGCGAGGGGAGAGCCTGGAGCCTTGACTGAGAAACAGGCTCCACAGGGGCTTCGCTGAAGAGAGGAGAGCAGATCATGAGGCTGGAAAGACAGGCTTGGGGAAGGACTGAGGAGTCAGTGCATAGCCCGCTCTGTCCTCTGGAGCCTTGAGAATGTTTGCTTTTAGAGTGAGTTAAATGGAGATTATCCTGGGCTCACCCCTAAGGCCTGCCAGGAGCTGAAGACAGGGCTTAAAGCATCCTGTGTGAGGGCCCCTGGGCAGTGCCCTGGAGAATCCTGGCAGAGGCTCCCCCCTCTGGTTACTGGCTCAGCTCTCCACATACTGCTAGTCCTTCTATCATTTAGGCCACAGCCTTGTACTGGCTGTGGCTACTCCCTGTTCTCCGTCCCATTGTAACAGACCCCTTTTAGACCAAGCCCTTTGAGTTGGAACAAGAAAACAAAGGCTGGCCGTTCAAGGAGAGGCTTCTCTTTCTAAATATTTACCCTGCTGCCCTGATTAATCATTAAGACTTCCTTTGTGTGGGGCTCACAGGCACAAGCCATTGACCCCCAGCCCACCATGCTTGACATAGCCAGTGGTTCAAGCCTCCCCTCCCTTCCCCCGTCTCATTTAGGGGTAAAGATGCAGAGGCTTGAACCACTTCTTCCTTCTGGCCTTTTGGAGAGGCCCTGGGCCAGCCACTGGCTGGCAACACTTAAGAGGTGCCTCTGACAGTTCAGGTTTATTTTCTTTCTTTCTTTTATATGGTCAAAGGATATTTGAAGATTGAGATGAAAGTTTTCCAAGCATTTTAGGAGTCCATTCCAAGGCAGCTCACGTTCCTTCAACAAATGTCGATTGAGTATGTGCATGAGGTGAACCTTGTCTTTCCTTCCAGAGTCCTTAGAAACCAGCATAAGCCTGATGCACTGGAGGTGCTTAGAAAAACAAAGAGAATCACAGAGCAGCCATGGGAGGAAGTAATCAGGTAGAGAGGAGACTCCTTGAATACCCCAGCAAGCTCTACTTCTCAGAGTTTTACTGCGTAGGATTCTGACATAATGTCCTAAGCAGGTTTAGTTTTAGGCGTCTATAGAAGACATTTTCTGGAAAACTGCATACGTTAGGTTGTTGTAAATTGGAACCTTGGAATTGCCCCAGACTCCTAGAAATGGGATAAGGGGTGTGAGAGTCCTTATCCAAGTGGTTAAAACATTCGTTGTTTCAGTGGGACAGAAGGTTGGAAATGGTTTAGCTGTGTGGTCTGTTGTGGAGTGTCTCATGAGGTTGCAGTCAAAATGTCAGCGGAGGCTGCAAACTTTTGAAGGGGTGACTGGGAATGGAGGAGCTGCTCCCAAGATGGCATGCTCACACTGAAGGCAGTTGGTGCTGGCTGTTGGGGAGGGCCTCAGTTCCTCACTTTGTGGATCTCTTCATTGGGCTATTTGAGTGTTCTCAAGACATGGCAGCCAACTGGCTGCCCCTAAAGCAAGTGTCTCAACAGGGGCAAGAAAAATGCTGCAATGTCCTTTCTGACCCAGCCTTGGAAGTCATAGCCTATTGTTCTGCAACATCCTTGTATTAGTTCATTTTCATGCTAAAGACATACCTGAGACTGGGAAGAAAAAGAGGTTTAATTGAACTTAATTCCACATGGCTGGGGAGGCCTCAGAATCATGGTGGGAGACAAAAGGCACTTCTTAAATGGCAGTGGCAAGAGAAAAATGAGGAAGAAGCAAAGGCGGAAACCCCTGATAAACCCATTTGATCTCGTGAGACTTATTAATGATCACAAGAATAGCACAGGAAAGACTGGCCTACTTGATTCAATTATCTCCCCATGAGTCTTTCCCACAACACATAGGAGATATAATTCAAGTTGAGATTTGGGTGGGGCCATGGTCAAACCATATCAATCCTACTGGTCAACACTGATCAGAATAGGAGGGCACTACAGAAGGGCATGAATGCTGGGTGGGGAAGATGGCAGGGGTGGTCTTAGAGGCTATCTACTGCACCTTTTAACATGGTATGTGTTTTCTTGTTTGTTATATTTATTCACTGTTTTTCTTTCACTGCTAACTGTTTGAGAGCAGGGTTCTTTGTCTTTCTTTGTTTCCCAAGTTTCTAGAATAGTGCCTACTGCATAGAAGACATGAAATAGATATTTATTGAATTGCATTCATTGCATTAATTTGAATTGAATTATTTCCAAACAAAAGTCTGGCCGGAAGGGGGTGGGAGAAGTAGTAATTAGTGCTTCTGACGTGTGTTGTAAACCAAAGAATCTTCTGCCCTTTATTGCTACTTATTAAATATGTACGGTATTTGCTATGTTGGCCTTTTAATTTTATTTTTCAAATAAGGCACTCTTGTATTTGAAGGTACCTACTAAGCAAGATTTATAGGATCACAATCCTGCCTTCTACTCTATAGGAAATAAAATAAAAGGGATCTTTTAAATCTTTCTATTCCTTAGTTTCCTCATCTGAAAAATTGAATATTGCCAGCTATTTCCTAGGGTGTTTTTAAGGATGAAATGAGATAAGGATTGAAAGTTAAGTAGATCTCATACAGTAAGCACTCAAAAAATAAACTATATCCATCAATTTTAGAGGTCACTGGGTCAGGAAACAGGCTGTGAGAAAGGTGGAAGAATCCTCTCTGCAGCTTTTAGGACTGCCTGGATAATGCATCAGGCATGTTGTCCTGTGCTAAAGGTATGAATTAACACCCACGCTGAGGCTCCTGCTGACGTGGATGACTGGAAACAACCTGGGTGCCATCTAGGAATCTTCCTGGACAACTTGGGGAAATTTGGAGATTCACTTGCTAACTCAAGAGCACGTTTAGCAGGCCATCATTTGAGATCCTATAGGTTCTGGTCCTGGACTTGCAGAGATGATAGAAGTGCAATCTCTGGCCTCAGTGGTCTCACTGTCTTTAGGGAAAGACTGATAAGCTACTCATTCTGATGTGGTGGTCAGTGCAGTTGTAGAGATGAGTCCCTGGACCCTTGGTTCAGCGTTCAGCTAGGACTAGGCATGCTGCCTCTTTGGGACTTTGGTGCAAGGTGTCCCCAAAGCTTTCACTCCCAAGCATGGCTGTTTGTGCAGAGACAGCATTATAAATGGAGTGATATAAGCTGAGTTTTAGGATTGGGTAAGAGTCGGGAGCGTAAATGATAGGAAGCACGGAAGGGTATGTCCCAGCAGAGAAAACAGCTCGCAAGCATGATATGGGGCAGGAGGAGGGAGCATGTGGAAGTCATAAAGACAGATGAAGCTGAAGGTACAGAGGAAATGAATGGTCTGGAATCTTATCCTGTAGGATTTTCATTCTGTACCCCTGGAGAGACCTAAACAAAGATTGAGGGTGTCAGACTTGTATTTTAAAACCCACTGGTGGCCTTCTGGAGGACAGACCAGAATGGGTGAGACCAGAGGCAGGAGATGAAAGGGGAACCTGGTGCAGAGACTCTGCAGCCGTGGGTAGTAATCATGGATTGCAGGATTCCACTGGGCATGACCCAGGGACCCTCCCAGTCTCATCTGGAAGAAGAATCTAAGGTTTCTTCCCTGATAGTCTGCCCTAGCTACTGCCAACGGAGGGAGTTCTTGGAGGACCACCCTACTATTCAAAAGTGGAAAAAAAGGGAAGCAGGGATTTTGGTCCAATGACTGCACCTGCTTTCTCCTACTGGAGGGGAGGACACCCATTTAAGAAGAGTGGTCCACAACCCCCTCGTTTCTCCTTTATCCCATTTGAAATGCTACTGGAGCCTTTACAATGACCCTGTACTTACTCCCAGCATTTAATTTTATGCCTGACTCATTGTACACTTGGGATAAAGACTATGGTTACATGCTTCATTTCTTCTGGAAACCATGGCCTAGGACCCAGCTCCTCCACAAAACATAGCACAGCGTCTAGCTTTTAGCAGGACCCAGTTAGTAGATGACATTGGCAAATGAATTCAAGCACTGCTTTCAAATCCTTTTTGCAGAGAAGGTGTGTGCACACACATTTCTACATACGTGTACACACATGTGCATGCCTCCCTGCTCCCCAAGCTATATTCCAGAATAGGTTTTAACAGATCAGTCTCCACCCCATTCCCTCCCCACCCTGGGTTCATGGCCAGGGAAGCAAAAGATGAGCTGAGTGCTTTTTCTTTTGAGTCAAATGACTCAGATCTGTTAAAGGGAGACACATCTGTCATGCTCAGCCTGGGGACTTTGGGACAGATCTCTGGGGCCAGCCTGCAAATCTTGAACCAACTCACTCCTTTAGATGGGTGATAAGGAATCCTCCAACTGACCATATAGGGACAGAGGGGACCCTGGGTTTCCTGTGCCTCTTCCCTCCACTGCTGGGCCCTTCCCTGGTGCTGGGTGCTCGCTGTAGGGATCCTTGTCTCCCACTCCATGTGTGAGGCAGCGGCAGGGGACAAGTGTCAGGTTTTTGTGGTGGAGAAAATCTGGAAGTCCTGAATTTATTCCTGAATCAGCCATCTGCTAAGTGTGTTCTCCAGGAGTATGATACATTTTTTAAAGCAGTGGGGGAGGTGAGAGGGTGAAGACTGGTGATTCCTTCTCCACCTCTTCCTTGCTGTTCTTGGAGCCATGCAGAGAGGTGCCTTGGCATCCTGAAGCAGCATGCACCTGGGAGTCAGATCCAGTCTCAGGTTTGGCTCTGCCGCTTTCCTGACCCTGCCCTTTAGTCTGTTTCCATCATGAAATGGGACAAACATGTGCATGCTGTTCACCTGACGACCCAAGGAGTCACTGTATGCACAAGGTCTTATAAACTTAGAGTGACTTGAGACTGCCATTTGCTGATGGTACTGAAGCAGAATCTGAGAACCAGTGTTCAGCTAGGACCAGGCATGCTGCTGCTTTGGGACTTTGATGCAAGGTGGCCCCACAGCTTTCACTCCCAAGCATGGATGGCAGGGAAGCTGGGATGCAGCTTTGGAAGCTGACCTTTGGTTATCAATTAATTAAAATTCACTGATTGCTAAAGGGGGTGGGGAAGGGAAGGGATGAAGCTGGCACCTGCTCTAATGGGGTGGGTGAGTGTGTCCCCTGCCCCCAGCTGCAGCATCCTGGCTTGGCCTCAGAGTCTGACAAATGTCTTTTCTCATAGAAGAAAGGAACGAGAAGGGGGAGCAAGGCTTCAAGCTGAGCCGCAGAAGGGAGTACAAGGTTGAATCAGATGACCCCACCTGCTCTTTCCCACCCCTTTGTAAATACTTCAGATCCCAGAAGAAAAGGAGCATTTTCCCCAGGAAAAGTAACCAACCATTCTGGTTTACCCAGGACTGAGGGGATTCCTGGGATGCAGGAGTTTCAGTGTTGAAACAGGGGCAGTTCCAGGTGAACCAGGATGGCAGGTCACTCTACCCGCGAGGTAACTGCCTCCGGATAGTTTATTACTGCTGAATTGATTGCTCAGCTGCTCCCTTTATTTACTACAGGAGAAGCAACTTTTCTCCCCCTCCCACCCCCACCCCTAGGAACAGCAGAACAAGGAAACCTCATTTCATCTTAGATTTCTGCATTGCCAGCACTGTGATTGGTATCAAGGAATAGATGATGGATGAAACATGTTCTTTGATTAACTGAAGGTGATCTACATAGGTCACGGTGAGATGTGTTGGAAGATATAAGGCCCATTAAATGCATAATTCATGTGAAAATAGCGAGTTCAAAGGATGTCCATCAAGCTCTGCCTGAAAATAAATCTGAGATAAAATGGATATGTTAGCTTTTCTTGCCAGAGTTGTAGCCAGTAACTTTGGCATTTGAGGGTTGTAAATGCATGTGACCAGGGCTGTGTGTTATGGTGGGAAAGGCCTGGATTTGGCAAGTGGATCCTTATTTGAGTCTTTGCTCTTCTACTTATTCACTTTTACCTCAGGCAAGTATTTCACTGTCCCCCAGCCTTAGTGTTCATATCTGCAAAATGGGTAACATACTTACCACAAGGTTGCTTTGATGATTAAATGTCACACCACCTATAAAGTGCTTGGCATGCAGGTGCAGTGTCTCACACCTGTAATCCCAACACTTAAGAGGCCAAGGTGAGCAGATCACTTGAGGCTGGGAGTTTGAGACCAGCCTGGCCAACATGGTGAAACCCCGTCCCTACTAAAAATATAAAAATTAGCTTGGCATGGTAACAGACACCTGTAATCCCAGCTACTCAGGAGGCTGAGGCAGGAGAATCGCTTGAACCTAGGAGGTGGAGGTTGCATTGAGCTGAGATCGCACCACTGCACTCCAGCATGGGTGAAAGAGGGAGACTCTGCCTCAAAAATAAATAAATAAATAAATAAATAAAAGTGCTTGCCATGATCCCTGAACATAGTAGAGACTTGACACCATGAAATCCCTCAAATCTTTCAGGGACCTTAACTTTCACTTTGCTTATACAGCTAGTGCTCGACTTACGACCACGATTGGTTCCTACAGACCGGTCGTAACACGATTTGGTCATAAGTTGAGTAGGCTATATGTACAGTACTATGAAATGATGTTATAAAAATCTTTAAGTCGTATTTTATCATAATTTTCTTTCATTGTTGTTATATATCATAATTTTCTTTGTTCATTTTATGCCATTTGTATCATGTCTACACCATTTTGTTTCTTATTTTTACATTCATCAGGTTTAAGTAAAACACTGCATTACCAGTACAACTGGTTTAATATTTGCAAAACATACAAAATTACAAAATACAGGTGTAAAAAATACCATAGGAAACATTTTCCCAATTGCAAAACATATCAAAATATATAAACATGTACAAAACATTTTTTTGGCCGCTGGTGCTTGGCTGCGGATTGTTGATGTCGTCATCTGAGGCAGCAGTTGGGGCTACCGGAGTTGGTTTTTTCATAAACATGGTGAGCTTTGTCTGAATTGTATGTTTCTTTTTTTCTTCATAAATTTCACGATACGGACGAAACACATCGTGTGCCATCCGTTCAATCCTTGCAAATTGTTCGATGTTTGGGTCCATTGCTTCAAAATGTATAAGAAGTTTATTGGGAGGGGTTTGATGAAAAACATCCAAGACACAAAACACAAATTGCTGTATCGAGTCTGGGATAACAGTTGAAATGGTGCACGTGGAGATGGTAGTGCTGCCGGAAGCTGGTCCGCACTGTCGTACGCCCAGCTGGGCAACGTTTGTGCTGCCAGATGCGGAGCAGCCGTGGCTAGCGATTGTGGTGGTAAAGTCGAATGGTCATAAGTTGCATAGATCGTAAGTCGATCAATACCTGTACATGCTTTTCTAGCTTTTTGTTCTTAGCATATTTTATAATATTTGTTTCATGCAGTGGAACACACTTAAGATATACATAAGTTACAACATAAAACAAGCACCCAGAAACTTATCACCCAACCTAAGATCTAGAGCAGGGGTCCCCAGTCCCCAGGCTGTGGGCCTATACTGCTCCATGGCCTGTTAGGAACCAGGCCGCAGAGCAGGAAGTGAGTGGTTGAAGCTTCATTTGGATTTATAGTGCCCCCCTCACTCGCAATGCTTCCTGAGCTCCGCCTCCTGTCAGATCAGTGGCAGCATTAGATTCTCCGAGGAGTGCGAGCCCTATTGTGAACTGCACGCATGAGGGATCTAGGTTGTGTGCTCCTTATAAGAATCCAATGCCTCATGATCTGTTACTGTCCAGTTGCAGGAAAACAAGCTCAGGGCGCCCACTGATTCTGCATTATGGTGAGTTGTATAATTATTTCATTATAGATTACAATGTAATAATAATAGAAATAAAGTGCACAATACATGAAATGCTCTTGAATCATCCTGAAACCAACCCCCGACTCTGGTCTGTGGAAATATTTTCTTCCATGAACCTGGTCCCTGGTGCCAAAAAGGTTGGGGATCATTGATATAAAGCGTTCATTTTCCAGGGCTGCCATAACAACTACCACAAACTGGGTGTCTAAAAACAGCAGAAATTTATTCTCTCACAGTTCTGGCCAGAAGTCCAAAATCAGGGTGCCAGCAGGGCTCAACTCTCTCCCAAAGGCTCTGGGGAAGAATCCTTTCCTGCTTCTCCCAGATTCTGGTGGTTCCTGGAATTCTTGTGGAAGCATAACTCCAATCTTTGCCTCTGTCTCCACTTGGCCTTCTTTCCTATGTCTGTGTCTAAAACCTTCTGCTTCTATTTCTTAAAAGAACACCAATCATTGTACTTAGAGCTCACCCTACATTAATTACAACTACAAAGACTCTATCTCCAAATAAAGTCCTGTTCCCACTATGAGGGGTTCAGACTTGGAAATATCTTTTTGGGGGCACTCTTAAACCGACTATGATCATCATTACCAATGGGTATCCCTCTGCCCCTGCTTTTTCCATTAATGTTATGTTTCTTAAGAGTCACTCATGTTGATATAAGTCGCTGTAGTTCATTCATGCTTAATACTCTGTTGGGTACTGATAACCCAATGCATTTACCCATTCTCCTAAAAATGGACATTGAAGTTATTTCCACTCTGAGGCATCATAAACAATGCTTCTTTATCTCCTGGTGCTCAAGTACAAAAGTTTATCTAGAATGTAAGACTAGGAGTTGAATTGCTGCACCCAGGGTAATAGATGAATAGCATTTTGTAGGATCATGTTGAATTTTTTTCCAAAGTGATTATATCAATTTGCATTCCCATAAGTCAAGTACAAGATGTTCAAAGTAATTTTTTAGTCCAGGAAATGTAAACACTTCAGGATTTGTCTTCTCTGTGGCAAAGAGCATTAAATGATAAAATCTCATCTCTCCTGATTTCTTCTCTATAGCAGATTATTTCTGGTGGGTCTCTGCCCATGGAGAGAAAGTGCTAGACCCTGCAGTCTCACCTGCTTCTGACTGCTTAGGCCCCGCCTACTCCACAAATCCATCTTAATGGGTCATTAGAGGTGCCTGGAAACTCTAATTATGGTATAGCATTTCACAGGCTTACAATTAAGGGCTGTGTTTTCTAGATGCCCAAGTGAAGTCTATTGTGGATGATGCATCTCAGAGAGTTTGCACCCAATATAGTCAATAATGAATATAAAAAAAGGTGCTTGCCTTTAGCATGAGGGACCTCTTACTGAGGGAAGTGATATAGGCATCCCCTAATTGGTTGAAATGACATGTATCAAGGCTGGTGGAGTGGAAGGTATGCTGATGCCCCATGAGAGTCAAAGTAAAATTGTGTATTCTGGGGGGCTTTTTCTGCAGAGAGAAGGGGGACAAAACACCATTTGTCCCAGTTAGATCATGGAGATCTCACTACAGGGACAGAATATGAGCACAATAAAGGGTCCTAATAAATCCTCCTGACTGATAGGGAAACTGAGACCCAGAGAGAAGATATAATCAGCCCCTGCTGTAAATGTAGGGCCTTAGGGAGAGCTGCATCTTGTTTTGAAAGCCTAGCTAGTTGTCTTAGCTTGTCTTCTCTGAAAGCATAACCTGGATCAGGGATTCTTGAGCAAGTTATTTATTAAATGAGTGCTTCCAGGTAAGACCTATACAGGATATGTCAGGGAAAGAAGCTGGGAAAAGTTGTGGGTTAAGCCGATGTCCAGCTTTAGTCTGATTTCTTTTTTTTTTTTTTTTTGGTCCTCTAGAGAAACCAGAAAAGAAGGCTGATCTTATAGTAGGCTTCTTTAGAGTATGAATAGCACCTTGAGATTGTTCCATCATGTACCCTCATTTGTGAGTCATTGGCTATAGGCTGCCCTGAGGGAATGGAGTAACCACCCATGCGTTCCCTTGCCCCTGCAGCTGAAGGCAATTCTGTTAGCAGCAAATACTCACAGCAGCTGATGCGATTATTATTTGTGTTGGGGAATGGTGTGTGGTCTAGGGATGAGGATTTGATTTGTGCAGATTCTACTGATCACCATCTAATACCAACTCACACTTTTGACATCACCTCCATGAGAGTAGGGATCAGAAATGCAGAACTAGGGAATTAAGACAAATGTGCTTCATCTCCCCCTTCCTTTTTATTTATTTATTTTTTTCTTTTGGGACAGAGTCTCACACTGTTGCCTGGGCTGGCGTGCAATGGCATGCTCTCAGCTCACTGCAACCTCTGCCTCCCAGGTTCAAGCGATTCTCCTACCTCAGCTTCCCAAGTAGCTGGGACTCTAGGAGTGTGCCACCATGCACACTAGTTTTTAGTAGAGATGGGGTTTCACTATGTTGGCCGACCGGTCTCGAACTCCTGACCTCATGATCTGCCCACCTTGGCCTCCTAAAGTGCTGGGATTATAGGCGTGAGATACCTTGCCTGGCCCATCTCCCCCTTCTTTCAGAATGTGTCACCTCCTGTCTGCAGCAGACGAGGTGGTGACACTCTGTTGGTGCATAACTTATTAGACTGCCTTGCCTCCAGAAGCTCCACCCATTTTTCTCCTTCTCTTGGGCCAGGGAGTTCCCTGGAAGAACTCTCTCTCTAAATTGTGGGGAGACCCAAGCAGGCAGGGCCACTCTCTTTGGGGGTCTTTTGGGACATTGGTAGGATGTGGCTAGAGCAGCAGCTGAGACTCTTGCAGAATTCAGGAAAACAGAAACTATTCCCAGGATGTCAGACATAGGGAAAAGGTACCAGGGAAGGGGGATGCAGAATAAGTGGGGACTGGAGCTATTGTGATTTGGATGCAGATGATTTCTTTGGCCCATAGGCTGTTAAATTACTTGGGTGGAAAAGGATATAAGCACACCGGAGGTGAGAACCAGAAGGTGTTAGTCCACCCCTCACCTCACACCTATTTCATCTCTGTTCCTCTTTTCCTGACTTTGCATCCCTTATCAAGAGGCCTAAAAGGGAAGATGGGCAGGGACCGTGGTCATCCTGCAGGAGATGCCATCAGACTGTAGAGATGGACTGGGGTTGGGATTCAAAAGGGAAACATTCTGTTGCTGTGATTCCTGCTCAGAGGATGACGTCTCTTTCCAAGTGGGTCCCCAGTAGAGTCTGGCAACAGAGGAATAAGGCAAATTAGTTCTCTCCCCTTCCTATCCTGTTGGTGTCTTTCAGCTCTGCCACTGGCTTTGCTCACAACAGCTGCTGAAGCCACTTGCTTCATCCCACATTCTACACCCCTCCTTCTCCGCAGCCATCTGCTAGAGCACCTTTGTTTGCAGAGCACTTAACCTGTGTCCTACAATGAAGCTTTCTGTTCTGACTCCAGGAAACTCTTGGGTGCAAATCAGGAGCATTTAAACTAATATTTATGAAGCTGCCATCATCTGGCCTGGCTGCATTGGTGCATGCAAAAGCCTAGGATGCCCCCTAGTAAATGCCACTAACATTCAACTCAGTACCCTTCCCAGAACTTACAGCTTTGGTGTGCCGAGGCTTTCAGGACACTTCCAGAGCAGCAGCTGGAGAAACCCTGTTCAGGGTTGGTGGAAAAGCCTATACCCTGGGTGATGTTGTGACGACAGGGAAGGAGGAGGAACAGCAAGGGCTTTGGACTTCTTAATCATTGGGCTTCAATCTCAGGAGTCACCTGCGACCACAGATTTTCTGGGTGGGAAACCCCTATTGAATGCTACCGTGGGAAACTCACTGTGCTAGGTGAACCAGGAGGTTAATTGCCATGTGCGAGATTGTGTGAATCAGGGAGAGAATGTAGGGGGGGCACGTTAGACCTCCTCAAGCCCATAGGAGGGCAAGGCAGGTGGTGTGTGAGCTCATGGCTGGTGCCAGCTACTTGGTCTGACCTGGTCATGTCCTTGGTCACCACCCTCAGGGCTGGCCTCACTGGGATGGGCTGGCCCTATCATCATTTTCCTTTTTCTTTCTCTCAAGGACATAGCCTTCTCAGTCAAAAATGAGCTTAAGGCCAGGCACAGTGGCTTGCGGCTGTAATCCCAACACTTTGGGAGGCCAAGGCAGGTGAGTCACTTGAGGTCAGGAGTTCGAGACCAGCTTGGACAACATGATGAAAACCCGTCTCTACTAAAAATACAAAAATTAGCTGGGTGTGGTGGCGGGTGCCCGTAAGCCTAGCTACTCGGGAGGCTGAGGCAGGAGAATTGCCTGAACCTGGGGGTCAGAGGTTGCAGTGAGCTAAGATTTTGCCACTGCATGCCAGGCTAGGTGACAGAGTGAGACTCCATCTTGCAAAAAAAAAAAGCATGAAATCTTATTAAAAGAAGGATATAACATATCCAAAGAGATCTATGTTAAAAGAAATAATAGACCTAAATATAAAAGTTAAAATTATAAATTTTCCAGAAGAAACCTGAATATTTGCAATCTTGGTATAGGCAAATATATCCTAGATATGAAACAAAAGCCTGAATGATAAAAGAAAAAGGGTAACTTGGAATTCATAAAAATTAAAACTTTCTGCTCTTCAAAAGATCCTGTTAAGAAAATGAGGCCAGGCATAGTGACTTGCACCTGTAATCCCTGCACTTTGGAAGGCCGAGGCGAGCAGATTACTTGAGCACAGGAGTTTAAGACCAGCCTGCACAACATGGCAAAACCCCATCTCTACTAAAAATACAAATATTAGCCAGGCATGGTGGTGGGCACCTGTAATCTCAGCTACTCAGGTGGCTGTCGGGGGAGAATCACCTTAGCCCTGTAGGTTGAGGCTGAAGTCAGCTGTGACTGTGCCTCTGCTCTCCAGCCTGGGAGACACAGTGAGAGCCTGTCTCAAAAAAGGAAAAAACTAAAATAAAATGAGAAGACAAGCCACAGAATGGAAAGTAATGATTGTGATAAGTATGTCTGATGAAAGAGCTGCATCTAGAATACATAAATGGCCTTCCCAACTTATCATAAGAAGACAATCTACAAATAGGCAAAGGAAAAAAAAAAGTAAGTGGCAGGAATTAACCCTGATAAAAATTAATAATATGTAACATGAATTTTGTTTCAGAAATATACTTCACTAGTACTTTGGTTTTTTTCTTTTCTGTTATCTCTCTCATAGTAGTGTTTGGGATTAATGACTATCTACCACATGGGATGCATTAATCTGATTGTATAAATGGGCAAAGAACTTGAACAGGCACTTTACAAAAGAAGATACATATAAATGGTCAATAAGCAAAGAAAAGAATACTCAACATCATTAGTCATGACGGAAATGGAAATTAAAACCATAATGAGATGCCACCACATACACACTAGAATGGCTAATGTTAAAAAGAATGTGACAATCGAGTCTGGGCAAGTATTTGGAGCAATTATATTTTTCATGTACTGCTGGCAGGAGTGTAAAATGGTACAGCCACTTTGGAAAAGGGTTTGGCAGTTTCTAGCAAAGAAAAACATACACTTATTATATGGCTCAACAATTCCACTCTTAGGTATTTTCCCAAGAGAAATGAAAATATATGTCCACTCAAAGCTACTCAGGAGGCTGAGGCAGGGGAATCACTTGAATCTGGGAGGCAAAGGTTGCAGTGAGCCGAGATCACACCACTGCACTCCATCTTGGGCAACAGAGCAAGACTCCATCTCAAAAAATAATAATAATAATAAGAGTTATAAATGTGTGTTCATAGCAGCCTTATTCATAATAACTCTAAACTAGAAACCAACAGGTTTCACCAACAGGTGATGGATAAACAAATTGTAATATGTACATTTAATGGAATGCTACTTAGCAAATAAGAGTGTGAACTACTGATGTACATGAAATGACTAAATCTTCAAAAATTATGCTGCATGAAAGGTACACAAAAGATCACACATTGTGTGATTCCACTTATATGAAAATCCAGAACCAATAAAACCAAAGTGGCAGAAAACAAATCAGTGGGCACCTGGAGCCAGGGGAGGAAGAGAATTGAATGAAAGGGGATGTGAGGGAATTTCCTGGGGCAATAGAAAGGCTCTGTCTTGGCAGTGATGGTTGTTAAATGGGTATATTAATTTGCAAATTATCAACAAACTGACACTTAACATGTGTGCATTTTATTGCCTGTAAATTATACCTCAATAAAGTTATTTTGACCAAAGAGGAATGTGATGCTTTAGGGTGATGGAATTAAAGATAATTTTTATTTTAGTCTTTATGCTTTTCTGTATTTCTAAGTTCTCCAGAGTAATCTTGTCACTTTCCTTAAAAAACAAAAACAAAACAACAACACTGCCACTGTAAAAATGTTCCCTCCGTCTTGGAAGCCTCAGCTTTGGAAGACTAGCCAGTGCCTCAGCTGGAATGAATGATTCCCCCTGTTCTAGGTGCTCATCGCCCTTGTTGGTGTCACTGCTTAAGCCATTGCATTTGGCCTTGGGCTGGTGTTACTACGTGTGTAGTTAGTTCCTTGTCCTGTGGGCACCCAGCAGTATGAGGGTTGGGCCTAGCACAGAGCTCCAAACATGGTAGACAGCTATTCAGTGTTTGCCAGATTAAATTGGGATTTGTCAGACTATTTGGGTGGTGGCAGGGAGGCTTCTTGCATTGTTTAAGGGCTGTCATGACGTATAAAGCAGGGTCTAGAGCATTGAGAGCTTCAATTCCAAGCTCTGCCAATTACTATCCCCATAACCTCTGGCAAGCCCCATGAACTTTCTGAGACTCAGTATTCTTTCTGCAAAGGTACCAATAGTTCTCTGCTGTGAGACCTGAGTAGCATAGTGTTTGGCACACAGTAAGTATTCAGTTAGCACTGGCTGCTATTGTAATTATCATGGCTATAGCAAATAATAGTATAAATTGAGGGGACTACCCAGATGGGAAAGTGCTAAGAAATACACAGGAAGGGCATGATGGCTCTTGCCTGCAATCCCAGCACTTTGGGAGGACAAGGTGGGGAGATAGATCTCTTGAGCTCAGGAGTTCAAGACCAGCTTGGGCGACATAGTGAAACCCCATCTCTAAGAAAAAAAACAAAATTAGGCATGATGGTATGTACCTTTAGTCCCAGATACTTAGGAGGCTAAGGTGAGAGGTTGGCTTGAGCCACAGAAACAGAGGTTGCAGTGAGCCGAGATTGCACCACTGCACTCCAGCCTGGGCAACAGAGCAAGACCATCTCAAAAAAAA
>NW_016107391.1:6629235-6641581 GCF_001604975.1 Cebus imitator | reverse complement strand
AAAGAAAATAAAAGAACAGCAACAGAAAAAGAAATACACAGGTAAATAGAGCTAAAGTTTTTTCCCTGGGAATGACTGTCATTCCAATTAGCGGGTATGTCATATCAGTATTTAAAGGCCAAACGAGGGTACATGTGGACACAAAGATGGGAACAGTAAACACTGGGAATTGCAAAAGAGGGTCTAAGGAGGGAGGGAAATTAGGGTTGAAAAACTGCCTGTCAGGTACTGTGTTCACTACCTGGGCAACAAGATCGTTAGAGCCCAAACCTCAACATCACATGATATACCCAAGTAGCAAGCCTGCACAGGTAACCCCTAAATCTAAAATAATTAATTAATTAATGTACGTTATTTTGTGCTACAAAATAAAAAATAAAGGCTAATTGGAAATTAATTTTCTTTCACATGAATGGTTTTTGAGAAAGTTAAAACCATTTCCCAAAGAAGCAGACGTCCCGAAAGGAGTTTGGATTTTGCTGGCTGTGCTCTTCATTCAGGTATCAGGTGGCAGCCAGGGCTTGGTCTGAAGGAGGCTGGCTTTCTCTGAGTGTTTGCTGGAGCCGGGCTGACACAGATCTGATAGAGGTTGTCAGATCTCTGAAGAACAATCGACTTTCTAAGCAGAGCCCCTTCTCTGAGCCTCCCGGTGCTGCGTTACATTTGTAAATGCCAGCGCGCTGCTAAGCACGTCCCCGTGAATAGAAGTGTTTTGATGTTTTGTTTTTGGTCGGAGATTGAAGTCCAGTGTCTTGGGACCCAGTGACTTCGGCTGACCTTCCTGCTACATGGACAGGGCTAAATTTCAACCCCTGGAGGCTTCTGCACACAAAACCTCATGCCTCGCAAGGGCAGGTGCAAGGAAACCCGGTGGAAATCTGAAATCTTCGCCGCTTCAGAGACTCGAGCTCACTTCTGTCAGAGGAATTAGGTTTCACAAGCCCCTTTTTTATGTAGAAAGCATATTATTAGGGGAATCTGGCAGGGCAACTTATTAAAACTACTGCCTATAGGAAAGAGAAAGCCATAATGCCTCAGGACATTCAAGGGTTAATGGTGTGACTTTTCTTTCTTTCTTTTTTTTTTTTTTTCTTGCCAGAAGGGTTGATTTTTAATTACGTGTATATATGAACTTCTCTGTTTTAACATTCAACATATTCAAGATTAATTCTAGAAAGCTGCTATAGCTGATTTATAAAACAAAATGATTTAGGCTCAGAGAGAAAATAGGGACGGTTTTATGTAGTCTCTCCCTATCTACCCTCGCCCACAGCATCACCAAGTTTTCGCTTTTTTCGTTTTTTTGTTGTTTGTTTTTGTTTTAGCTAATGCCACAATTGAAACCTCTACTAACTTAAACGTTGACACTAAAGGCAGGAATTAAGAAGTCATTTTTTATGGCTTTTAAGCACTCGAATGCTTTAGAACTCCCTTGAAAATGCTAGTGAACAGGTCTTATTCCTTTGGATGTTGCTTTGATTTGAATCTTGGTGAAATCTAGATTCCCTATTAAATAGATCCATGCTAATTCTGGAGAAAGTATGATTTAAAACCTTTAGCAACTACTCTATTGATTTGAATCTTGGTGAAATCTAGATTCCCTATTAAATAGATCCATGCTAATTTTGGAGAAAGTATGATTTAAAACCTTTAGCAACTACTCTATTGACTCTGGAGAAGGGGACTTTAGTGTGTTGCTGTTTGGGCTAGAGAAGCATTTCAACACCTTTCTGCAAACTAAGATGAAAAACAATGAACGAAACCTACAAATAGAAATCTAGTAAGGCAGTTCTATCATGTAGGAAAACTGTTTCCCAAATGTTTTCTACACTGACATAAAAGATACGTTACCCGTTTCTTCCACATTCAGTGTATAAAACTCAACTTTAGACGTGTATGTGCAGAGAAGATTTGTATGTCCAAAACCATCCATTTGCATGGAAATCTTACATTGCATTGCTTTGTGTCATTCTGGCTTTGATCACTGCTGGAGGGCTGGGAGGCCCAGGAGCTCAGCACTCTAACTCTTCCATGACTTCCATGACAATTGTCCGTGGGCCCGTCAGGGTCAGATTGCTCACGGTCCAGTAGTCTACATGCAGGACATTGAGCCCATTGACAGAGACGACAAACTGACAGACCTTCATTTCTGCTGTGGCTGCAGGGCCACTGGGGTCAACAGCCTGGATGTGGCATAGCTTAACTTCCTCACACCACAAAACCCCAGCCAACCGAGTCACCAACAATCATGAATGTCTTCCTTGCATACAGAGCCCCGGGAGTAAGGAGTTCCTCAGACGTGACGGGTCTCTACAGCACGGACTTGGGGTTGCAGAGCACAAGGGGGTTGCTGCTGAGGGTGGGGCTGCTGCAGAAGTACTCGCTGCTGCTGCAGCCGCTCATACTGCACCTCCTCACTGCAGACGCGATCTTGATCTCCTTACTGGGGCTCACTGACATAAAGCTGGTAGATTTCTGACTGTCATGGCTCTGCTTCCTCAGGCAGAAGGGACTGTCATGAGTTTCCTGGGAGGAGGAAGACTTTTCACTGATCAGCTCTATCAGTCTCCGCCTCCACCGGAAGTTCATTCTGAACCGGTAGAGAAGATTGCTGTCCACAAATAGGTGCTTGCTGGACACATGCTGGATGATGCCATGCTCCATAAGCTGATGGCAGAGCTAATCTGCCTCTTTCCTGGTGGTGGCCTCACCTTCCTGAACCAGCCAGTCCAGGAATTCAGATTCCATGAAGGTGCACTCATACTTGACCCCTTCCTCCTCCCTGGGCTGCAGAAGTGTGTTTTCAGGGCTCATCAGCTTTTCATACAGTCTCTGTCCCCTCATAAAGGCCTTCACTTCGTTATCCAATGGGAAGGTGCTGTCATCCTTTCTAAAGCAGTAGGAGAGTTTGACATCCTTGAATTCCTTATGCTCATCACACACATGGTGAATAATGGTCTGCTAATTTCTGCGTGAGTGTAATTGCCATCTCTCTGTTGGAAGCCTCTTTGTGTTCAATCAGCCAATCAGTTCTTTTGTGACAAAACAGTTTGGGTAGGTCTTGAGATGATGACGTCTATCTTTAATAACCTTTTCTTCATGCAGCCTGAGCCGTAGCTGCTCCCCGGTGACCAAGACCTCAGCCATGCGCTCCAGCTCCCTTTGCTGTGCCCCGCCACTCCTGCTGGTGCTGCTGTCACTGCCAGCACTGCCGCCCTCTTCCATGGTTGGAGCCGCACCGCTACCACTGGCTCCGCTGTCCGCTGAGGGTTTGGGTGTTTGGATCAGTCTCTGACTTTTATTTCTAATAACTCTTGCAGTATCTTTGCAAGAGAACTGCTTGGCCAGAGTGACTGACTTCTAGATGGAGATGACTCTGATATTTTAGGTCTTGCTGGTTTTGGAAAACATGTTTTCCTCAAAACTTGTATTGCTGTTTTGAAATCAGGAGAGACGTTATATTTCAAGTGTTTTAATTGAGTAAGCAACTTTATAAAACCTGTAACTTCTCCCTCTCACCATTTCTGAACTACTGTTGACATCTCTCTCTAATGCCTCCAAACTTGGGTTTTTTTTTTTTTTTTTTTTTTTTTTTTTTTTTTTTTTTTTTTTTTTTTTTTTTTTTTTTTTTTTTTACACAGCTAGTATTTGAATCATCTTGATCCTGTGGATATAGTTTGCAGTCTCTTTTCCCCCAACCTTTTATTCAAGCTATATAGTTTATTTAGCTGTCATAGGTGCTTTTTGTGGGTAACTTTTTTCATGATGATATTCTACTCTTCTCTATTGAGTAATTCCTCCAGGTTTGAGTACTTAGGGATTTGTTGTGGTTGCTATAAATGGATTTTTGGTTGATCTTTGTTTATTGAGGTTTTCTTTTCTCTTTCCATATTTCCTTTAGCTACAATATGAAAGGCAGCCGTGGGAGGTGTCTGATATTTGCAAGAATTCTCCAGTCGTCCAGCCCTGCTCCTTACCCCTCCTTTTAAAAACTCTAGACTCGATGCACACCTGCGAGGGGTCTTCCTCGGCCCCTCCTCTGATGGAAGAGCCCTTGACAAGTCAGTGGCCATGGGTAGCCCATCATCATGGGAGACTCCTGATTTTGTTCTTTGGACAATCTCCAGGAGGGGTTTTTCAGTAAAAGCCCATGTCAACTGAACTCAGTTGGGTGTTACAGAAGCTCTACTCCTGAAAAGAGCACACTCCATGCCATCTGTAATTTTGCTAAATACTCCTTTTCTGGACAGTCATGCTACCTAAATTATTCATTTATTTATTTTAGCAAGTGGCCACCTTCTGGATGATTGTTGCCGAGTTGAAAGAAGCTCATGGTGTGGGATCGAGCACCTTCTGCAGTGTGGTCATCCTTGTTACCGCGGCTGATAGGATCTGATGGTAAGAGCTCAGTTGTGCCCACTATCATTTTGACAGGAGGCATCCTTGTAACTTCATGGAGCCCCATATGGTCTGGCTCCTGCCTCTCTGTCATCACCTCCTCCCTCTCCTCCACCTCACTGGCTCCACCCACACTGACTTCCTCCCTGTCCCAATCATTCCTTTTGCTTGGAGTGCTTGTCCCGCTGATCTCAGCAACAGCGATTCTCATCACTTCAGTATCGGCTTAGTGGTCCCTCGTCCGAGAGGCCTCTCCTGACCATGCTTTCTAAAGTAGTTGCCATTCACTCTAGCACATTTTCTTCTTTAAACTTTCACAAAGCTTTTTTCACTAATGATAGTTAGTGAAAGTTCTTGTTTACTTACTTGTTTGCTGACTGTCTCTCCCAGCAATTGATAAGCCTCATGAAAGCAGGGGTCCTGTCTATCTTATTCCCCCAAACCGTAGAACAGAGCCACACATAGTAAGCATTCAACAAATGTTTGTTACATAGGTGAATGGATCGTCTGCTCAATGAGCACTTATAAAATACTCCTTGGTGGACATTATGGAATTCAGAAGTTTGAAGCCAGGTACACAGTAGGTTGTTACCAACGCTGTTGCCAGCATGGCTTTCTAGCAGATCAGTGGTCAGCCCAGGGCGACCAGGCCCACTCTCCTGGCTATTTACTTGTATTGTGTCTCGGTGAGTGGCAGCCACAGCTCTGTGTGAGACACTGTAAGGACGTTTAGGGCACAGTGCCCTGTGCAAAGAGAATACTCATTTACACGCATTTATTCATTTTATTCATTTAACCAGTACTCACATAGTACTGTCAAGAATTCTGAATCTGAGGCTTTATCCTACTGGCAAGCTAACAAGTTCACCGGCCACGATTTCATGCTGATAGAAGATAGGAGACTCTTAGGTGAGAGACAAAGGATGGTTTATCACTCACAGCAATTGCAGAGTATTAGCATCTTTGTAGCGGTTCCTCAAGCCCTGACTTCCATAGAGTGACACAAAGAGGGCTTGATGACACCTGCGTGCTCAGTGAGTTACATGAGGGGAGCCCTGAGCTTAGGGAACCTGACCATAATGGACAGTCTGTCTGCCCTTCGCTCTGGAGGGAGGCGCCATCTCTATCCTCCAGAGTTGTTTGATATACATGTCTTTGAAAGTGTAGTCCGGTGCAAAGAGCAGTCAGTGCGTCTGCTCACAAGATGTGCAGAGATGCTTGAGACCTGTGGAGAATCGCCTCTCCATAAGAAGCCTAGGAGGCCCTCAGATTTGTGGAATGAATTAATGAATACCAGGTGTTGGATGCAGCATTATATAGCTAAATAAGACATGGTTTCTGTCATTAGAGTTCATGTCTTCTTGCTGGGGAATGAATTGGTAGGGCAGTACAGTGGGTGGTTAAGTGCTTGTGCCCTGGGCTTGGATGCCTTGATTTAAATCCTGCCTCCACCACATTGCATAGCTTTGGAACCCTGGCCTTGGATTCCTCATCCCTAAAATGGAGATAAAAGGGTTATTGTGATTATATAAACCAATATAATTCAAAGTGCTTGGCTTAGTACCTAATCACTGGTAAGTATCCAAGTAAATGTTAATTACTAGTTTGAAGTATACAAAATTACGATTTCTGCAGTTAAATACTAGCAATTTAATATGATTCAACTTAGTCATATACCCACTATTATTAATCTTTTTCGTGTTTACACATTATGATATGTAAACAATTGTGATGTGGTGGTGTACTCTGCATCATGACAGGCAAGCCTGGAGAGGCAGAAAGTATCTAAGGAAAAGGAATGGACTTGGAACCAGATGTGGCTCCGAGCCCCACCTTCTCTTCTCATTAACCTTGTAACCTTGGGTGAGCCACTTAGCCTCCGAGCCCCTTGCCTCATCTGTGCTACAGATACAATAATCCCTTCTACTTCACTGGACACTGAGAAGCTGATGTCAGATGATGGATGTGAAATTGCTTTCTAACCTGGAAGACACTATACTCATGTGCTCGTGCTCAGGATGGAGAATTCTTGAAGGCAGTGTGATTTGAGTCTGGGCTTGAATCACACTATCACTAGGTATCACATAATATCCCTCTTAAGTCCTCCAATCACAGTTTTACATTTGAAGTATAGTATTGGTCACTACACATAAGTTGCTGTGTTAGAATCAAGTTACATCAGTCAGGTTTGTGTTCAAGGTCTACAGCCTTCAGCAGGGTAGTAGGGACCATCTGGTGACCACAGAAAGATCATTTCATTACAAAGGGTAATTGGCTTGCAGCTAAATCAGTCAATAGCTAACATTTATCAAGCTTCTTCAATGAGCCACGCCTAGTTTTAGCTGTTTGCAAGAATTGCTTCTCACTGAAACCTTGAAAACCCCTATAATATAGGTGGGCACTATCATTATCCTCCATTTTAGAGATGAGAAGACTGAGGCAAAAACGAAGTTTAAATTAGAAAATGGTGGAACTAGACTGGTCCAGTTCCCTTTCAAGTTCCCTTTTAAGATGCACAGTTGTTTGAGTATTAACATCATTCCATTGCCTGAGCACCCTCAGTAAAAGAATTACCAACACTTAATTGGCCCCATACAAGGGAGGCAGACCCCAAAGCCGTCTTTCTGGAGCAGCTATTGTTGCTTAAGCTGCTACGTCTGCACAGTCATATACTACATAAGGACATTCTAGTCAATGATGGACCTATATATGGCGCTCCCATAAGACTATGATACTGTATCTCTTTTTTTTTTTTTGAGATGGAATCTTGCTCTGTCACCCAGGTTGGAGTGCAGTGACACAGTATAGGCTCACTGCAAACTCCGCCTCCCGGGTTCAAGTGATTCTTCTGCCTCAACCTCCCAAGTAGCTTGGACTACAGGTGCCCGCCACTACACCTGGCTAATTGTTTGTATTTTTAGCAGAGATGGGGTTTCACTATCTTGGCAAGGCTGGTCTTGAACTCCTGACCTCATGATGATCCACTCACCTCAGCCTCCCAAAGTGCTGAGATTACAGTCATGAGCCACTGCGCCTGGCCTATAACACTGTATCTTTACTGTATATTTTGTATGTTTAGATATACAAATATTTACCACTGTGTTACAGTTGCCTACAGTATTCAGTACAGTAACATGCACATGTACAGGTTTGTTCCTAGGAGCCGTAGGAAATACTATGTAGCCTAGGTGTGCAGTAGACTATACTATCTAGGTTTGCATAAAAACCCTCCAATGTTCACACAACAATGAAATGACCTAAGGATGTGTTTCTCAGAACTTAACCCAGTTCAGTGATGTAAGACTGACCTTGCTGATGGAAGTTCTGTTCCTCCCACAAGCAGCCAGGAAAAGCCAAGTGGTGCTGGGGACTTGAAGGCTGTGGAATAGCTCCATCCCTCTATATCTGTACACTGCTGTATACACCGCTGAAAAAGTAAGAAATTTGGTTTTCTTTTGAAGACATCCTCTGTGGTATGAAAAATAATGCTCAACTTGTTTGTTTTTCCCATATCTTTTGAGCCTATGCACTCCTAAAAGTTCTTGCTTTTAGCTTTTCCTGAACTAAAGCATTGACCCAGAATCAGCAGATAGCTGTCCTTGTAGAGGTCCCAGACAATTAGAGTAAGGTTTGTCTTCTATAGCAGGAAGACACAAAGAAACAGTGGTTTAAAGAACAAAGTTTCAAGGAGAGAGATCCAAGATGGCTGATCACTAGCAGCTCAGGATTGTAGCTCCCAGTGAAAGCACAGAGAACGAGAGGACGCCACACTTTCAGACGAATTTTTGTTGCTCACGCACCAGGAGATTCCCAGCGGAGGAGCCCCACGGGTGGCCAGCATGACTCTTGTGGCCGGCAAGGCGGTTTTGCAGCTGCCTTGGTGCGGCGGTTCTTGGTGCAGTCAGAAAAGCACCATCCATCATAACACCGCTGTTTTGGCTGGCACAGTGGGTTGCTCAGATTTTAGCGCTGAGAATCAACAAGTTGGACATCCACTCAGAAACCCAATTATAAAGACCACAGGTGGATAAATTTATAACAAAGGGAAGAAAATAGCCTAAAAAGGCTGAGAATACCCAAAATCAGAACGCCTCTCCCTCTGCAGGGGATCACAGTTTCTCATCAGCAATGGAATAAGGCCTGATGGAGAACGAGTGTGTTCCATTAAAAGAAGCAGGCTTCAAAAGGTGGATGATAAGAAACTTCTGTGAATTAAAAGAACTTGTTCTAACCCAATGCAAAGAAACTAAGAACTTTGAAAAAAAGGTTTGACAAAATGTTAACAAGAATACACTATTTAAAGAGGAATATAAGTGAATTAATGGAGCTGAAAAACACAACATGAGAACTTTGTGAACTATGTACAAGTTTTAACAGCCGAATCAATCAAGCAGAAGAAAAGATATCAGAAGTCGAAGACCAACTTAATGAAATAAAATGAGAAGACAAGATTAGAGAAAAAAGGATAAAAAGGAACGAGCAAAGTCTCCAAGAAATATGGCACTATGTGAAAAGACCTAATCTACGCTTGATTGGTGTACCTGAATGTGACGAAGAGGATCAATCCAAGCTGGAAAATACGCTTCAGGATATTATTCGGGAAAACTTTCCCAACCTAGTAAGGCAGGACAATATTCAACTCCAGGTAATACAGAGAACGCCACAAAGATATTCCTCAAGAAGACCAACCTCAAGGCACATAATCGCCAGATTCACCGCAGTTGAAATGAAGGAGAAAATACTGAGGGCAGCCAGAGAGAAAGGTCAGGGTTACCCACAAAGGGAAGCCTGTCAGGCTCACAGCAGATCTCTCAGCAGAAACCCTACAAGATAGAAGAGAGTGGGGGCCAATATTCAACATCCTTAAAGAAAAGAACTTTCAACTCAGAATTTTACATCCAGCCAAACTAAGCTTCATAAGTGAAGGAAAAATAAAATCTTTTGTGAACAAGCAAGCACTCAGAGATTTCATCACCACCAGGCCTGCTTTACAAGAGCTTCTGAAAGAACCTCTACACATAGAAAGGAACAACCAGTATCAGCCTTTCTAAAAAATACCAAAAAGTAAAGAGCATCAACATAATCAAGAATTTACATCAACTAATAGGCAAAACAGCCAGCTAACAGTAAATGGCAGTATTAAACTCACATATATTATTATTAATTCTAAATTTAAATTAACTAAATCCCAAATCCAAAGACACAGACAGGCAAAAAAAGACAAAACCCATCGGTATGCTGCATGCAGACCCACCTCACATGCAAGGATACACAAAGACTCAAAACAAAGGGATGGAGAAAGATTTACCAACCAAATGGAGAGCAAAAATAAATAAATAAATAAAAAGCAGGAGTTGCTTTAAAGCAACAAAGATCAAAAGAAGCAAAGAAGGATATTACATAATGATAAAAGGATCAATGCCACAAGAAGAGCTAAAGATCCTAAATATATACGCACCCAATACAGGAATACCCAGATATATAAGACTTATAAAGAGACTTAGACTCCCACACAATAATAGTGGGACATTTCAACATCAATATTAGACAGATCAATGAGACAGAAAATTAACAACGATATCCAGGATTTGAACTCAGATCCAGAACAAGTAAACTTAATTAACATTTATAGAACTCTCCACTTTAAATACACAAAATATGCACTCTTATCAGTACCATATCACATCTATTTACAGGTTTAAATGAAATATTGGTTAGCTGCTTGTTTGTTATTTTCTTCCCTCATTTTTTTTTCATGTTTCTATTATTAAGCACAATTATAGGCATACCCATTTTTAGGCTGCATCCTAGCCCAGGCAATAAAGCAACACCCTTGTTCTCTCTCCCTCTTCCTCTTTCTCTTTCTTCCTCTCCTTCATTCTTTTTTTTTTTTTTTTTTTTTTTTTTTTTTTTTTTTTTTTTTTTTTTTTTTTTTTTAAAAAAAAAAAAGAACAAAGTTTCTCTCTCATTCTTGTAATAGTTCAAGAAGAGCATTCCAGGCTGCCTGGTGATTCTGCTCCATGCGGTCATTCAGGAATGCAGGTTTCTTCTAAGTTGATCCACTATTCCCTAGGGCAGTGCTTCTCAAATTGTATGTGGTAAAGGATTAATTTCTTTTTTTGTAAAAAGTAATAAAAATGAATTTCTGAAAAAAAGAAAGGAAAACCTCAAAGACACAAAATACAAACCTACACTATTTTATTATCAGATATAACAGCCATAATATTACTTACTTACATTGCTGTCAAAGTTACTAACTATGCCCTCTCAGTTTCTGTACTTACCTCTTTGTGGACTGGTGATAGAAACCCTTTGAGAAGGACTGGCCTGAAGCTTTGTCATCATCCCCATGGTTGAAGCTGGGTTGCCATCATGTTTGGGTGACAGTCATGGGAAAAAAGAACAGAGGGTGGAGGAGGCCCCATAAAACCCCATGATTATTTTTTAAATTTTTAGTCAGGCTTATTGAGGTGTAATTTACGTAAAATAAAGTTCCCTTTTAAGGTGCACAGTGGTATGAGTGTTGACAAATCGTGAAATTACTAAGACATAGACATAAAACAATGGAAATGCTCTTCCAAAATTCTCTCTTGCTCCATTTTAAATTAATCTCCTCCTCTTCTTGTTTCTAGAAATCACTAATCTGGTTTCAGCCCCTATAGTTTTGTGTTTTCTAAATACCACGTAAATGGAATCATACTGTATTTGGCGGTTTGAGTCTGCCTTTTTTAAAACCTAGGATAATGCTTTTGAGATTCATTCATGTTTTTGTATGTATCAAGTAATTGATTTTAATTAGATATACAACAATTTATTTATCTATTATGTTGATGGGCACCTGGGCTCACCAATGACAGTATGAATAAAGGTGATATAATAATAAAGGTGATATAATCACTTGCATGGAGGTCTTTGTGTGAACATATTTTATTTTCTCTTATGTTAGTACCTAAGAGTGGGATTTCAGTGCCACATGGTAAATGTATAACTTCATAAGAAACTGTCGAACTATTCCAAAGTGGGAGTAGTACTCTCACCAGGAATGTATGAGAGTTTGAATTGCTCTGCATTCTAAGCAGCACTTGCTGTTGTCAGCTGTTTCTAAGAATTGTCTCGTTGTGATATCTCATTGTTGTCTGAACCTGCATTTCCCTAATGACGATTTGTGTTGAGCATGTTTTCATGTGTTCATTTGCCAACCTTATCTCTTCTTTGGAGGAGAGTTTTAATTTTTTTGCCAAATTTTCAATTGGGTTGTTTGGGGTTTTTATTGTTGTTGATTTGTGAGAGTTTTTAAAATATATTCTGGATACCAGTCCCTTATTAGAACATGTTTTGTCAGTATTTTCTCCCAGCCTATGGCTTATCTTTTAACTTCCTTAACAATGTCTTTTGAAGATCAGACATTTAAAATTTTTGATAAAGTATAATTTATCGAATTTTTTTATGGTTCATTATTATTATTATTATTTTGAGACAGAATCTTGCTCCATCACCCAGGCTGGAGTGAGGTGGCATGATCATAGCTCACTGTACTCTTGGACTTCATCGTTCACTGTACCCTTGAATTCCTGGGCTCAAGCGATCCTTCCACCTTAGCCTCCCAAGTAGCTAGGACTAGATGTATGTGGTACCACACCTAATTTTTATTTTAATTTATTGTATTGTCAGGGTCTCACTATGTTGCCCAGGTTCTTTTGTGTTTTATTTAAGAACTGGCTGCCTAACCCCATGTGGCAATGATTTTTCCAATGTTTTCCTGTAAAGTTTTACAATTTTAAGTCTTACATTTTGAGATAATTTTGTCTATGGTGTGAAATATAAGTTAAGACTTGTTTTTATTTCATATGGCTACCAATGATATTTTAGCATTATTTGTTGTAAACACTGTCTTTTCTCAGTTGAATCACCTTGGTACCTTTGGTTTTTTTTTTTTTTTTTTTTTTTT
>NW_016107391.1:6591228-6629100 GCF_001604975.1 Cebus imitator | reverse complement strand
ACCATGCCCAGCTAATTTTTTGTATTTTTAGTAGAGACGGGGTTTCACTATGTTGACCAGGATGGTCTCGATTTCTTGACCTCGTGATCCACCCGCCTCGGCCTCCCAAAGTGCTGGGATTACAAGCGTGAGCCACAGCGCCCAGCCAGGTACCTTTGTCTTAAATCGATTGGCCACATATGTGTTTGTTTATTTCAGGATTGTTTATTTGGGTTCCTTTATCTCTGAGATAAAGGAGTTCCTTTCACAAATACCACACCATCTTGAAATCAGGTGACGTGCATCATCCAACGTTTTTCGTGCTTTCTAAAACTGTTATCTGTAAATGGTCCTGTTGTCTGTAAATAATAACAGCTTTTTTTCTTCCTTTCAAATGTGCATTACTTTTATTTCTTTTTCTTGATTTATTCCGCTGGCAAAACCTACAAATATAATGTTGGATAAGAGTGATGAAAGCAAACTTCCTTGTCTTGTTTTTTATTTTAATGGGAAAACATTCAGTCTTGAAATATGATATGAGTTGAAATCTAGGTTTTAAACTAGGTTTCAACCTAGGCATTATCCTAGATTTTAAACTAGATTTCATACATGTCATTTATCGTGTTGATAACAATTTCTAGTTTTCTGAGAGATTTTTGTCATGAATAGATGCTGAATTTTATCAGATGATTTTTCTGTATCTATTGTAGTGATTATGTTGTGTTTCTCTTTTAGTCTGTTGATAGGATATGCATTACATTAATTAATTTCAAATGTTAAACCAAATTTGCATTCTTAGGATAAGCTCCACTTAGCCATGGTACATTTAACCTTTTATATACTGCTGGATTTGATTTACTGCTATTTTGTTAAGGATTTTATGTATCTGTTCTTGAAGACTATCATTTATAGCTTTTTTTACTTATAATATCTTTGCCTGGTTTTGATATGAGGATAATGCTGGCTTCATAAAATTAGTAAGAATGCTTTTTCCTCTTCTATTTTTTGGAGTAATTTCTATAGAATTTATATAATTTCTTCCTTAAGTGTTTGATATATGCTACAGACTGAATTGCGTCCCCCTATCCCCAATTTGTATGTTAAAGTCCAAACTCCTAATGTGGCTGTATTTGGAGCTTGGGCCTATAAGGGAAAAATTAATGTTAAATGAGGTCATAAGGGTATTGGCCCCAGTCTGATAAAATTAATGTCCTTTTGAGACCCCAGAGAGCATCTATCTTTCCCTCTCTCTCCCTCTCTTTCTCTCTTCACAAACACACCGAGAAAAGGCCACGTGAGGACTTAGTGAGAAGATGATCATCTGCAAACCACGAAAAGTGACCACACCAGAAACTGAATCAGCCAGAACCTTGATCTTGAACTTCTAGCTTTGCTTTCATAACTTTTAGAACATAAATTTGTCTTCCATAAGTCACTTAGCTTATAGTATTTAGTTGTAGCAGCTGATGCTGATTAATACAATAGATGTCTTCAGTGAAGGCATCTGGACCTGGAATTTTCTTTATGGGAAGTATTTAAACACAAATTTCTTATTCAGATTACCGATTTCTCTGAGATTAAGCTCTGGTAGTCTTTGTTTTTCAAGAAATGTGTTCATTTCGTTTAAGTAATCAAATGTATTGGGATAAAGCTCTTTAGAATATTTTTGTATTATCTTTATAAGGTCACATGACCTGTAATAATGTTTCTGCCTGCATTCTGGATACTGATAATTTATATCTTCTCTCTTTTATTAATTAGTTTGGTTAGAAGTTTATCAACTTTGTTGATTATTTTTTAAAAACCAACTTTTGGTTCTGTAAAATTTTTCTGTGGTGTTCTGTTTCCAATTTCATTGAAGTTTGCTTTTGCCTTAATATGTCAGTCTTTCTGCTAGGTTTGAGTCAAATTTTCTTTGTTTTTCCATTTTCTTAAGAAGAAATCTAAGTGATTGAGTCCAAATCTTTCTTGTTTTCTAATAAAGCAATTATTGATGCTATACCTTTTCCCCCAAAGAACTGTTTTAGCAACTTTCCTCGAATTCTGGCAAGTATTTTCATTTTTGTTCAATTAAAAATATTTTTGGATTTTTCTTGTGACTTGCTTTTTAATGAGTGGGCTATTTAGGAGTGTGTTGTTTAATTTCTAATTATTTGGTTTTTTTGAGATTTTTTTTCTGCTATTAATTTCAAGTTTGATTCTACTGTGTTAGAGAAACTACCTTGTATGACTTGAATTTGTTTTAATTTCTTAATATGGCTTTATGGTCCAGAATGTGTCTATCCTGGTGAATATATTATGTTTCCTTGCCAGGAATATATTCTGCTGTTGTTGGATGGAGTGATCTACAAATGTCAGTTAGATTAAGTTAGTTATAGTGTTGTTCAGATCTTCTATATCCCTTACTATTTTTCTGTCTACTTTCTCTATAGATTACTGAGATGCTGAGAAATGGGACTTGAAGTCTCTATAGTTGTGGATTTATCTATTTGTTCTTTCAGTTCTATAAATTTATAAATGTATTTTGAAGGTTCATTGTTAAGTGCTTACACATTTAGGATTGTATGTCTTCATGGTGAATTGTCCCCTTTATCATTATGTAATGTCCCTCTTTGTCCTTGGAAATAACCCTTGTTCTGGTCTATTTAGTCTGATATTAATTATAGCCATTTTATCCTCTTTCAGTTAGTATTTGCATGGTATACCTTTTTTCTTTCTTCTCCTTTTAATCTATGTATAACTTCATATTGGAAGTGAATTTCTTGTAGATAGCATATAAGTGGGTCTTGCTTTTTCGTCCAGTGTGATAATCTTTGCAATTTGCATTTAATATTATTGACGTGATTGAATTTAAATCTTCTGTCCTCTTAATTGTTTTTTTGTCTTGTCTGTTCTTTCATCCTTTTCTCCTCTTCTTTTACCATCTACTTTTAGATTTTTTTTATTATTCCTTTTTATTTCCACTATTGGCTTATTAGTCACAACTCTTTTTCTGATTTACAATATACATTGTTAACTTATGTGAGTCTACCTTCAAAGAATATTATGCCACTTCATATAAAGTGAAATAATCTTACAAGACTATAGTTTTGATTCCTCCCTCTTATTCTTTGAAATATTTTTGCCACATATTTTACTTTAACATATGCTATAAGCCCCATATACATTGCTATTCATTTGGTTTTGTACAGTCAATTTAAAGTGACCTAAAATAAGAGAAAAGGGGGTCTTTTACATTTATTTTTACCATTTCATTTACTCTATTCTTTGTATAGATTCAAGTTTTCACCTGACATTAAAGTTTTATATATATACCAAAGTGTTCATAAAAATTCTCACATGGTTACTCAATACAACACTTCAGCTCTGGTCACTAAATGTGTGTGGGAATTTCTCCCCACCAGCAGACATCTCTGTAGCAGATTCTCCAGTGGACACAGTTGAGTTTCCTCTAATTCAGTTCTCACACTGTTTACCTGGAGATCCCTCAGGTTGAGGGATCAGTTCTACAAGACTGCCTCCACTTCAGATGGCAATCACGAGTAGAGGTTGTGACCTGTGCTTCTGATGGACTGGCTATAAATCAGCGTTCCCACAACTCCATCCTTGGGTTTGATTAATTTGCTAGAACAGCTCATAGGACTGGAGAAAATCCCTAGATAACTGGTTTATTATAAAGGATATTACAAAGGATACTGATGAAAATCCAGATGGGAAAGATCACAGGGTGAGGTATAGGAAAAGGAATGTAGAACTTCCATGCCCTTTCCAGGTGCACCAGCCTCCAGGAAACTCCATGTGTTCAGCTGACCAGAAGCCAATCCAAACCCTGTCCTTTTGGGGTTTTTACGGAGGATTAATTACATAAACATGATGGATGACATTATTGGCCATTAGTGATCAGCTAACCCTTTAGCCCTTCTTCCCTCCCTGGAGGTTGGTGGGTGGGTCTCAAAGTCGCTGTATTCATACTTTGCTCTTTCTGGTGACCGGCTCCTATCTTGAAGCTATGTAGGGGCTGCTAGCCACTAGTCATCTCATTAGCATTCAAAAGACACTCTTATTTCTCTGTAGATTCTAAGGGTTTTAGGATCTAAACAGAATCTAAACTCTGTAGATAACAAGTGTTTCAGGAAACAGGAACAAAGACCAAAAGTATGTATTTAACAATATCATGAAACCACTTCTTCCCCAAGATCTTTCCTTAAAATTTCTTGTAGCACAGGTCTACTGGCAATAAAGTTTCACTGTTTTTGTTTGTCTGAAAAAGGTCCTTATTTTCATTCAGTTTGGAAAGGGATCTTTTTCTGTGGCGGGTATAGAATTCTGGATTCACAGTCATTTTCTTTCAGCACATTATGGTATCACTGTATTATCTTTTGGCTTGCATAATTACTGATGATAAAAGTGTCATATTTGTTATCTTTATTCATTTGTATGCAATGGGTCCTTTTTTCCTTTGGTTACCCTCAAGATTTTTGCTTTATCTTTGGTTTTCAGTAGTTTGACTATAATTACAATCTGTAAAATTTTCTGTTTTGTTTTGTTTGAGAAAGATCTTGCTCTGTTATCTAGTCTAGAGTACAGTAGCACAATCATAGCTCACTGCAGTCTTGAAATCCTGGGCTCAACCAATCTTTCTCCTCAGCCTCCCAAGGGGCTACAGGCATGTGCCACTGTGCTAGTCCATTTTTGCATAGTTATAAATAAACACCTAAGGCTGGGTAATTTATAAAGAAAAGCGATTTATTTTGGCTCATGGTTCTGCAGACTATACAGGAAGCATGGTGCTGGTATCTGCTCCTGGCGAGCCCTCATGAAGCTTATAATCATGGTAGAAGGTGAAGGAGGAAGCAGTGCATTACATGGTGAGAATGGGAGCAAGAGAGAGTGGGGACGTGCCACACTCTTTTAGGCAACCAGATCCCACATGAACTCATTCGTTACTGTGAGGATGGCACCAAGCCATTTATGAGAAATCTGCCCACATGACCCAAGCACCTCTTACTAAGCCCCACCTCCAACATTGGGGATTACATTTCAATATGAAATTTGGAGGGAACAGACATCCAAACCATTAACCACCACACTTTAAGTTCATTTGTTTATTTTTTAACTTATTGTGCTTGAAGTTTCTCTGAGATTGTCTGTGCTGTGAAGTCTTTCATTATTTTTAAAAAAATTCAAACCATTATCTCTTCAAATATTTCTTCTGGTCTGTTCCTTCTTTCTTTTCCTTCTGGGACTCTGATTACATGTATGTTAAACTATTTTCTATTTTCCCACATTTTTTCAATGCTCTGCTCTGAAGTCCCCCCTTCCCCACTCTTTTTCTCTTTGTGTTTCTGTTTTGATAAAGCCTGTTGACCTATTTTCAAGGTTATAATCTTTCCTCAGCTTTCCAGGTTACTGCTGAGCTCATCAAATACATTTATTTATCTTGGATATTCTATTTTATTTACTAGCATGTTAATATAACTTTTCCTTATAGTTTCAGTTTCTCTGCTGAAATTCCCCATCTGTTCAAACATGTCCATCATTTCCAACAGATTCTTAACATATTTATCAAGGCTATTTTAAATTTCCTATCTGAAAATCTGACATCTAGGCTTAGCATCTAGGCTATATCTGAGTCTGGATCTGTTGATGACTTTATCTATTGGGAGTAGGTTGTTTCTTATTCTTTCTGTGTGTGTCCTGTGATTTTTTATTAATGCCAATTATCATGAATAGAGGAACAGTAGAGCTTGAGGCATAATGTTATGACTGGACATGTCACCGTTTTTGTTATGCAGTTAATATGTAAGGGGGTGGGTGAAGTCAATTTAGTCAGGAGTTGAGCTTAGTTTGTGTTTTCTTCTTGTTACTATTATCTTCGGTGGGATTAGTTTATTCCCATGCTGCTATGAAGAACTGCCCAAGACTGCATAATTTATAAAGGAGAGGCTTAATTGACTCACAGTTTCACATGACTAGGGAGGCCTCAGGAAGCTTACAATCAGGGTGGGAGGGGAAGCTAATACGTCTCTCTTCACATGGCAGCAGAAGAGAGAAATACCAAGCAAAGGGGGTAAAGGCCCCTTACGAAACTATCAGATTTCATTAGAACTCACTATGAGAACAGCATGGGGGAACTCCCCTATAATCTAATCACCTGCCATGAGGTCCTGCCCCCAACACATGGGGATTACAATTTGAATTACAATTCAAGATGAGATTTTGAGTGACAACACAGGCAAACTATATCTTTCCACCCCAGTCTCTCCCAAATGTTATGTCCTCAGATTTTAAAACACAATTATGCCCTTCCAAAAGTAGGCCCCCAAAGTCTTAACTCATTCCAGTACTAACCCAAAAGTCAAAGTCCACAGTCTCATTTGAGACAAGGCAAGTCCCTTCTGCCTATGAGCCTGTAAAATCAAAAGCAAGTTAGCTATTCCATAGATACAGAGGGGATACAGGCATTGGATAAATACAGCCATTCCAAATGGGAGACATTGGCCAAAGGGGCTACAGGCCCCATGCAAGTTCGAAATTCAATAGGGCAGTCATTAAACCTTAAGGCTCCAAAATGATCTCTTTTGACTCTATGTCTCACATGCAGGTCACACTGATGCAAGAGGTGGGCTCCTATGGCCTTGAGCAACTCTGCCCCTGTGACTTTGCAGGGTACAGCCCTCTCCCAGCTGCTTTCACAGGCTGGCATTGAGTTTTTGTGGCTTTTACAGGTGCACAATGCAAACTATCAGTGGATTTACCATTCTGGGGTCTGGAGGACAATGACCCTCTTCTCAAAGCTCCACTAGGCAGTGCCCCAGTGGGGACTCTGGGTGTGGGCTCTGACCCCACATTTTCCTTTTACACTGCCCTAGCAGAAGGTCTCCATGAGGGCTCCCCTCCTCCCTACAGCAAACTTGTTCCTGGACATCAAGGTGTTTCCATATATCCTCTGATCCTCTAGGTAGATGGAGGTTTCCAAATCTCAATTCTTGACTTCTGTGCACCCACAGGCTCAACACCACATGGAAAACACCAAGGCTTGCACCCTCTGAAGTAATTTCCTGAGCTGTACTTTGGCCCCTTTTAGCCATGGCTGGAGCTGAAGCAGCTGGGATGCAGGGCACCATGTCCCAAGACTGCACAGAGCACTGGAGCCCTGGACCCAGCTAACAAAACCATTTTTCTTTCCTAGGCCTCTGAGCCTGTGATGAGAGGGGCTGCTGTGAAGGTCTCTGACATGCTCTGGAGACATTTTCCCCATTGTCTTGGTGATTAACATTTAGCTCCTCATTATTTATGCAAATTTCTGCAGAAAGCTTGAGTTTCTCCCAAGAAAATGGGTTTTTCTTTCTATCACATGGTCAGGACGCAAATTTTCCAAACTTTTATGCTCTGCTTCCTCTTGAACCCTTTTCTGCTTAGAAATTTATTCTGCCAAATACCCTAAATCATCTCTTTCAAGCTCAAAGTTCCATAAATCTCTAGGGCAGGGGCAAAAAGCTGCCCACCAATCTCTGCTAAAGCATAGCAAGAGGGACCTTTACTTCAGTTCCCAACAAGTTCCTCATCTTCATCTGAGACTACCTTAGCCTCTACTTCATTGTATATATCACTATCAGCATTTTGGTCAAAGTCATTCAACAAGTCTCTAGGAGGTTCCAAAGCTTCCCCCACTTTCCTGTCTTCTTCTGAGCCTTCCAAACTGCTCCAACCTGCCTGTTACCCAGTTCCAAAGTTGCTTCCACATTTTCAGGTATCTTTACAGCAGTGTCCTACTCCTGGTACCAATTTACTGTATTAGTGTAATATTGGGGTTCAGGGGTTCAGGGTGCCCTCAGCTCCCCTGAGAGGATGTTTCTCCAGGTTCTTGGTCTCCTGCTCTCTCAAGAATGAGAGAGGGGACCACAGCACAGTGCACAGTAAATGTTGGACTCAAAAGTGTTTATAGAGAGTGATTTATTTATAGAGAGAAAAAGGAGAAGGAGAGAGAAACAGCTAGCTCTCAAACTGGGTGAGAGAATCCAGAAAGATGGAATCCAGGAGAGGAAAGCAGTTTCCAAGAGAGTGTTAGGGAATAGAAAGAGATGGAGTTTAGGAGGAGAAGACAGGCTTCCACAAGAGAGTGTGGAAGGGGACTCCAGAGGGAAAATCCAGGAGAGAGAAAGATGGCTTCCACGAAGGGAGTGTTCGTGGAAGAGGACCCAAACATGGAGTCCGAAGGGGTATGGAAGAAGGAGACTTTTAACCTGGAAGGAACCCCCACCTTCTCCAAGACCCCAGGCCAATGAAAGGAGTTCCTTAGAACTTCTGCTGGAGTGATTGACTCTTAGTTTCTTCCCACGCCTGTGAAATTCAAACATAAACCATTAAATCTCCCGGATGGAGACAGGGGAGGGGGGCATGGCACTGGGAAGTTCTTGCCCTTAAAACTACGCCCCACTGTGGACCCAGAAAGAGAACAACTTCCCTCATTAGTCCATTCTCATACTGCTGTGAAAAACTACCTGAGACTGGGTAATTTATAAAGGAAAGAGGTTTAATTAACTCACAGTTCTGCATTGCTGGGCAGGCCTCAGGATACTTACAAACATGGTGGAATGAGAACTAAACATGTCATTCTTCACATGGTGGCAGGAGAGAGAAGGGCCAAGTGAAGGGAGAAAAAGCCCCTTACAAAACCATAATCTCTCATGAGAATTCACTCACTATCATAAGAACAGCATGGGGGAACTGCTCCGTGATCTCATCACATCCCACGAGGTTTCATCCCTAACATGAGGATTATAATTTGGATTACAAATCAAGATGAGATTTTGGGTGGGGCAAAGCCAAAGCATGTCAAGTGCACTGCAGGTTTCCCATCTCCTCAGCAGTGGACTGTTGCTATGTTCTTTTATTGGAATGGGATGAGGGGGATGCAGAGGATTTGTTTTTGTTTGTTTTCCCTCAGCTTTCAGCTATTCTTGGCTGCCTGTGCTCCAGGGGGCATCTCTATCTACACTCTTGTTCCTCTTCCAGCACTAGACTGATGTTGCTTGTTAGTTACTTAATGTTAGGATCATAACAGCATCCAGCCTCAGTTTTTGGCAGGACCTATATACATCTTTGCTTCATAGTTGAAAATTTCCAGCACCATACCTGCCTGACAGGCAAACCCTATTTTGGTTGTTCTTAGGAAGGAAGGAAGAAATTTCCTGTTTCTCTCCCTTCAGAGTAGCAGACTTTGGTATTGGTACAGGACCTTAAGTTTCCCACAAGAAATAGGGTGTTTGCCTCTACTTCTCCTCTAGCAGCAATTGATCTTTGCCTTTGTCCTGATGTTGAGATAATTTTCTACACCTCTACCAGAATATTTTTGTAGATTTTGTTTCTATTTCTCTGCGGAAGCAATAGATGCATGCCTGCATTCTAGGGAAGATAGTTCCCCTTCTTCTGTGGCTTAATGTGTCTGCTTAAGGATAGAAGTCTCTGGGAAAATGAGTGAGGTTTGCGCCTATTCCCAGGCAGAAATCACCTCCTGAACTCCTTTACTACCAGAGGAACTTCCTCTAGTCTTCTTCTCTGACCTGATCTTTCTTGTGAATACCTGATGGAGGCCCATGGATATAGGTGTGCACTCCTCTTGTTACAAACTGACACCCTAGTCCACACTTTGTGTTTAACATTTTATTAAAATTTTAGCTGATTTCTTCTTACCTACCGTAAGCCACCTCTTTCTCTTGTGTTTTGCCAAAGGTGAAACATTGAACATGCCCCATCTCTCCTGGGGGTGGGGTGGGCTTTCCCATGTTTGTAATTTAATCACTTTGTGACCTCAGCTTTCTGATTGGCTCAAGAAAAGCTATGATTTTGTACGTTACCTGGATTTTCTCATTTTAGAGTAAGAGTGATATTCTTTGAGCTTCTTACATTTTACATGAAAGTTCAAGTGTCCACCATTGCCTTAAAGTCCCTGTTTCAGAAATGGCTCACATTTCCACTCATGACCCAGTGAAAAGGTCCAGTCACATGGTCATGCCTAATTGCAAAGGATTCTGGGAAATGTAGTCTAGTCATGTGCCATAGAAGAAGTAAGGAAGGGATTTCAGTGAATTACCAGCAGCCTCAGTCCCCAGGCTCCAAACAAGTGAAATCTAAAATAATTCTGGGGCTGGGCAATGTGGCTCATGCCTGTAATCTCAGCACTTTAGGAAGCTGAGGCAGGGGGCTTGCTTGAGCTCAAGAGTTTGGGACTATCCTAGGCAACATAACAAGACTCCATCTCTAAAAAAAAAATAGCCATGTGGGGTGGCATGCCCCTGTAGTCCCAGCTACTTGATAGGCTGAGGTGGGAGGATCACTTGAGCCTGGGAAGTGGAGGCTGCAGTAAGCCGTGATCGCGCCACTGCACTCCCAGCAGATAGACCATGTCTCAAAAACAAAAGTAAAAGAAAACAAAAATGATTCTGGGCTTGGAGCAATTATGAATCACTGGCTCCATTCTTAGTGTTAGCCCTGTTAAGATGGTAAGGAATCTGAAGAGAACAAGGTGCTTTGGGCACCTCTGAGTTGGCTGTGGCTGAAAAAAAAGTGAATGATGAGTTCTTTTGGCCTCCTTCCTGAGTTGATGGCTGCTTCTCTACTGTACCCCTCCCGCTCCCATACCTGCAGTGTTGTCTGCCTGCAGAATTATAGCCTTCTCCCTTAAGGGAAATTGACTGGGACCAGATGAAAGATCAAATAAAGACAACTTATTTCTCTTTGGCTTGAACCACCTGTAAGCCCTTCCAAGGAAGACTGGGAGCTATTTCAGTGATTCTCCAGTCAAGTTGTGAACTGCATGAAAGCACCGCATAAATGATAGTATATGAGTTCGGGGGACTATTAGAGGCTCTTAGAGGACTTGGACCTGCTTCCTGAGCTTAAGAAACCTGAATTCCCTTAGAAACTGATATGTTCACAGTATATGCAATAATCAGGAAGGTGACTGAGTGATAAGTGCCCAGAGGATAATGGAATGACTAAGTTTGCCTAGGCTATTGGAGGAGGCTTCACAAAGGAGACGGCATTGGAGCTGCAGCATGAAGGATGAGTGAGGGCCTGGGGTTAGCTAGATAGGAGACAAGTGGGTAGAAGACATAGAGTCACAAAAGGCCCTGCTGTGTTTTGGGGGGTGGTAAGAGGGCTCTTGCGGTCTAGGCCTAGGGGATATGGAGGGGGTAGATGAGTATACAGCCCAAGGCATCTGGATTTTGTTCTAGGAAGAGCCAGGTATAATTATTTGGTACAGCATGTTTTGATCAGATTTCTTTGAGGAAAAGGCTATGAACAGATTTCAGATATGCACTATCTTGTTTTTTGGAATCTCCTAGAAGCAGACCTTGAGATGAGGAACTGAACAGGTACTTCTCATTTGGGGCTCCAACTGAAGGGGCAGCAATGCAGTTTGGATGTTTGTCCCCTCCAAATCTCAGGTTGAAATGTAATTCCAAGTGTCGGAGTTGGGGCCTGGTAGGAGGTGTTTCGATCATGGGGGTGGAGCTCTCACAAATGTCTTGGTGCTGTCCTCACAGTAATGACTGTGTTCTCGCTCTGAATTCATGTGATTTCTGGTTGTTTAAAAGTGTGTGGCACCTCCTTTTCACTCTCTTGCTCACATTCTCTCTTGTTCTCTCTCTCACCACATGATGGATCTGCTCCTGCTTTGCCTTCTGCCTTGAGTTAAAGCTCCCTGAGGCTTCACCAGAAACCGAGCAGATGCTGGTGCCATGCTTTGTGTACAGCCTGCAGAACTGTGAGCCAATTAAACCTCTTTTCATTATAAATTATTCAGCCTCAGGTATACCTTTATGGTGATGCAAAATGAACAGACACAGGTGGCCACTTTCTCAGTCCTGCTGCCCTCATGCAGAAAGCAGAGTCTGGAGAAAGAAGAGGTGGAGAAGAAGACAAACTGTACAAATGCAAGGAAAGCCTCTGCTTAGATGTGGCATAGCTTACGTGTACTTACAATCCACTGGCCAAAGCCAGTCCCACAACCAAGGCCAAAGTCGCTGGGACAGGAAGGACTATCAGCCTGTGTAGGAGTGCACAGAGTAAAAGTGGGGGAAGGAACCAACAATTGTGAACAATAGTACAGTCTACCAAGCTCACATGCTGGCTGTGCAGGAGGTGTTCAGTTTGTGTTGAGATGAGTTTAACCAATAAAAGCAAGCAGCATATGATTAAGGGTCAAGTGCAGTTCTTTAGACGAATGAAGATCAAATTTGAGTCAACTAAACAGTGTATACTCTGGCTCTCCTCTTTTGCTTGTATCTCAGAGAGTTGAGACCACTTTGACATAATCTGGATGCATGCTTCACCTTACTCTTAAGACCAGAAGATGGCATCTGTCAATGACACAGTGGTCTTCATCCTAATATGACAGTGACCTTAGAAGACAAATAGTACCCTGCCCTAAAGGATGGCATAAGCTCAGCCATCTAAAACCCCAACGTCTAGTTTTAGCATCCTGCCTTCAGGGTTTCCTGGCTCATGGTCATCAGCCCAGTAAGCAGCAGGTAAACTCAGTGCTTGAGCTGAGAGTTTGTCCTGAGCTTCTCTGGGAACTGACAGCTCCTAAGGAGAGATATACTTAGGCATATTATTGACTTATGGCCTTGCAGACAACTGGTAAAACTTACTAGGAGCATCTTCTAGGCTAAAATCTTCACCATCAGTCTCTTTGGTGTTGAACTTTGTGGCCTTAATTTTCTGCTTGGCCGAGGTTGAAGCAACTGCATACATATTTTCTTAAAAAAAAAAAATGTCTAGGACGGGTAAGATGTGAGGGGCTTTCTAGACAGACGTGGATTGGTGGAGACTGATTTTTCACAAGAGGATGCCACCAGGTTCTTAGCTCTGTTGGTCCTGCAAACTGATACCCCAGGTTGTTGCCAGAGAACTCACCTTTAAGCCCTCTTGGGCTAGCTCTCTCCTCCCTCAGTGAGAGGAGTAGGGCGAATGTGCCCTTTTCCTCATTCAGCCAAAGGCCCTGGAATGGCAGCCATGGCCCTGTCTCCTGCTATGATCCAGCTTCCTCCTGGGCTAGACTGGGGATCGAAGCTAAGCTTATGGCCCATGATGCTTTTCACTCAGCTGCACTTCATTTTTATTCCTTGAGAGATAATTGAAGCAGCAGCAGGAGCACTAATGCCAGTTTACCTAGGTTCAAATCCCAGCTCCATGAGTTACTAGCTGTGTAATCTTAGGTAAGTTCTTTGACTGTGCCTCACTTCTGTCATCTGTAAAATGGAGATAATGATATTATCAACTTCATGGGTGGAAGAATGAAATAAGTTATTGTGTGTGGTTTGTTTGGAGTAGTGCACAGAACACAGGGTAAGTGCTACATAAGTGCTAGCTAGGGTGACGATGATGGGATGGTGATACTGAGGGCCTTGGCCGTTACACCACTAGTCCCTTCCCCAACCCTTGCCATGAAGGTTCTTTTAGGCATTTCTTTTTGGCCCCAACTCAAACAAAGCTATGGTTCTCTTGAGCACCAGCCTGTCTTCAGCTCGTGGACACTGGGAGGTAAGGTCTTTCCCGTGCTGTTCTTGTGATAGTGAGCAAGTCTCATGAGATCTGATAGTTAGTGTAAGGAGTTTTCCTGCACAAGTTCTCTTTTCTTGCTGCCATCCACGAAAGACGTGACTTGCTCCTCCTTGCCTTCCGCCATGATTGTGAGGCTTCCCAGCCACGTGGAACTGTAAGTCCAGTTAAATCTTTTTATTTTAAAAATAGCCCAGTCTCAAGTACGTCTTTATCAGCAGCACGAAAATGGACTAATACAGACCTGGAGACTCGTGCTTCTATCTTTGTTTTAGATACTAAAATGAGCATTTCAGGCAAAATCACACATTTGTAGAGGGCTTTCTGTGGTAGGTCCTGTATCCACATTGCTCCAAATTAAAATCCTTGAAGCCATCCTTGATTCCTCTCTTTCTTTCATGCTCAACAACAAATCTCGGTGTTTCTATCTTCAAAGTGTATCCTGGTCCTGACCACTTTTCACCAGCTTTACACTATGTGCTCCTTTCTTCAGGACTAATGGTCAGATGCTTAGTTAGGTCCCTTATTCTGCCCTGGCCTCAGCATCTATCATTCATGTAACAACCAGTGTGGTCTTGGGACGTCTTTGCTTTCAGCCCTCCAATTACCTTGAGAAAAAACCCCTGAAGTCCTCACAATAGTTTACAAGGCTCACTGTGATTTGACTGTGCACCTCATCTGTATTACTCAGTTTTCAGGTTGCTGATGCAGACATACCCGAGACTGGGCAATTTACAAAGAAAGGGATTTAATTGGACTTATAGTTCCGCATGGATGGGGAAGCCTCACAATCATGATGAAAGGCAAGGAGAAGCGAGTCACCTCTTACACAGATGGCAGCAGGCAAAGAGAGAGCTTGTGCCGGGGAACTGCTCTTTTTGAAACCATCAGATCTCACGAGACTTATTCACTATCATGGGATCAGAAAAGACGTGCCTCCATGATTCAGTTACCTCCCACTGGGTCCCTCCCACAACACGTGGGAATTCAAGATGAGATTTTGGTGGAGACACAGCCAAACGATATCATCATCTCTCAGGCCATCCTTGCTCACAGCATGCCCGCTGTTCCAGCCATGTCAGCCTCCTTGCTGCCCCTCTAATACACTGCTGGCCAGGGCTTTCCCCTTGCTGGGCCTTCTCCCCTCACCTGAAATATTGGCATGACATCCCCCACTCCCTGTCTTCATTCAGTCCTTTGCTTAAATGTAACCACATTTAAATACCTTCCTTGACTATCTTTTCTAAAAGAGCAACTATTCTCCCACCCTGGCATTCCATAGCCACCTTCTTTTGCTTTATTTTTTCTCCTCAGAACTTACTGCAATCTTTCATAAATTTATTTTGCCTTTCCCCACTAGAATGAAAGCTCCTTTGGGCCAAGAACTTTGTCTGTCCTGGTTACTCCAGTGCTTAGAAAGGTGCTCAGCACATAGTAGGGGCTTGGTAAAGAGTCATTAAAGAAATAAGAGAATGAGTGGAATCTTCATTTTATTAGTTTATCCTAATCTTCCCTTCCCTGCTTTCACAAAGGCTTGGAAGAAGTATATACAAATATACATGTTGGCTGGGTGCAGTGGCTCTCGCCTGTAATCCCAGCACTTTGGGAGGCCAAGAGGGGTGGATTGTCTGAGGTCAGGAGTTCAAGAACAGCCTGGCAAACGTGGCAAAACCCTGTCTGTACTAAAAGTACAAAAAATTACCCAGGCATGGTGGTGTGTGTCTGTAATCCCAGCTACTTGGGTGGTTGAGGCAGGAGAATTGCTTGAACCTGGGAGGTGGAGGTTGCAGTGAGCCAAGATCATGTCATTGCACTCCAGTCTGGGCAACAGAGTGAGGCTCTGTCTCAAAAACAAAAACAAAGCCAAATGTTAAACCAGGGCAAAAATAAATTTAGAGATTAAGGTAGAGAATGAAGAATGTTTCTGAAGATTATGTGGAGGATAGAGACATGGCTGTCAGCAGGGAGGTCTATGTTCTATCATTGTTTAGTATATTTTAGTAACCTGCCCGCTCTTCTCTTATCCCCCCTCCTGACCCCCATCCCACCCCCTACCTTCACAGGTGTCTGTAGATAAATGAGAATTTGTTGTGGGAAGAAAGAGGCCCCTGAGGTGGGGATAAGCATTTTTAATCACTTTCCTTCCTTTCCTCTATTTGAGAATTCTAAGAGCTGCATATATATGCTTACTTCCTTAGAAGAATAGTATTAACTGGCAGGGGTAGAGATGCCCCCCAACCAGCAATGTTGTTAAAGACTTTTCTCTTTGGAAAGGTGCTCTGGGGCCTACATCTTGAGTCTATTGTGGCAATAAGCTTGAGGATGCGGTTTGCTGTTTAGTCTCAGTGGTAATGGCCTTTCTCCCTGCTTTCAGTGCTGCCCACATGCAGCTAGCTGTATGAGACAAAGTTCCTGCTCCAGCTGTTTGCCAGTGCTTGGACAATAATCAGGACACAATCTGTTGTTCTCTTTCCCTGTCCCAGACACGTGTGCCTATGTTATGGCTGGACTCTCCTCTCCATAGAAGACTTGCCATTCTCGAACCTGGCCTGGGCCCTTCGGAAAGCTAGAGGGAGTCACTTCAAGCATCCTATGCATGGGAGAGCAGAAAATCTGATGCAGACCATTTTGCTGTTTGTGCTAGGAAAACAGAAAACACAAAACTAGTCAAGTGAATCAATTCTGAGACAGACAATAGAGACCCTGGACTGAGTTATTCTAGAGACACAACTTTTTCCTTGGAGCTTTTAGAAGAAGCAATTTGAAGATTTTCTTGGATGACTTTGTCTCTCTGGGGGCAATTAGAGAAGGCATTCAACTTTCCAGAAGCTTCTGCAAAGTAGCCTTTGTATCTGAAGGCGGGTGCCTTCCCAATGGCTAAGCTTAGTGATGCCTTCAGGAACCTAGTGTGTGGATCTGCGGCTCCAACATGTGAGGAGGGAAAATGCTTTCATAAGTAGAACCTGCCATCAGTGGCTGTACTCTGGCCCTCTGCTTCTATATGCCTCCCACACAAATATAATTTCTCCATCAATATCATTCACTCTACCAGCTTTGTGTTTAGGACTCATTTTCCTGAGCCCATTCCCACCTTCCCCACAACCTTGCCACTAAATCATTATATTCAGGAAAAGAAGAACCCAGTGGAGAAAAAGGCCTGTTTGTTTGTTTGTGTGTGTGTGTGTTTTAGACAGGGTCTCTGTCATCCAGGTTGAATGCAGTAGCACCATCAGGGGTCACTGCAGCCTCTGCCTCCCTGGGCTCAGGCGATCCTCCCTCCTCAGCCTACTGGGTAGCTGGGACCACAGGTGCGCATCACTGCGCTGGCTAATTTTTGTGTTTTTTTGTAGAGATGAGGTTTCACCATGTTGTCCACACTGGTCTCAAACTCCTGAGCTCAAGTGATCCACATGCCTGGGCCTCCCAAAGTGCTGGGATTACAGACATGAGCCATAGTGCCTGGCCGAGATCTGGTCTGAACAACATAGGGTAACTTGTGAACTGAGGAAATGTCAGTAAAAGCATTTTAGGAACTACCTCTTGTAATTACCCACATTCTAAAAATTTAAAACAAAAACTGCTACTAGCTGATGCTATTAGCTGATTGTAAGACAACAGACAAACACACTGCAGCCAGAAAAATCCCCACTGAGTTTGGGCAGCTGATTTCTCTGGCATCAAATGAAAGCTTTAGCTATTGCCCCTGAGGCCTGGCTGAGCAAGCCCTGCACCCGAGCCCTCCCTCTCTGGGCCTCCCCCACCACTGTGGGCCACAGAGGGTGTTAAGTGTGTGTGTGTGTGTGTGTGTGTGTGTGTGTATGCTGGGGGATGGGGGCTGAGGATAATGCAAGCGCCCTAGCTCACAATATTAGGCAGCTACACACCCCACTCAGGACACCACACCAGCATAATTCATCCCACACTTCACAGCCAGGGTGAATCCAGACTCAACGAAAAACAATTTGGACGCATTGTTTACAAATTAATTTCCCCCTCTAAATAGGCTGTTATAAGAGTGGACCCTTCTGCTTGCCTAGCCTAGGCCCACCTGTCACTGCGACTTCCTAACCAGTGGTCACACTGTATTGATCTTTTTAATCCCCTCTCTTTGAAACACAGAGCCAGCTGATGTGGAGCTCCTCAAAAGAAAGACTCTCCCACTGCCTCTACCTCAACAGGTAGCTGCGGATTCGGAGCTAATTCTCTACTAAAAAGTCTTAATTGGCTTATGGGGAGCCTGAAAGATCTCCCTTGTGCTTACAAGGTGAAAGGAAATGATGGATCCCAAATGCCCTAGTCTCTCTTTATCCGTTTCTTGGTGGAAATCAGGTGCGTTTTATTTTTTAATTGTTTTTGAAACAGGACTGGAGGCTTTGGAGGTGAGTGGGGATAGTGTTTCACTTTAGTGGTTGAGCCACCAGGGAAAAGCAAGAAAAGCCCCAGAGACACCAATATTAGGCAAGAAACTTGGTGACTTATTTTTTTCTTAGTTTTTATTTACATGAAGCATCTGCAGTACAAACGTAAACTTTGACAGCTCATAATAGAATAAACTCTTTATGTACAAAAATACATTTTCATATGAATGAAGCATCTTGAATAAATTAAAGTACTCTCCAGCCCGGTGCCTGAATAGCTAAGCAAGAGTCTCCAGTTCTTCCTAGAGCGAGCCTGCAGTGGTGGGGGTCGGGATCCATAATGCATGAAGCCCACTCCTTGTCTCTCCTTTTTAAGCCTTTTCATTGTATTGTCAGCCGGCTCAAACCGAATTTTCATGCTCGTTTTTCTTCATTAGAGTTCTACAAATTGTAAAATTGACTTTTCACCTCGTCTTCAGGGGCTGATCTGTCCCTTTTCTAAATCACACTGAAGTGGTGGCTGGGGTCAGTTCTGAGCCAGCCACAAAGGAGGTTTTGTGGAGTTCAGAAAGTGCAAAAGGAAAGGCCGTCTAGGGACGGGCAGGAGGGGCCCGGGGCTGAGGGCTGGAGAAACAGACCAAGAGGCAGCCGCAGCGAGGGTGCAGCGACCTAACAAGCGGCTCAGGTATCCCCGACCCCTTTAAAGCTCCCGCTTCCTCACTCCTCCAGGAGAGGGGGTCCCGAGGAGGCGGCAGCTGGGGCCCCATCTATTGCCTGCTGACTAGGGGAGGGGGAAGGTAACGGTGCCTACAAAGGGCCTAGTGGTAAGGGATGAAACAAGGCGTCGTGTGGAGCAAGTCTTTGGGCAGGCCTGGGAAGGAGAAAACGGGGTCGCCGGGGCCGTAGGTGAAGTCTTCGGAGGCGGCGGGGCTGCTGGGGTCAGAGAGTGGAGAGGCGGCGGCGGCGCTGGGAGAGGCGGCGGCACCTGAGCCCCAGGACTCCACGTCGCTGGCGGGGCTTGGGGGTCCGGGCAGGCAGGGGACGCACTGCGGTGGCAGGAGGCGCTCCCGGGCACCGCTTCCGGGGAGCCCTTGATCCGCCAGGCGCAGTGTCTCGGCCAGAGCCCAGATGTAGTTGTAAGCGAAGCGCAGCGTCTCGATCTTGGTGAGCTTGGTGTCGTCGGGGAACGAGGGCAGCACGCTGCGCAGTGCGTCCAGCGCAGCGTTCAAGTTGTGCATGCGGTTGCGCTCGCGATCGTTGGCTTTGACGCGCCGGCTCCTGCGCAGCGAGTGCAGCAGCGCCTCTGAGCGCACCCGCGCCCGGCCGCGGCGCCGCCGCCGCTCCTGCTCCTCGTCCTGTGCCCCTGGAACCTCTGACGCCCGGGAGGTACTGGGCGCGCCCCTGCGGACCGGCGCTGGCGGCCCCGAGGCAGAGGCTGGCAGTTGGAGCCTGGCACAGTCTTCCTCGTCGGTAAGGAAGCCGGACAGATCACTGCTGCTGCTGCTGCTGCTGGCGCAGTCGAGGTCGGAGATGCAGGTCTCCAGAGGGGCTGGCATCGTTGCACTGTGCAGGACCGACGGAAGGATAGAAAGGCGCTCAGAGCGCTGCAGCCCGGACTGGGGGCAGGGCCGCCAGGGCGCACTTACGTTCCCAACGGCCTGGGGTTGTTACTCTGTGCCAGCAGCGGGCGCGAGAGCCTGGAAGGGCCCAGGGACGCACGGGGAACTTGGCCTCGCCTGCAGGGGCCACGCGCCCGGCCGGTCTCCCGAGTGATGTCGCCGGCGATCAGATCAGCTCGTGTGAGCACCGAGTGTGGCACACGACCGGCCTCAGGACCCCTTAAGTACCCGGCGTAACAATGGGCGCCCCCCTTCCTTGCCACCTCCGCCCCCGCGGCAGCCCGGGTGAATGGAACAAGGCGGCAGGTCATCCCCGTGCGGCGCCCGGGTATTTGCATAATTTATGCTCGCGGGAGGCCGCCCCCGCCCCTCCCCCCACCCGGAGTGTGCCCGTAATTACCGCCGGCCAATCGGCGGCGTCGCGCGGCCCCGGGAGTCGGCTCGGGCTAAGCTGGCCAGGGCGTCTCCAGGCAGTGAAACGGAGGCGGGGTCTGCGGACGATTAGCGGCAGAGGCACGCTCCTCTCGGGGCGGGCTAGGCGCCCCTCGCTGGGGTGGGATGGGGAGGCGGGGCGCGAGTGCGAAAGTGTGAGCCGCCCAGTGAGTACTGGAAACCTGGAGGGGACTTGGAGTCTGGGTTCGCATCCCCTCTCCAGCTGCTGAATGTTCGGGTGACTTTGGACTAGTAATTTAACTTCTCTGAGCCTCGCTTTCCCCATCTGTAAAATTAGACGCAAGTTTACCTGTAGAGGGTGATCAGAGATCATGTTCGTGGGACACTAAATAGGCAGCACCTGCTGAACAGGGCGCAAATCGTTTTCAAATAGACTGGAGAGAGGCCATGCCAGAGCCAAGGGAGCAGGGCAAGGATAAGTGTCGCTGCTGTGTCCAGGTTGATGAAGAAACGGGAAAGAATCTTTTGACCTTCATCTGGGGAGTGCAGAGAGGAGAGTGGAAAAGAGAATCGGGTGACTTCCCAGGTTGCCTTGAGTCTTGGTTTCACCCTTCCCTTCTCCACCCTCCTCCACACCTCTGCCCCCAACAGTCACCCCAAGATTCTTAAGGTAACAGAAGTGTAAGACTCTTTTTCTCCCGTGTTCCTGAGACCTTGCCCGCCCCATGGCCTGAGAATTCCATTGCTCACCGTCTCTCGGAGCCCTGCTTGCAGCCTCTGTGGCCCTTTTCAGGGCAAGCCAGCCAGGGGATCCAGCTTCTCTGGAGGGAGAGAGAGCTAGCCTGTGGCGGGCAGGGGGACAGTGGAACCCCTTTTCTCCAAACCTCTTCCCGCCTTTGGTGTCTTAACCTGGCCTATTCCAGCAGGTCTTCCCTCTGCATGTCAGGAGTCACTTTTCTCTGGTGGCCTACACTCACCCAGGAGCAACAGAGGCCCAGACATTGCCCAACTTTGTACTTGGGAGATAATAGTAAGGAACAGCACTGGAAAATGAGCAGCTTTCAGCAAAGTGCCAGCCCCCTCCCCTGATCTCCAGGTGGTAGCCTTAGGCAGGAAGCCTGGCCTGCTGCCCTGGGAGCCTAGCTGACTCTGTGTGGGGGGCATTGGCTTCTTTGTGGAAGGGGGCTGCGGAGAGGCAATGCCCACCTTGGCTCACTGACCAGCGCTTGCCTTCTGGCTCAGGGGACTTTCCCCAGCCGTCCCCTTCCCCCACTGCACCCTGCAAGCACCCCTGACCTAGGCAGAAGGCTAGGACACAGTCATATATAAGGGCTTGAGATTTATTAGAAGTCACAGAAAGTGGCTTCAACCAGCTCACTCAAGAAAGGGCAGTTGTTGGATGAATACCGGGGCATCTCAAGAACCCAAGGGCTTCAAGGGCTTGTGTGAACCAGCAGGAGCACAGGGGTCCTCTCTCTGCCCCCAGCCTCTACTTCTCTGCCTGCATCAGCTTCCTTTCTTTGGACTGCCACAACAAAATTCCACAAACTGGGTGATTTAAGACAACAGAAGTTCATTCTCTTACAGTTCAAGAGGCCAGAAGTCTGTAATTAAGGTGTTGGCAGGGATGGCTCCTTTTTGGAGGCTCTGAGGGAAAGTCTGTTCCTTGCCTCTCTCCCAGCTTCTGGTGGTGGCTTCTGGCCATCTTGGCTGTTCATTCATTGATTGGCAGCTACATCCCTCCAATTTCTGCCTCCTTTCTTCATGTGGCGTTCCCCTCTGTGTTTCTTTTCCTTCTTGTCTCTTATAGGGACATTTGTCATTTGATTTAGGGCCCAGCTAATCCAGGATGATTTAATCTTGCAACCCTTGCCTTAATTATATCTGCAAATAAGGTCACATTCTGAGGTTCTGGGTGGACATATCTAATGGAAATAGAATTCACTATTTCAAGTCACTACAACAAATGCTTTTCCAAATTCCTGGAGGAGAGAATTGGTTTGGCCAGTGTTACTTTTTTGGCTGACAGGTACCTGAAGAGCTTTCCTGTTGAGAAATTTGAATGCATGAGAACCCTTTCCCCATTCCTAGCAATTAGGGTGTGGCCATATGATTTTAGTACAGGCAATTGGCTGCCCCACTTGGAATTTAGGCTCAGAGCTGGTGACAGTCCAGAGTTCACCTGTGTCATGGCAACAACCCGGAAGAGCCAGTGACCAGTGGTGAAGGAGGTGGCCAGGAACCAGTGGATGTCTTGACTGAACACTTCCCAGGGCCTGCGCTGGTTCTGCCTGCTTTCTGAGCCTGGTTCTCCAGCCCTCCATTCTTTAGTGGGGCTTTTCTGCTTCAGATGGCCAGGATTAGTGTCTGTGGTTTCATAAATAAAACACCAAGTGAAATCCTCAGGTTGCTGAAGGATTGGCTATGTTGATTGCCTGTGCTGGGCCAGACACTGTGCTGGACACTGGGGTAACAGGGGTGATAAACCTGGCTGATGAGGATCATGGGCTCTGAGTCTTGTAAGCCAGGGTTCAGTGCCAGCAGAACCTTTGGAGATTATTCATCTTTCCACTGCACCTCATACATGGGAAACTGAGGTGGGGGATGGGGAGGTCTTTTTATCGGGTTACCTCAGGGATCACTGGTGGTCGAATTAGGCCAGACTCAGGAGTCCTTTCAGCCCCTACTCCATGTTCCTCCATCACAATCATCAACGAATACACACTGACAGCCTACTGCATGCCACCCTGTGCCAGGGGCTCTGCAGAGTGTGAAGCAGGCCGATAGTCCTCAAGGAGAGGAGATGTGGCATTGGGACTAGAGAGGTGTCGAGGGCCTATTAAGGGAGCAGATCTGAAGAGTGTTGTGCACCTCCCAAAGGGCAGGCTTCTTGGCAGAGGGGGACTTGCAAAAGCCTTGAAGCCTGGATGGCATGTGAACAGACAATCCAGGTGAAAGACAGGGCTGGGGGTTACTGTAATAGCTGTATGGGGGCTGGTCTGGAGGATAGGGTTTCTGGGTGGACCCAGTGGAAAGAGGGTGAGGGGGCAGTTGTGGTGGCCCTTGAATAGGCATGGTGGCCTTCCTTGTTCCATCCCTTCTCCTCCTCCTCTTGCTGCTCTCTCTGAGCAGGGCTGTTAAAGTTCTTCCAGTCATTCACTGTACAAGGACATCTGCTAGAGGGACAAGTAAGTGCTGGAATCCAGCTTCTCTACCACCCACCAAACCATGCACCCTGACTTGGCCTACACCTGCCCAGAGAGGACACCATGTCAGTATGTCCAGAGGCACCTTGTGAGCTAGCAGTGGGTCTGTACCTTCTCCTTCCATGCTCCCTTCCTTTTCTTGAAACTTAGAGAGCTGAGCAGGCAAGCATCCAAGCCTTGCCCTGCCTGCCCCTGGCTCTTGGGCAGGGCATGTCGTGGTTCCTTCTTGGCTGTTAGTGCCTACCTCTTGTGCTTTTTTATAAGTGCATCTGCAGGGGGCCCTCCTATAAGTGATCTACTGAGGATAGGACTGAGCCCTGGAAGGATGAGAATGAAGGGGCAGCTTGAGAGGCCCAGAGCCTCTCCTCAAGAGAAAAAGGCCAGGCCACATTTAGAAGGATGTGCATGCTTGCCAGGGAAGATGAAAGTTTCTCCTGCTCCTCGAAGCCTTCCAAGCCTAGTACATGAGCGTATCTGTGGAAACGGTCATTCTCAGAAGGTTATAGAATAGAAGGTTATGTGGGCATGTAATAAATCCAGCCACAGCAGGTGCCGCCATAGTGAGCACCGCACCAGGTTTTCTGCCTGATGTGTGAGACATCCAGCTGCCAATCTGCTGGGGAGCAGGGGAGGGTAGGCCGGGCATACCCCTGGAATCAGAATCTCTGGAGCACTTGCTGAAGTCATATTGACTGATACCTAGAGCCAATTCGTTGACACTAGAATTGATATTTTGCATTAGCAACCACCCTCCTCTCCTGTGCTTGCCTCAACACTTGAAGTGGGTCAGGTACATTTATATGACCACCAAGAGGTACTCCAAGGGCACAGCTGTTCCAGGCAGCCCCAGGGATCTGACTCAGGACCCCAGTGGGACAAGCAGGGAGGTGATTTTACTTCATCGGGAAGACCTTTCTGGCATGAACACACTGATGAAGAAACAGCTTTCTTGAGAGATGAGAGGAGGGATTCCCAGGGGAGCAAGGTGTTGGATGCTTCCAGGGGCTTGAGAGACTTGGTTTATTATTATTATTTTAAATAAATAAAGGCCAAAATAGGGGAGAAATGGTGGTGAATTATAAAAGTTTACATATAATAAATCAATGTGGTTAACAAATAAAAATACAAAGGAGTCTGTGCCGTTCACAAGGCAGTTTCAGGATTTTAAAGTGACCATCAAAATTATAGAGCCTATAGTCATGGAGATCCAGGGATGGTCCAAATTGGAATTCGTGGTGGAGCATCTTCCTCCACCCTGTCAGTGTCTCAGTGACCATGTGTCTGACTTCATTTGGAGTTAGTGTCCACAGCCTTCCAGCCCTTTTGTGGATGCAAGGCTGAGCCAAACCGCCTCCCTGCTGGTTCTCAGAAACCCTTCAACCTGGGCTTGAGGAAACGAAATTTTACACACGCAGTAACAGGAACTAGAGGGGGAGGTTAGTCCTGTCATAAGAAGTACTGAGATGATCATCTGAAGGGGCTGGGGGAAGGGGACACCATCACATTCCGTACTTTTCTTCCTAAATTGTTTTAGCTCAGATTATTCTCTGTCCCATCCAATTGGTTAGACAGAATGTTAATTTCAAGAGAGTGCTGTGGTGCTTACATGTAGACCTGAGTTTTGTGGGGTTTCAAAGAAAAGTTGTTTTGTATTTTACAGTACATGTGAACTCTCAGCTGCAGCTTATGACAGGAGAGGTGAATGTTGCGGGCACCTTACTCAGCCACTCAAGTACTGGGGTCAGGGCAGTCAGTGCACTGCACCAAGTTTATAAGGCCACTGGGCAACGCTGATATCTCCAGCGGCATCCTTGATGGGAAATTTTACACAAGGTGAAGTTGTGGAGAGGGCCGCCCTTCATAAACAAGACTTCTTGATTTCGATGATGATTTTCTTTCTGAAGCTATCTTGGGGGGGGGTTGCATTGGTTTCGTGGGTGGCATTTCAGAAAGAAAATGTAGTAATCTTTAAAGCAAAAAAAGAAAAAAGGAAGACAAAGGTGCAGTTCCTCAATAGGAAGGGATGAAGGATGAGGTCAGACAACAGAGCTTGCAGGTTCCTTTCAGTGCATCAAGTACACCTAAAGATATGCAGCAGTTGGGTTTCCATATAAGAGAAGAAGGGTGGGGTTGGAAAAGAGAAACAATTCCCTATTTTCTTTACTGATGACCCATGACAGTTGTGGAAGGGGGCCAAAAGGGTGGGGGGAAATGAGGCAGGAGGGGGGAAACAGAGGGGTCTTTCAGTGACAGAGCAAGGAAAATGGCAAATTATCCATGGTTTCTAGAAATCCGTGGAGGCCCCCTTGGCCCCTGCCCTGCTAAATACAGTGCTGTCTATATGCATTTCCCAATTCGGAGATGTCGGCTTGAATATTCCTCAGCATTGTCTGCTGATGGGTTTGGTGGAGTGCAATCTGCCTACATGCGGGATGAGTCCTGGGCTCCAGGGGAAGCCCTGGCGCACATCTCCTTTATTCTGTGCTGTGTCCGAAATGCCTCCCCAGATGACACTGGGCAATTCTGCAGCCAAACATATTTCCACAAGCATCTGTGAAGTTTGATTGGGGTTCTCTAGCTTGCATTGGTGTAGGGGGACAGCATGGGCTTGGGCTGGCCAAAGTTGGAAGTGCGTTTGTGGTTAGGGCCAGTCTTGGGTGAAACAATGTCCTTTTTGTGCCCAAAGGCGAGTGGAGAAGGTGACGGGGGTGTGCACGCTTGTGCAGGGAGGGCCCACGAAGGAGGGTGCAGGCCCTGAACGGAAAAGGGGGCAGGTGGAGGCGATTGCCCCATCCCTCCTTGGCAGTGAGGCCTGGAGTCATTTTCACATCAGCTGCTAGAGGCTGCGGGTCCTTCCAGATCCATCTCCGAAGGCTCTGAGTTTGGCTATCTTAGAGTTCTTGAAGAAGTTAAATTTCTGGGCTCAGATAAAAACAAAAACCCAAACCATCGCCCCGCTATTGCTGTCACTAGGTTTAGCCCCCCAAAGCCAGCCTGCACCTGCCACAGGAAGTTGCTAAAGCCAGAGTGAATTTTCCTGAGCAGTTTCATTTTGCCCCCTTCATGTTTTTGAATTCTTGAGGTCTTTAGTAGAGATTAAAAACAGATCCCCATTCCTATCCCTGAATGCTTGTGGGTCAAGTGTGGGAAAACTGTGAAGGGTGTTTTCTTCTGTGTGTACAAAAGAAGTCACAGTGAAATGTATCCTAATGGAATCTGACTATTGGTTTATGGAAAGAATTCAGAAATAAACACAAAAATTGCTAAGTGTTTTCTTTTTGCTTTTCTCTACCTTAATGCTCAGCTACATAAATTCATGTTGGGTTCAAACACAAATGCATTTTGTTTGTAGTAATTAAAATGTTTTAATGAGACAACCATAAAATCCACCATTAATTATTTTATTTCAAACACTTCTGCCTTCTTTTGAACCAGGTCTATTTAGAAATAGTTTAGAGAGTAGCCTGCAGTTTTATTCATTCCTCTGCATTATACACAGGAGTGGAGAAGTCATTTATAAATAATTACACAATGTTTTGGGTCTTTGGGCTTGTATAATATATCAAAGCGATTAGTACACTTATTGTTCCATTGTAAATGCTTTTTTTCTCCTTTCAGTTTCACTTGCCTTGTCTTCTAGCTAAACCTTTTTCTGGAAATCTTTTGTCTTCTTCATTCTTTTTGCTTGTTACAGTCCAGGAGCATTCTTCTTATTCAAACACTCGCAGCAGGGGCAAAGAAAGCGACTTTGGCCGCATCTTAAGTTTTACCATAACTTTCTGGCATTTTCTTTTCTCCCAGTTTTCCCAGACTACCTAGGGGCAGTGAAGAATTATAACATACATGAATTATTAGTACTCCCCTTGAGTTAAAGGGGGAGGAAAGCGCCTCATTTTCTATGCCCCCAAGGGACGGACCAAGCGGGCGGCCTCTAAACAAAGTATTTATTACTTTGCATCTCTTTGGGACGCCGGCCGCTCCCCCACCCTCGCCGCCGCGGCTTGGGTTTTGCTCCGGCCGGGGAGAGCCGATGTCTCTGGATTTCTTTTATGGAGCCACAAATAAAGGCTCCTGGACTGGAAGAAGGGGGTTCCCCCTGCACTAGCGTCTTGAGCCAACGACCCTCAAGCTGTGGCTCTTCCTTCGGCTGGGGCCTCGGAGAGCCGGGAGGGGCGCTCACGGGGACGCGTGGGCACTGCCGCGTGGGCGCCCTGACTCAGCGCCCGCGTGGAGCCAGAGCCGGGACTCGGGGCCTGCAGGTTCGGGTTCCCCGATGGGGCCGGCTCGTCACCGGAGCCGCGTGAGGGGATTAGGGCCGCACGAGAGGCGACTGCGCCGCGGCCTCCAGCCACGTGAGCACCGAGAGGCTTCAAACGTCCCCAACGCACTAATCCTTGTTATCCGGCTGGACGACCGCGGCCGCGCCATCACCCGGCCTGCCTCCTCCGCCTGGCTGTGGGCGAGGAGTGCGCCTGGCCCTGTAGCCCCTGGCACGGATTTGGGGCCAGCGATGACGATTTATCCCACCACAGCCACATTCCTGGGACCCCCGGGGCAAGGTCCTACAGTCCTTGGTGACCGCTGCGCCTGCGTACAAGCAGTGGGAAACTTGTTGCACTTAGAAAACTGCCACAGCGGCCGGGCGCGGTGCTCAAGTCTGTAATCCCAGCCCTTTGGGAGGCTGAGGCGGGCGAATCACCTGAGGTCAGGAGTTCGAGACCAGTCTGGCCAACATGGTGAAACCCCCGTCTCTGCTTAAAAAAAAAAAATTATCTGGGCATGGTGGCGCGCGCCTGTAGTCCCAGCTACTCGGGAGGCTGAGGGCAGGAGAATTGCTTGAACCTGGGAGGTGGAGGTTGCAGCGCCACTGGACTCCAGCCTGGGCGACAGAGAAAAAAGAATAAAAAGAAAAGAAAACTGCCACCGCTCCCGAAGAGCTGGGATGTTGAATAAGGATGAATTCTGGTGGGAAATCCGGCAACATGTGCATTGGCATTAAAATAGGACTTTCCTTAAGGAAAAAACAAAGATGGCTAGAAGAATGGAGTATGAGGAAAGAAAGTCCGCTGGAGAGGCGCAGATAGTCCCCTCTGGGCGCCTTCCGAGGCTGGGAGGGCATTCAGGCCTCCGCCCCTCCCCGCCGCAATCTGTCGAGACCTGCCCGGTTTCCATAGGAAGGGTCGCGCCGGCGCCTTGGGAGCGCTGAATGGTCGCTCGCGGTCGGGCGGGCGCGCACGCCCCGCGGCCCGGGCTGGATTTGGCCGCATTTGCATAGCAGGTGCTGATGCTTGTCCATTCTTACTTAAAGAAGTTTTAATATGGGATAAATTACCAGGAACTAAGGGCTGACGTGGGCAGGAAAAAAGGAACCGTGTCGCCAGCCAGTCTTCTTGCCGCCTCCTGGCCTGGAAGGAGAGGAGGGGCAAGGAGAGAAATGCGAAGTGAGATTCGATTTTAAAAGTCGTCTCCTTAAGAAGCTACAAGCCTCTTCCACTATCGCCCCTAAAGGAGCAGAGAGAAGACAGGAGGGAACTTTAATCAACCCGACTTTAAAATCTGTTTTGCCGCGAGTAAAGCAGTAATCCCAGGGATAGTAATACGATTAACCAGAGAGGATCTTTCAGTCAGAAAGTCTGGCCGAGTTTAAAATGTTAATCCTGGCCTTAATCCGCCGGGTTGGCGGGGTAGAAGTGTTGCACCAGGAGGAGAGATTGTGTTTTCTTCCCCTGCTCTTAAAGAAACATCCACGAGGTCCGCACCAGCCCATTTCTATATCAGGAGGGATTCCTTCCCTGGAGTGGCTCCCAGGGCTCGAGGCCCCTGGGCCACAGGGGGCCAGGACGGGCTCTGAACCCGCAAACCGGGCCCCTGTGGCTGCCTGGGAATGGCGCTGGCCTCCGGGTTAATTCCAAGTGTTTGGAATCTTGCAAAGGCTTGGAGCAAAGTGGAGTTTGAAAGTCGTGGGATTTTGAAGAGATAGAGGCTGGGGTGGCTTTCCTGGCCCTGCCTCCAAAATTCCCTTTGAACTGGACACATGCATATCCTCAGGGACAACCTGGTTTTTAAGGTTTTCAGGGTCTTGGGGACTGAGACAGGGGAATGATGACCTCACACGCCAGCTGCCAGAGTATGGGTCTGCTTATTGGCTTCACGGGAGAAATGTCTGTGGTCTGGGGACCCCTGAGAAGTCTCCAAATACTTGGGGTCCTGCAAGGGGGCCCGCGTAAAAAGATGTGGACTTAGCATGAGCACTGCTACCCCAGGGTCTCCACACTGATGTGCTGTCGGACTTATGGGGCCAACAGGCCACCTGCTGTTGCTGAGGCTCTTAATTCCTTTGTCCTCTGGCACAGGACCCCTCCTCCTCCCCTCCTGGGCCCACACACCGCTTTTTAGGGTTCAGCCTTCTCTGATCGCTGGTGGTTCCTCTCTTCAGGCCCAGTTTGACAACACTTTGGGGCGAGTTCGAACCTGGATCTTGCGGCAGGCCTCTGACCTGCTCTAAGTGCTTCCCAACATGTCTGCTTTCCCTGGAAGGCAGTGTGAGATGCCCAAATGGACCATATGGTTTGGAGCGAGAGACTTGGAGCCTACAGACAATGGGGAAGTGAGAGGCCCAGGTCAGTGGCGGAGCTTGAGAGGCTGCAAACCTCCCTTTCAGCCTAATGAAGCTGTTGTCTGGGGGTAATGATGCAAATGCCTGGGCCCTTTCTTGCCCGTGATAGTCTAGAACGTGATTTGTCATACAATCTGAATCTTTGGGAGGACTTTAGACAGAACCTCCCCCAAAGATGGAGATGAGCCATATGTGCACTTTGCATCTGAAGTGGAGGTGGGGGAGGGGGGAGGGGAGACCCCGCCCATGCCGACTTCCCTGAAGGACAGCGTTCTGGCTGGGGCCTGACAGCCATGAGGACTAGGACATAGACCCCGATGAGCCTAGGGCTGCCTGACCCTGGGGGCTCATGAGTGGGTGCAGTGCCACAACCTCTAATCACAAATTAGCAGTGTGTGTTGGAAAAAATGCATGAACGATCTGGATATGCTGAGTGGGGTGGTCGTTGCTGCCGCCTCCATTGTTTGTATCCCATGCTGGGAGATGAGGACAGAGAGGACATTCTGAATGAAATACTCACATAATGACAATGCTTAGATTTCACTGCACTGAGTGCCTCACTGATGCTAACTCAGGCCAGGATGAACGCTTTATGGACTGTTCTGAAGGAGAAATAGTAAAAGAGCAGCAGGGACCAGGTGACAGGCAGCGAGGTCTGGGGCAGGTGGGGACGGGCGAGAGGGGAAGATACAAACCCAGGTGAGGCGGATAGAAGGAAAGTGGGAAAAGCAGCTCCAGTGTGAGAAAGAGGAAGGCCAGCGTTGCTCCTTATATAAGGAAGAGAAGCAATTCCCCATTGCAGCTCCAGCTCTGGGCACTGTGAGCTCACCTGAAGTCTGGGGACAAAAGGACATAACTGGTTATCAATCTAAGTCAGCCAGGTCACAATGGAATGAATCAATCCAATAGCCCTTTTTCGGGGGTGGGAGGAATGCAGTAGAGAAGCAGCAGTGCCCCACCATGACTGGAATCGGAATTGCAATGACAGTGAATGCTGGGAAAAAGGTGTCTATGGGTGGGGCCAACAAAGATGACCCCTCCACGTCTGCCCACAGACTACCCCTTTCTCTTCTGCACCACCCTCTTCTGTACCCTCATTGCCTGGCAGTGCCTAGCTTTCTCCAGGTGCCTGTTTGCATGAGCACGGGGAGTTCCCAGGGCCAGGGTGCTCAGTGTCAGTCCCTCTTTACTTCTTGACTTCATCATCATCATCATCACCATCATCATTCATATCCTTTGTAGTTGATGCTCAAAGAATATTTGTGGAGGGAATGGATTTGTGCATGGGCTCCAGGTGTTCATGCCTGCATGGGTGCTGACATGGTGTGGACACATGCATGCACATACATAGCCCTTCCTCACCCTGGGGGGAGAAGGGCATGGGGAGTTGGGTTGTGCCACTTCTCCAGGATTACTCCACCTCCTGTAACCTGAGAGTTGGCCCACAGGTGGCACCAGCAGCCCCAGGCTCTCTCTGAGTGCTCAGCCCTTGGCTAGAAGAGGGCTTTCTGGGTGGGTGTTTGTTCACCCATTCTGTGGTGGTGTAACTTTAGGAGATAAAAGTGGAGTAGAATGGGAAATGGAGGCACCATAATTCGAGGAGGAGAGGTCCCTAACCACCCCTGCTGGCGGTGGGCATCGGACAAGGGCAGATCGAAGCCACGCCTTTGCTGCTGTGGATCACTCCCATGGGCGTAGTAAGTTGTCACCAAGCTCTGCCAAAGCCCTGGCCACATGATGCTCTTTCTGCTCGCTCAGACGCCCCCAGCCTCTTCTCTGAACACTGAGAGAGAGAGAGAGAAGTGGGGAGTAGCCGTGGTGACAATTCCAGCTCTCAAAACCACAAGCTGCTCACCGCAACACCTGCTACCACTAAGAGAGAGGCGTCCTGGAGTGGGAGCTGGGAGGTGCCTCTCTTAGGGTTCAGCGCAGGGTGTGGTGGGGGGGCTGGGAAACCAGCAGGACCAGATTTTCTGCTAATTTGAGGGCTACGCAGAAAACTTTGTTTAGAAAAACAGGAATCTTTCTAGAACATCCCAGTCTTCCTTCTTTCTGGCTTTAACAAGTATGTCTCAGGTGCCTGTGTGCATGAACACCAGGAGTGCCCAGTGTCCGGCCGTCCTTTACTTCCTGACTCCATCATCAGCTTCACCATATTTGTGTAAAAACTATTTGTGAACTAGTTTTGTGAGGGAGACACTCAGCTAAGCCCTCAGTATGGTGGGATTTTGCTAAATCCATACACAAACATGTGACTGGTGTATTTTTGTCTGCCTTTTAAATATGGGGAGACTGAGGCTCAAGGAGGTTAAGACTCATGTCCAAGGTCACAGGGCCAGCAGGCAGCAGAGCCCGGGATGGAACTCGGGGCTCTCTGGCTTCAGTGCCCATAATATTGACCATTCACCATCCTTCTGCTGCTTTATGTGAACACCCGCTCTGTGGCCAGCTGCAGCAAGGTGCTGGGGCTGTGGGGATGGAAACCTCAGTCCCACTCTGTGAGGGAGGGCAGCCCTCAGCTGTGGAGGTGGGTGGGGCTCTGTGGAGAAGGTGGAGAAGGTCTGTGCTTGTCTGCAGGTCGGTTGCTCTTGTGGGGAAGGGCCTGACTATGGGCACACAGGGGACTTCGTTGGGTTTGGAACTGGTCTCTGTTCGGTCATCTTGGTGAGAATTGGGAGGTCTGGGTTCCCTCTGCTACCTGGAGAAAACCCCTTTTGAGCCTCGTCTTCTGAATCTCAAAAAGTGATGATGGGGGTGGGAGGTGGAGGGGTATAAGGCGTCCTCCAGGGCCTTGGAGAGCAGCTGGAGATCTCCAGGATCCTAGGAGCAGCACTGCCCTCACCTGAGATCTTGGGGAGTCAGCTTCATCTGTGTATTAAACTATCTGCTCTCCAATCTGGGTTCCCTACCCACACAGTGGACCGAGTTTATGAGGGGCCCAGAGAACTAAAGCTGACAGCTTCTCTAAGCAGCGGAGGGAGCAGTCTGTTTGTGTGGTGTTCATGGTTCTAGAGTTTGTGGGCTGTCCTGAGCATCTTGTCTCTATGTTCTTGCAGAACTCAGCATGACCTTGGCACCAAGAGATCCTCAGTTGCATATGTTCATTGATTCAGAAGTTGTCCATTCTGTTCTTTCATTCATTCATTGCTATGTGGTTTAGTCAACTTTTTCTGGGAAAAAGATCACTTAAATTCCCACCTAAAGCCCTTCAAAGGTTTTCTATTACATTTAGAATAAAATACCTCTGTGCCTTTATTCTTTAAGTGTGGTTAACAAGGCTCTGGATTACCTGACCCTGCCGACCTGGGAGGGAGGTGGTATGTCAACCTCCTCTCTGGGTCCTCCCTCCTTTGCCCTCTGAGCTCCAGCACACTGGCCTCTGCATCTTTCACACTCCCTGGGCTTTGCACTTGTGCTTCCTCCTGCCTGCAGAACTCCCTGCATTGTTCCTTCTCAGCCTCCAGGTCTGGTCTCAGAGGTCCTCCTGATCCTGGCCCAAGCCACCCTTCTGGCCCCAGCAGCCACCTCCACTGCATCACATTATCTCCTCCAGCAAGTTAGCTGGGAGCAGTTTTTTGATTTGCTTACCTGTTCCTTGACTGCCTCTCTGACTAAACTGAGAGTTCCACATGGTGGCAGTACCTTGTTTAGCTTATTACCCCCATTCTCAATGTCTAGAACAACGCTGGCCACACGAGAGGTGCTCAATATGTTTTGTCATTGAATGCGGACATGGATTGAATGTGTTTTAAATGATAAAGTGACTGCCCTGCCATGACATACGGAAGCTGGGAAGCTCCAGGAAAATCTGTATGAAGGTGAGAAGGAAGCATGTGTGAGTGATTCAGCCCAACATTTGTGAAGCTGTTGTGCTTCTAAGTTGGGTGTGTCCAAAGTGAATGTGGGGCACGAGAACCTTTTCTGACTTGGTGTACAGAACATGGAAGGCCTGACTCCCACAGCGTGATTTTGTGTCTAGCATGCACCCATGGGACTCTCTGAATCACACTGTGTGTGCTCAGAGGAGACCTCTGCACCTGCCAGGGTAAAGATGTCTCTTTGTTGTGAAAGACAGCCAGGCAGGCAGCTCCTCACGATGTAGGAACGGACTTGGGCTGGGTTTCCAGTCCACATTAGGATGCTCACCAGGGCCAGGGAAGAGGAGGGCCTCCTCAGAGCGAGAGGGCAGAGAGCAGAGGCTGAGTGCTGGGCACACCTGGGTCGCAGCCATGAGCAGCGAGAGCCCTAGAGCTGGTTTTAAGGAAAGCCACTTGGGAGCACACCTCCGTCATTCCCAGGAAGCACCTCGAGGTATACTTGGAGTGGGGAAGTGTGAGGGGCTCTGACCCGATCCCAGGTCCTCAGCAGCCCTCTGAGTCAATACCCAGCACTCTAAGTCTTGGCTCTTCCCCTTGAGCACAGGTAGTGGGTCAGTTGAGGACTGGTGGAAGAAGATCCCACTCCTACCCTCAGAGAGGTGATGGTCGGCCTGGGGAGTAGAACAGGAGCATGCCAAGCAGCCAATGAACAGGATTCAAATGCAGCTCTGCTTACACATGGCCATTCACTCGCCTGACACCCGCCAGTCCCTGATGCACCTCCCAGGGGTCAGGGCCACTGTGTGCGGTGCTGGGAAACCAGAGGAAACTTCATGCAGCTGCCATCTGGAGTTCACATTCCCATGGGAAAACAGACCCCAGTCACATAAACATAAACACACGCTTCTGATCATAGCAAATGGCAGCAAGTGCTAAACATATAGGGTGCCATTGTAGGGAAAATCAGGGGAGACCTACCTCAGCTGGGGTGGCAGGGAAAACTCCTTGAAGCTGAGACCTTGAAGGATGAGAAGGAACCAGCCATGGGGTAAGCTAGAGGGAGAGCATTCTAGGCCAAGCACTAGCAGGTGCAGACTGGAGCAGGTATGATCTTTTAGTGTGGGAAGAACTGTGGAGGACCAGTGGATATTAAGAAAGCCTTCAGGCTGGGCACGGTGGCTCACACCTGTAATCCCAGCACTTTGGGGGACTGAGGCGGGTGGATCACCTGAGGTCAGGAATTCAAGACCAGCCCCGCCAACATGACGAGACACCATCTCTACTAGAAATACAAAATTAGCGGGGCGTGGTGGTGGGCACCTGTAATCCCAGCTACTCAAGAGGCTGAGGCATGATAATCACCTGAACCCAGGAGGCAGATGTTGCAGTGAGCCAAGATTGTGCCATTCCACTCCAGCCTGGGTGACAGAGTGAGACCTGGTCTCCAAAAAGAAAAAGAAAGCCTCCAGGAGATACCTTTGAACAGACAATGCATAGCCACATAACATGGACAAGAACACGTGTCTACTGAGCACTTACCAGGTGAAAACCCTGCCTAGCGCTGTGCAGATGTTGCACACAGCACCTCATTTCCTCCTCACACCAACTCCTCAAGGTGTGCGCTCTGATACTCCTTATTGTGCTGAGGGCAATGGAAGCTCAGACAGGCGAAGTCAGTTGCCAGAGGCCATTGAGAGGTGGCATCGAGTTTTGAACATAAGTCTGATTCAAGAGGCCAAGTTCATAACCCCTAGGCGATTCTGTCTCCCAGTATTCAGGGAGACAATACAAACTGCCACACACCTGCTCGATGGAATGGGACGGAGGAGGGTGATACTAGAGAAAATTGCAGTGAGGACCTTGGGCTGTTGGAGGGATGGTGTAGAGAGCTGTGCGGACAATCATACGAACAAAAGTCATCACTGAAGCCACACCCCACCCTCAGCAGCTTGCTCTCTCAGGAGGAGCTGTGCAGTAGAGCTAGTGGCCTTAGCTGTCCAGAGGTGGAGAGCATCGCCACCTGTTGGTTGAAAAGGGTATGGCCGCACAACAACTTCCATTGATCTGTCACCCATGAAGTGTTCATTAATCAACCATTAGGTACAGGACCCACAGCACTGGGTTGTATGTGAAAGATTGTGGGAAGAGGAGCGGGACGAGGGGTGGGGGGAATGCAGGAGAACTTGGAAGCACAGCTCTGCCACGCAGAATGGAGAGGGGTGAGTTGGAGCCTGGGCCGCCCGCTTCCATCCTTTCTCGTGGGTGCCTGAAGATCTGTGAAAATAAACTGAAGGTGGAGTGTGGAGGAAGTGAGGGACCTGGATTGACCTGAGAAGCTTAGAGATGCTCCATCAAAGAGGCAAAACCCAAGCAAGCAAGGACTTGGAAAAGCAGAATGGTATTTCTGCACACCTGTGAAATGATGTACGTACAAGTTATTTGCTGCAATGTTATTTGAAATATAAAAGTTGGGAATGGCCCATGTGTCCATCAGTAGAGGTGTGGTAGCATAAAGCATATTACATCCATATAAAGGAATGCTGTGTAGCTGTAAAAAATGAGCAGGCTCTTTATGCACTGATATGGAAAAGCCTCCAGGGGGTACTGGAAGAGCAACAACACAGCCAGTTTCTTGCCACCTCGATTCCAAAGAGGTGGCTTTTGCTGCTTCTTTTACAGGGGGAGAGGTCACAGTGTGTTGGGAGGGTCCCCTGATCGTCTGCCCATACCCTGCCTCCATCATCTGCCACTGACTCAGGTCTAGCCCTGTCTGTCCAGATGAGCAGCTATGGCACTGCACTTCGGGTGCAGAGAGTGGGGTTGGAACCATGCCTCAGTTCCCGTGAAACTCAGCTTCCTGTCATTACACAGGGCATGATGCGGGGAGCCTCCTGGGCTATTGCCCCTGTACCCCAGCTCTCATCATTAGGCTGTGTTTACCCATTTGCGAAATGAGAGAATTGGGCAAGCTGAGCTGCTGGAGGCCTTCCAGAATTTGGTCCCTACAACCTTGGTGTTGAACACTTTAGAAAGCTTATGACATGTGTCAGAGAATAGGGTCCAGTGATACTCTGGTGGGTGTGGCCTCCCCCTCTTTCTGTTACAGTAAGAATGACCTCCCTCTGGGCCTCAGCTAGAGACAGTGTGGCTTCATGGAGAGAGTATTAGATGGGAGCTGGGGAGGGAGGGAGTTCTAGGCTGTGACTTTGCCCCTTCTGGACCTCAGGGTCTTTATCTGTCACCAGGAGGTGGATGGACAGGGCCCTCCCCAGCCCTGCCTTTGTTAGAGGCCTCCCTGGTTCTGTGGGGGCAGGTCTTCTAGCTCAGCTGCGCCTGGCCAGCCTCTCTCCCCTTGGCCTCCCAAATGAGCTTGCTAACATATGTTGTGGGAGTGAGCTGGAACTCTGTATCTGTGGAAGTGTCCTGCTGATTAGCCGATTACTCAGTAAGTGCTCCATAAAGGGAGGCCAGGAGATGCAGCAGGGATGGGCTGTAATTGAAACTTTAACGTTATCTCCAGGGAGTTCGTGTATAAATAAAAATAACAGGCTAGAGAGAAGCCGGATATCATACATCTTTAAATCGGCCTCTGCTTCTAGACCATACCATATTATATTATGAATTAATATTTTTAAAAAGACTGACAAAATCTCATGGATCCTGTGGCAAAATCTCATTATTTTTGCAGGAGTTCAAATCATTTGTTAATTGCATGTAGACTAGAGATGTTGTAACATTTTACTTTGGCATTTTGTCCTATTGAGGACCTCAGCGGATGGGCGTGGCTGTTGTCTGAGGGCCATTGACGAGCTCCCTCCTAACCAGTGGGCCCAGCTGCTGGGGATCTTCTAGAAGTCGATACGCACTACGATCCCACATGGGACTCGGGCTAAACTTCCTCACCAGGCACAGCACTGAAAGGGAGTGAAGGAGGAGGAAGTGAAGGTGTTCCATGAGCCTGTAGGTGACATCTTTATCTGGAGCATTTCCAAACCCTGCATTCACTCTGGAAATCATTTGTCACTTCTAGAGAGCTGTTTGAGCAGCCACAAGGTGGAGCTCAATGCCTGCCTCCCGAGGGCTCCTCTTCATTCCGGGAAGCCTTTTCCAGAGGGGGAGGGCTGGGAGGTGGGTGCAAAAGACTTGTAAAGAAAGTCTTTCCTGGAGGCAGCTCGCCACCTTTCTATGCCCCTATTCCTTGATGAGGATTGTAGAATCCCTGCCTTGAAGGAAATCTCCTCTCCTTGACACTCAAACCAGACCCTTTCCATTCTGCCAAGTTAGCAGGGTTTTTTGTTTTTTTTTTTTTTT
>NW_016107391.1:6555653-6590853 GCF_001604975.1 Cebus imitator | reverse complement strand
TTTGCAAGTGGTGCTCCCTGAAGTCATGTAAATATGACAGTCAGAGTTATTGTCCTGCCAAATGGAGAACTCTGTACTTAGCAGATAATCTAAATATGTAAAGAAAGAAAATTACTGCTATTAAAAGATACTTGCTTCCTTTTAAAAAAGAAGTATAAGCACAGGAATAAAAACCAGCCAATATGAAAGGGAGTATAATTAACAGAAAGTCAGGCCAGATGCGGTGGCTCATGCCTGTGATCCCAGCACTTTGGGAGGCCAAGGTAGGAAGATTGCTTGAGCCCAGGACTTCCAGAAAAGAAAGTCTCTCTCTGCTGACTTTAGCTGTCATCCCTGGAGGCAACCAGTTACTCTGGGGCTCCTCCAGAAATACATGTGCTTGAATGTGCATAGAATTGCGGGTGCTTTTTACATTATTTATTTATTTTTGAAACAAAAGTCTCACTCTGTCACCCAGGCTGGAGTGCAATGGCATGATCTTGGCTCACTGCAACCTCCGTCTCCCAAGTTTCAGTGATTCTTCTGCCTTAGCCTCCAAAGTAGCTGAGATTACAGGTGTGCTCCACTGCACCCAGCTGATTTTTGTATTTTTAGAAGATATGGGAGTTTCACCATGTTGGCCACGCTGATCTCAAACTCCTGACCCCAGATGATCGATCTGGGAATCCAAGTCACTGGGTGACTCTCACCCTCTTCTCTCAGGCGGGTTCAGTTCCTGGTTTTTGTGCTGTGAATTTTACTAGTATGGCTGATCCGAGCTACCAACAATGTAATAACTAGCTCACCAAATGATACTGACATGTAACAATCGGCTCTCACAGGTGGGTGGAGCTAGTCCCAGAATATCATGGCCTGTCCTTTATTAAATTATCTTGAATTGCCCCTCTTGAGCATATCATCCATATTTCCTGCCAGGATTCTGACTGATACACCAAATGCACAGTTCTGCACCTTAACAATATGTCTCAAGGATCCTTACATATTAGAACCATCAGATCCACCTTGTTTCTCTTAGTGGCTGAATAATTTTCCATTGGGTAATTCCTTAATTTTTATTATTTTTTATTTTTCTGAGATGGACTCTTGCTCTGTCTCCCAGGCTGGAGTACAGTGGTGTGATCTCAGCTCACTGTGACCTACATTTCCCAGGTTCAGTTCAAGTGATTCTCCTGCCTTGGCCTTCCATGTAGGTGAGATTACAGGCATGCGCCACCATACCGGGCTAATATTTTTGTATTTTTAGTAGAGATGGGGTTTCACCCTGTTGGCCAGGCTGATCTTGAATTCCTGACCTCAAGTGATCCACCTGCCTCGGTCTCCCAAAGTGCTGGGATTACAGGTGTGAGCTATGGCGCCCAGCCCATTGGGAAAATTTACAATTTATTTAACGATTTCACTATCAATGTGCATTTAAATGTTGCCAGTCTTTTGCTATTGCAATTGTATAATGAATCTCCTCATTCATATGCCACGTTAACTATGTGCATATAATTATAGATAAATTCCTAGAATTAGAATTTCTAGGTGGAAGAGATTTGCATCTCAAACTTGGTAAGTGTTGCCAGATTCCCCTCCAATTCAGATTGTACCAATTTGCCAGCAATGGTGAGTGAAAATACCTCTCTGTGATACCTTCCCCAATATATTGTAGATGTTGACGACTATTTAAACCAACCAGGCTAAACGTAAAGCCTGCCTGAGTGGGGACTGTCATCCTCAGAGGGTATGCCCTAATTTGTTTTCAGGGGAGGATAAACCAACTCCTGGCTCCCTTCCTCCTTCAGAGATTGCAGGGGAGCGAAGAGAGCCAAAGACTGTGAAGTTAAAAAAGATGCTTTAAGATTATGTGTCAGTGGTCTTTAGCTTGATGATATCTGGAAGGGTTACTCGTTTTGAAATGATACTTTTCACAATGTGCTCTGGAAGGCAGAGGAGAAAGACAAAAAGAACCAGGTTGATGAAACTAATGAGGCAAGGGGAATTCTGAGTTTCTGAGAAAGTGGTCAGGGACCTTGGGTTTAGGACAGGTGGAGAGAGGGGAGCTCCTAGTTTACTGATCTGGTTCCCCATGGATAAATGTTTCCAGTGACTCCATTACAGCAAGCAGTGCTTCCCTGACGTCCCTGTATGTGTCTGCTCATCTACTGAATAAAATATACCTTCCTTCCTTCCCTCCTTCCTCCCCTTTTCTCCTTCCTCCCCTCCCCTTCCCTCCTTTCCCTTCTTCCCTCCCTTCTTCCCTCCTTCCCTTTCTTCCTTCCTTCTTTTTCCTTCCTTCCTTCCTTCTTTTTTTTTCTTGACCGGGTTTTGCTCTGTTGCCCAGGCTGGAGTGCAGTGGTGCCATCGCAGCTCACTGTAGCCTTGACCACCTGAGCTCAAGTGATCCTCCCACCCCAGCCTCCTGAGTAGCTGGGATCACAGGAGCGTGCCACCGTGCCTGGCTAACTTTTTAAAATTTTTTGTGGAGACAGGGTTTCCCTATGTTAATTGGTTTTGAACTCCTGGGGGGCATATTCATTTTTTTGGGAGTCATTGATTAGAACTGAGCAATATTTTTTAATATGAAATTTTATTTTTGAAAAACAATTATTCAACTGGATTTTAAAACATTGAGTGGTCAAATTTTTATTAATAGGCTTTATTTTTAAGAATAGTTTTACATTTACAGAAAAATTGAGCAAATAGTACATAGAGTTCCCATATCTCCCCCAATGTAGTTTCCTCTATTAGTAACATCTTTTTTTTTTTTTTTTGAGATGGAGTCTTGCTCCGTCATCCAGGTTGGAGTGCAATGGTGTTTATCTTGGCTCCCTGCAATCTCCACCTTCTAGGTTTGAGCAATTCTTCTGCCTCAGCCTCCCATGTAGCTGGGATTACTGATGTGCACTGCCACCCCTGGCTAATTTTTGTATTTTTAGTACAAAAATTATGTACTGTGTTGGCCAGGTTTCACTATGTTGGCCAGGCTGTTATGGGCAGGCTGGTTTTGAACTCATGACCTCAGGTAATCCACCTGCCTCAGCCTCCCAAAGTGCTGGGATTATAGGTATGAGCCACTGCACCTGGACTTATTAACATCTTACTTTAGCATGGCAATTCCACAGTTATTCCCATTTCTTTAGTTTTCACTAATGTCATTTGTTATAATTAATGAACCAATACCAAGACATTATTATATTATTTTGAGGCAGAGTCTCACCCTGTCGCCCAGGCTGGAGTGCAGCGGCACGATCTTGGCTCACTGCAACCTCTGTCTCACATGTTCAAGTCATTCTCCTGCCTCAGCCTCTTGAGTAGCTGGGATTACAGGTGCCTGCCACCTTGCCTGGCTAACTTTTGTATTTTTAGTAGGCACAGGGTTTCGCCATGCTGGCCAGGCTGGTCTCCAACTCCTGACCTTAGTTGATCTGCCTGCCTCGGCCTCCCAAAATGTTGGGATTACAGGTGTGAGCCTCCATGCTCAGTGGAGACATTATTATTAACCAAATTCCACAGTTATTCCCATTTCTTTAGTTTTCACTAATGTCAGTTTTCTGTTCCAGGATCCCATCCAGTAATCACATTGTGTTTAGTCATCATACTCCCCTCTTTCCATGTGTCCTAAACCCAAGGTCCCTGTCCACTTTCTCAGAAACTCAGAATTCCCCTTGCCTCATTAGTTTCATCAACCTGTTTTTTTTTTCTTTCTTTTTTTGCATTTCTTCTCTGCCTTCCAGAGCACATTGTGAAAAGTATCATTTCAAAACCAGTAACCTTTCCAGATATTGTCAAGCTAAAGGCTCCTCTTGGCTGTTGAAGTTTTTGACTTTCTGTTTTTGATGACTGTGACAGCTTTGAGGAGCACTGGTCAGATATTTTGTAGAGTGCTGGAAATGGGCATTTTAAATGATAACATATTGAGTCAAACTATACTACAGAATACCTAGACCAACACTACATTTGGATCTCAGGATTCCCCAGCTGGGTTTTTGTGTGCAATCAGTAGGTGACTGGAGTAATAAAGAATAGGGTCTGGAGTTTCATTTTATCTGGGGATATTGGTCAGAGGACATTTATCTGGGAGCAGCCCATCTGGGTGGGTCAACTGAAAGCTTCTTGAAGAGGAGGAGAAACATTTCCTACCTCAACATCAGTCTGACCTACAGACTCATGGTTCTTCTCATTAGCTGAGCCCGTGCTTTGGAGAGGAGTAGGGGTGCAGGACGTTGGGGCAGAGAATTCATCCGGAGCCTGGCAGCTTTGGTTTGACTCCTCACTTTGCCGATCCTCTGTTAGCTGTGTGGTTCTTCAGAGCATCAGAGCTTTAGGTTCCTCATGTGCAGAATAAGGACAAGAATTCCTATTATCTGGAAAGTCGGAGGATTTCATGAAATAGTAACATATTTCAGGTTGGGTCTGGCATATTTTAGCTGCTCTAGACATGATAGTTTTGATGATGATGGTGATGACATGATGATGATTGGCCCAGAGAGGAATCCCAGGCCCAGAGAAGGCAAGAGGTCTTTGCTTTTAGAAGCTGCTTATTCTTCATTGAGCTGGAAATGCTTCCTTTTTTTTCTGGGAGAGCATATCTGGAGAATGGAGGCACCTAAGTCTGCCTTTGGCTTTTCTTTTGGATAAATATGCTCTTTTAGGACAAGCATTAAACTCACTTCTGCAGAGTGGTTTCTTCAGAAACCTGACAGTATTAGTCTGTTCTCAAGCTGCTAATAAAGACATACCTGAGACTGGGTAATTTATGAAGAAAAAGAGGTTTAATGGACTCACAGTTCCACATGTCTGAGGAGGCCTCACAATCATGGAGGAAGGTGGGGAGGAGCAAAGGCATTTCTTACATGACAGTACGTAAGACAGCGTGTGCATGGGAACCGCTTTTTATAAAACCATCAGACCTCATGAGATTTATTCACTATCACGAGAACAGCGTGAGAAAACCCCATCCCCATGATTCAATTAACTCCCACCAAGTCCCTCCCACAACACGTGAGGATTACAGGAACTACAATTCATGATGAGATTTGGGTGGGGACACAGCCAAACCATATCACTGCCTTGTACCTTATTTTTGAGGATTGCAGTTGAGGCTTGCTTGTGAAACTACAATGCATCAATTTATTTCATTTCCAGGCACTTGAATTAAAAAAAAATTCTGAGTGTATTGAATTTTTTCAAAAACGAACATCTTGATGTTCTAATAAATAGGCTGATTCTACTAGAATGGGGTAGAAAATGAGAACTGCTCAATTACTCATGAGAATCTTCCACCAACAGTTTCTGAACTCGAAGGAACAACCTTGCGATGTGGAGGAGAAAATGGATCCAACGTTTTTTTCCGGGGATTAAAAGTGAGTCGGAAATTGCCAGGACTTGGGAGAAAAAGGCTCTTGTTGAGTTCCCCTTTGAATCACCGAGTCCCTTTCTCTCAGAGTGCTAAGTGTTGAGATGCAGCGTCCTTACTGCCTAGAAACCCAACAAAGACTGGCTTGGTGGCTGCTTTCAGGTTTCAGTTCTATGTAGAATTTTAACCATGAAAAGATACAAAGATTGGTTTCTTCTGAGTCCTTAACTGAACACCACAAAGGGGGACAATTAGAGGGGCGCTGGGCTACTGTCTCTCACCAGCTGTGCTGCTGCTGTTTGGAATCTTGGGACCCCAGGAGCCACATGGGGTACACCATTCTAGCCCCCTCCATTCCTAGTGCTCAGAAACGCACCACAGACTCAACCCTCCAGGGGCGGAGCTTGCTGGGCGCTGGGGAGGCTGCCTGCTGCGGTGGAGAGAGGATGGATCTCTATTTAGCTTTGTAGCCTGGTGTGTCACTGACTTATAGGGTGTCCTAATCTGTAAAATGGAATAATAATGCCTGGATTGAAGGTCCATTATTAGGATGAGGTGAGATAATCATAGATACTGTTTGCATAGAGTATGACGGCAATAACGGTAGCCATTCATATACTACAGTTGTTCTCCCAATTGCACCCCACCCTTGATTTATAGTGCAGATATCCTTCTGCCCATCTTTCAAAGCCCCCCTCTGCCCACTATCCCAGACCATTCCCAGCTGCCTATACTCTGCTCTGACTGAGCAGGTCTCCGTGGTTTCCGCTGTTCATCTGCTGGTTACACTTGACTAAAGGGCTATGCTCGGGAACTTGAGCAGACTTCTCGATCTTCCTTAGAAATGGAAAGGGATCCTGACATCTTCCTCCTAGGGATCATTGCCAAGGAAAAATTAGACAATGGAAACCAAGTACCTAGCCCAGGGCCTGGCCCCTGGTAGATGCTGAATTAAACCCCCTTCCTCTGCCTCAGCCTAGAACGTGAGCAAGAAAGGACATCTGAACAGACAAAGCAGGTCCCACAAAGCCATGTGCTGACTCTACGCATAACTCGGGAGGCTCTCTCAGCAGCTCACCTGGTTCGCAGTGTGCAGCAGAGTGAGCATGTGTCTAGACTTTGCACTCAGACTACTAGGTTGCAAAGTACTACTACTACTTTGTCTGCCACTTTCATCAAAAAGTTATAAATTTCTCTAAGCCCTAGATTACTTGCCTAAAAAAGGATTGTAAAAAATTTACCTAACATTTAAATGATTCCAGGATTAAATGTCAGGAAGCATGTAAAACAGCCCATAATCAAAACTCAGTAAATTATTATTGGTGTTCACCAAATATTGGAATAAATGTTTTTATAGTTTTCACATGAATAGTTTCACTAGTCATATATATTTAATAAAATTGTGTACTATAATATACTTAATTGTATCCCAACCTTTGAGTATTCAGTTTCATTTTACTTTTATTTATTTATTTTTACCTATGGTAAATTATGCTTCAGTGAACATCTCCATACAGGTATCAATTTCTTCCACTGAAATTCTTCCCTTAGGATAGACTCCTAGAAATGGGATTGTTCACTTAAAAGGCTTGTTCAGCAATTCCTGAAGATATTTCCATAATACCACACTGGAAAGAGTGGCTGCAGAGAGTTATTTGATAATACAAAACACCCAGAAAGGGTTCTGTTATGCTTAGCAATCACTCCTAATGGAGATCTTTCTTTCATGCTAGCTTTTTATTTTACTCCATTAGGTTCAAATTCATGGCTTTAAACCTTGTTACATTACGTGATTATTTACATTTTGAATACAGTGGGGGCTGTTATTCATAGTTACTCATTTTATTAAAGTCTTGTTAATGATACAGTTGATATAATTATAAAGTTATTTATTTTTTGTAACGGGGCTTTACCCATTTTTTCTTTTTTGCTTTTATTTATTAGAGTGAGGGGCTTGACTCTAACTTAGGCAAAACCAGAATGAGTTGGCTCCTATAAATTGAGAAGGGTTGTACAAGTTAGGCAAAGCGAGATCCAGGGCTAACCCATGTGGTCTTAGCCCCATCACTCCATTTCTCTGCTCTGCTTCCTTCCATGTGTTGGCTTTGAGTTCAAGCAGGTTTTCTTCACAGGACCTCAAAACCCACTTCTGGTTGTCTGAGTCCAAGTCTTTAAGGCTTGGGACCCAAAGAGCTAAGAGGTCTCTTTTCCCAACTTACAGCAAGTAAATCTTATGAAGTCTCTGATTGGCTTTCTTGGGTCAGGTGTCCACATCTGAGCCAATCAATGTACTGGGGGAAGGATCCTGGGCTCTGATTGGCCAAATCAGGTCATGCGCAGGCAAGTCTTGCAGCACCCAAGTCCTTGGGTCTTGTGCACCCAAGACCTCCCATCAGAGGTCACGGGATCACGATTTAAAGCTCCCTTGCGCTCCCCGGAGAAGAGAGGGATTCTGGGATGAAGAGGAAGGTGAGTTACCAGGCTTCTCTGGACGTCATCGTCTTCTGTGAAACGGAGATTACAGCAGTGCCTATTTCCCAGACTGGTCGTGCAGGTTACATAAAACAATGGGCTTGTCACTCTGCCTGGCATGGAGTAGGTTTCATTAACTGTTAGCTTTGAGGACAGCCACGATAGTCACACCTACTGTTAAGTAAACCTGATTAATATAAAGGCACTTAACCTGGGCATGGTAGCCCTGTATCCCTGTAGCTTTTGAAACGGGAGGAGTGTTACCAAGCGGCATTCCAAATGTCTTCCTAGAAATGTTGGAAAATCCCTAATCCTTCCTGGGCACTGTGCCTGGCAAAAGGCAAGAGCCTCTTTCTCTTTTTCATTTTTATCTTTTCCTAGTCTTCAGGCCCCTCCTGATCTCTGCCCTGTGGCTACTTTTTTTTAACCCACCTGTAATTATCAGCAGCTACCAAGTACCCGGTCCCCCAGCTGTGGGGAAAAAAAGGGAAACCGTGGCTTCCTGGGGCTCGATCAGTCCCTCCCAGAGGTGTATGCCCAATTAGAGGGAAGCAGGAATGGGCGAAATCTTTCCCGCGGGTGCCTGAGAAGGTGAGCTGCTGATTGCATTTTCTACCTTTGAGAGGAGTGCCAGCCTTGAGGGTGGTGTGTTATGTTCTCAGATTCAATGCAGGGCAGCCCACGTGACTCAGTTTCTCTCACAGTGCAGCAAGATCTAAGCTATAAAACGATCTTTCTCTGCTTCCTGCTTTAACATCTCTGAAAGCAAAATATGCCTTCTAATAAGTGTGTGTATTGTAGGTAGTGGATTACCAGCCTTCCGCAGCCCCACACGTACTTCTATCTTGTAATAAATTGATGCTGTTTCTTACCTTCAGTGGTGTCATAAACCTGAGAAATATAGTACTGTGCATGCTAAGGGACTGTGCTAAGCATTTATGTGCATGATTAGGCTTAGTCCTTCTAACTACCCTGCGAGATAAGCCCAGCTACCTTCATTTAACTACTAGAGAAACTGAGTCTCCAAGCTGGACTTGGATCAAAGTTGCATGGTTTGTAGGTGGCCAAGCCAGGATTCAAACCTAGGCAGCTCTTTCTGATTCCAGAGCCGTGCTGTTATGTGATACGTTATAGTTTCCTTGTTAGTTTCGAGGGTTAGGTCTTGCAGCGGGGGAGCATTCTACTTTGTTTTTTATAATCAATAACCGGGTCAAAAGGGGAAGCCCTTTTGTTCCACCCCGCCTTCCCCTCCCCATGGCACCCTCCTCAGGCGCCAAGCGGCGCGCAAGTTGTGAAGACACCACGAGATGGCGCTTTTGATTTTTCTCCTTAATTGTGAGCTCTGGGCCCGGACTGCCTTTCCCTGGTCTTTCTGTTAACCCACAGAGATGTGTTTAGATGTGTTTGGTGGTTTTCAGCAGAATTAAAGCCTTGCAGCCTGCTGGAAAAGGAACAGGTCATAGTCGGGGTTGGACGCCATGAGGGGAGTGTGCATGGAAAAGCTGTCTGGACAGAAGAACTCTGTTCAGCACCCAGATGGTCGTTGGAAACCAGTGTTGGTGTTTGGTCATTTCATAGTAAGCCTCTTCTCTTTAGGCTGATTCCTCAGTATAAAAGTTCTATGAGTTCACTCAAGAATCTGAAAAAGAGTGAGCTAGGAATTTCAGTGTCCCTTCAAGAGCTTTCAGGGAATCTCAAGTGAGAGGCTTCCTGAACCTTCTCCTTCCCACCGCACAGCAGCCTGCACTGAGGAGGGCTGCTGTGGGGTGGGAATGTGGGGGATACCTTGGGGAGAGTCCACTTGCTGGGCTCCGGGGTGTACCCAGGTGTGGGAGGGACACAGGACCACCCTTCAGGTCACCTTTCAAATGACTCGGATGAATGAATGTCACAATTTTAGGGCTGGCATGTCCCAGGTGTTGGGGGAGGGGGTCCCAGACATGCCCTTGACCATGTGTGGATGATAACATTTCCTAATGATTCACAGAGTCAAACATATGCTCTAAAAGAAGAACCTGAACATCAGAGCTCAGTTCCAAGAAGCATTCTCCCAGCTCACTAGCCCCAAGTGACCACTTTCCTTGCTCTCCCTCCTCCCAGCAGTTGTAAAACACATATTCTGTGCCAGGTGCTCACCAGGGGCTAGGAATTCCGAAACAAATCTATTCACTATTGTTAGGGAACCCACAACCTAGTTGAAGAGACAGACATATCTAGAAAAATGCAGTTTAATGTGGTAATGCTGAGAAGTGGTAAAATAGTGAGGCTCAGACAAGCCTGGGCTGAAATCCTGGCTTGGTTGTCTGGTAGCTGGGTATCTTTATGCAAGTGATTGAATCTCCATCAGACCCAGTTTTCTTATGTATAAGACAAGGATGGTAGTACTGATGTCATTGGGTTGATGTGAAGATTAAATGAGAATTTGTGTAAGACACCTTGCCCCAAGCTTAACCGAGGGAGATGCACAAGTCTCATTGATCTACTTATCCTCTAAGGGATTTGCAAACATTTTGAATACACTGGGTGATCGAATGTGAATTTCAAATACTTCCCAAAGGTTGGAGTGACAGGGAATAAACCGGTGAGATTAATTGGGGCACATGTAAAGTGGCAGGGCTAGCTTCAAAGGCTCAATTGCCCCAGTGTAAGATTGGAGTGGAGATACGTGTGGCATGGAATTCTGCTCTTGGGGACCAATTAAATGCCTGCTTAAAGGATGTGACTGGGTGGCTGAGAACATGAGCAGACTTAGATGGTGTGAATAAAAGTACTATGTCTAGGACAAAGAAAATGAGCCACAGCCATACAGCAGGTGGTTTGGGAGAGCGACCTGGAAGGCAAGGGCCTGGAAGCCATCATCTAGAATGCCTGAGAGGACAACAGGGTTAGCCTGGGAGGTCAGGTGTGTTCCAGCATGGCCGCTGCCTTCTGAACATCTCAAGGCTGGCACCTGGCATAGGCATTGTGCTACCTCTGTGTAGCTCTGGGGAGGGAACTCAGGAACCGTCTTTTACTGTCCTGATTTAATCTTAACATTTTTTAGCATGTGGACTCTTCCAATCATAGAGCGAGCTGCTTTTTGAGCTGTGAGGCTCTTGCTACTGGAAATATTCAAACCACCGGATGTCCTACCTGAGATCCTTTAAGGCAGGAATTACTCACACAGGGCCCAAGGAGCCATAAGGATGATGTCAGGGAGTTCAAGAATCTCCTGAAATGATTTGCAAAATATGCTGTGCATTTTTTTTTCAGAGAAAGGGAATCATATTTTTCATCAGCTTTTCAAGGGGGCTCAGAGTTCAAAAGCAGTTAAAAATTTTACAGTTTCAAAGAAATTTTTCTAGTGGATATAGGGTGGGACTAGATTCTAAGGTATTTTTTCCCCAGGTTTAAGATCCTTTGGATTGTGGAATACATTTTTTGAGGAACATGAATTTATTATTATTAACTACTATTCACTGTGTGCTGGTTATATGCTACACAAAGTGTTACATATTCTATTTGAATTACCTCATTTAGTGTCTCAAAAAATTCTTTGAAGTTAAGCACTATTATTGTTCTTATTTTGCAGGTGATGAAACAGGCATGGAAATTTGCCAAGGTCACAGAAGGTTTCAGATGCCTCTTTGGTAAATAAGTGCCTCTTTGGTAAATAAGTGCTTCAAGTTTGACCTTTTTATGCCTGATAAATGTAATGTTGGCTGGGCATGGTGGCTCAAGCCTGAAATCCCAGCACTTTGGGAGGCCAAGGCAGGTGAATCATTTGAGGTCAGACATTCAAGACCAGCCTGGCCAAAATGGTGAAAGCCCATCTCTACTAAAAATACAAAAGTTAGCTGAACCTGGTGGCATGTGCCTGTAATCCCAGCTCCTTGGGAGGCTGAGGCAGGAGAATCACTTGAACCCGAGAGGCCGAGGTTGCAGTGAGTTGAGATCGTGTCCCATTGCACTCCTGCCTGGGCGACAGAGCAAGATTTCGTCTCGGGGGAGAAAAAAAGTAATGTTAATCCAGGTAAATTAATCCAGGTTTTATAGGATATGAAACTAAAGTTTTCCTTGGACATTTTAAAGGCAGATGATAATAACAATAGCAATAATAATAACAAACAACTACCATTTATATACTGCCTAGTTTCTGTGTTGAGACATTTATCTCATTTAATACTCACTATAGCTGTGAAGTTGAAACTGGCAGAAATTAATTTGCCCATAGGCCACTAGACTTTGAAGGAGAGGGGTGAGGACAGCTCTGTAGACACCTGGGGGTGGACATTGGGCTGGGGGTCTGGGCCCCTTCTGTGTATCTGTTCCCATGAGGAGCTGCTGGAATGCTTCCAGGGAAGTACAGAAAGCCCCTAGCATCTGGAGTGGGTGAGCATCCAGGTAAGACAGTGGCAGCTGGACATTTCCTGAAGCCCCAGGACTAATGCGCTGGCCCTGGGCTAAACACAGAGAGGAAAATGGAGGCAGTAAACCTGAAGAGTTCAGGGGCCACCCCAGAGCTGCCCTGGCTCCAGGCCAGGTGGTTCAGAGAGGCTGTGACACCAGCAGGGACCCCATGGCCTGCATCTTAGGCCTCTGTCCTCTCTCCCGCCCCAGCTCCTTCAGGCTCAGGGAGGGAAGAAAGTGAGCAGCCTTTTGGTGGCCTAACACTCCAGACTTGACCAAAACCTTCAGTCCTTGGTAAGGTGGGGGAGGGAGCTGCACCTGTGGGTCCCAGGTAAGGATCTCCCAGGCTTCTCAGTATGCTTCAGCGTTCTGCAGCCTCCTTGAATTGGAATAGGATGTCAAAGGCCCATATCCCATTACCACTCCTCTGAAGTAGCTAATCCCCCACTTAAAGCGCATGCCAACCACATTGTCAAGGAAAGGTTTGCCTCAGTCCTCTTGGAAGTTCAGCTGCTTGGCTGACTTTTGTTTTCTTGAAACCAGAACCTGATGCTTAAATTGTCTGGGGAATCTCATATGGGCAGACACACGGAGAGAGGGTCAGTGATTTTTATTCCGTTCTTCATTCAACAGTTGAGTCTCCAAAATACCTGGTACCTCCCAGGGAACAATCCGCCGACATCAGATCCAACCTTGGTCTAGCAGGGAAGGCAGGCCAGGTCGGAATAGGGGATTGTAGGGTACTCTACGGGGCTAAAGAGTTACCATAACTTCTAAAGGGCCCAGACTTACTTGGGAGTTGGTGATCCAAGGGGAGAGGTTGACTGATTGTTCCTTAGACGTCATACAATCCCACACCCCACATAATTTTTCTGCTAGGCCCTGTCGGTGGGGTGATTACACAGCACATCAACCATACTTGGACTCTTTTGAGAGTGAAAGGGAACAGTCTTCATAATTGCATTGGGTCAACTACCATTAACCAGGACTGCCTCAAGCCAACCAGAATATATGGTCATCCAACCTAGGAGTGTCCAAAACTTTTAACACTGCCCAGGACTACTTAGCTTCTCTAAACCTTAAGTTCTTCATCTATAAAATGGGACTAATAATGGAGCTTGGTGAGAAAGCAAGTGCAGTTGTGGTTATGGTGTAGGTTAAACTTTGCCGCCCCTCAAAATATGGGGAATCAGTAGGATAGGTACCCTAGTAGCTGTAAAGGAATTGAAAGATATGCTTTATCTCATAATTTTCTTGGCTTATGAAATTTTTTGGCTGTACCAATGTGAATACTTACCTCCAGTCTGTTTTTGTAGGCCATTATTTCTGGGGAAAAAAAGCCTTTGTGATTTAGAAACGATTCTTGTGTGAGGGCTGCCTTTAAATAACAATGAGTTGAAAGAAAGAGCCTGTTGCTTCACCATCCCGTTGCTCTGGGGGAGTAACTTTGAATATTAGAGAGTCTCATCTGCATCTAATTAGACTACCACTCATCCCGGAATATCAACTCTGTCCTCATTGTGAAATGGGGCACATTATTTGAAATCCAGCTTTGAACTGATTTTCTACCCAGCAGGAAATCGTTTTGCTCTAACCAAAACGTTGAGTTGAACTTGATGACATCACAGTCATTTTGCTTCTTCAGTGTATTTGGTGTTGGGGGAAACCCCCCTGCTGCTTCTCTACTTAAGTGGAATTTGTGTCTACCAAATGGGAGCTGGAGCAGCCATTTCACAACTCCGGGGCTTCCTTTCTGGATCAGGGGGAGAGGCCTTAGAGTAGCATGTGACTTCTGCAGGCTCCTGCCTGTAGGAGACAGAACTAGACACCAGCAAAACAAACCTGGCTGAGGCTGGTTCTTCGTGGGGCCCAGGTTAACTGGATGATGAATCTCCATTTAATAAACAGGGGGTCAGCCCCGACCCCGAGCACGGGAGCACAGTGGAGCATCCTGCGGGCTAGGGTGGACGGGAACCGTAAGACACTGCGTACTTCAGAGAGCAAACAGTCTCCTTGGAGCCAGACACATGTGGGTTTGAATCCTGCCTCTTTCACCTGCCAGCTATGTGAATATGAGTGATGTGTTCATCTCACTGAGCCTTGGTTTCCTCATCTGTAAAATGGAGCTTCAATAGTACGCCCCCATGTGGTCATTACCAGGATTCAGTGGCAAATGCATGTAAGATATGTAAGGCCCTCCAAACAGGATCTGGCTCACAGTGGGCAATAATTACACCCATCCTTGTCACTGTCCTCATGCAGCCTCAGGGAACTTGGAGAGCCCTTGGCTAAGGCAGCCGGACTCTCGGCTGCCCTCTGGCAGTGAGACTCAACTCAGACTTAGATGGAGGAATCTGGGAAATGTTACTTTGACAGCAAGAAAATAGCTTAGGGTTTTAGTGCTTTCTTGAAAACCTCCAAGAATATCCATGGAACTTTTCAAAAACAGGAGGAGAAGAAAATACCCCAGGGGCTCTGAAAGCAGCATGGTGTCTTCCTTGTATGCAACGTTCAGCAGGAAAGTTGTGTGGGCTTCCTTGGCCTTGAGGTTCCGGAGGCTCCCTTCGCAGGTCCTGGCAGGACAGGCAGGATGTGGTGACCCAGGAGAGAAGGGAGCTGGGCGAGAGGGGAGTGGGGACTGAGGCTGGGGCTGGACTCTGTGGACATGCATCTGGGGCATGGCTGATGCTCCCGGGCCTCCTCTAAATGCCCCAGCGTTCTCTACTTCTGTTTTTGGTGCTCTGCTGTGGCCATCCCATCTTATCACACATGGACATGGTGGCCACAGGCCATGTCAGAGCCAGTATGGAATCAACATCTTTTATTTTTCTTGCCTGATAATGACTTGCAGCCTGCCATGAGCCTTCCCAGGACTGACAGAGGTCTTGATCAGGGGTCTCCTCCTCTGAGCCTGGGTGAAGCACCTGCCCCTTTGGGGCTGCCCCAGAGCCTGCCATGAGTCCGTCTGGCAGTCAGACCAACAGGCAATTTCAGGCAGCTTCTTTGCCTCTCTCGTAGACTGAGTTACTGGAGGGGCCATCTCCAACATGCAGCATAGAACATTTAATCATGAAACAGTAGCTGGGTGAATGAATGGTTGAACTCTGTCCTTGGATAAAGGAGCACAGCGCAGTTCGCATGTAGCAGTAGCTCAGGAATGCGTGAAGAAAGCGTGTTCTCCGGGATTGCCCTATGATCCTAATATTAATTAAACTGTGTTTGAGTACCTCCTAAGTGCTATCATAGATTCTGCGAAGTTTTTACAAAGGAGCATATGACACAGCCCCTGTTTCTGAGAAGGGCCTCTTCTTAGATGCTCGAGTTAAAATAAAACTGTTAAATTGTAGTGCAAGTTGTGTAATAATTCAGGACCAATGTGAGTCCCCCAAATGGGTATTAGAGTTGACACTGGAGGCAGGGTCTGCTTCATGGACTTGTGGCCTGTGAGTTGCACAGAGCGTGTCTGAAGAGGGCCCCATGCTTGGTTTAATGCCCTGCTGTGGCCATCTAGAAATTCTTAATAATTTTTGAACAAGGGGCCCTGCGTCTTTTTTTTTTTTTTTTTTTTTTTTTATTTGTTAAAGTATTTCTTTTTTTTTTTTTTTTTTTTTTTTTTTTGCACCTGGCCCTTCAAATTACGTAGTCAGTCCAGGGTGACCAGGAGAAGCTCCGCGTGGAGGAGATCTGAGAGGGGTCAGTGAGGTGGAGGAGTCAAAGCTGCAGGGCTGGGCTGGAGCGCTCTGAGAACATGGCCATGCTGGTGTCAGCCCACCGCAGCACCAGGCCTGCTTAGAATGAGCCTGTGGGAAGTCAGGGGCAATGGCTTTTGGTTCCAAAACAAGCCTAGCTGTGAGGAGGTAGTGGCTGCAGAGGAGGCGGGGCCTGCATGTGGGCGGGGCCTGCCCCTTGTGCAGAGGAGAAGCTCACTCTTATCCAGGGAAGCCTGTGAGAGCCACGAATGCAGGACCCTCTCTGAAAGGCCGCCTAGTCTCGTTTTGCTGCACCAAGATTACTCTCTTTGCTGTAAGGTGGCAGGTGGACACCCCATAGGGATATGGGAGACCCAGAGGAGAAAAGGTACGGGAAAGAGGACTGTAACCCCGGGAAAGAAGATTCTTTTCCGGAGCCTCGCGCAGTTCCGGGCACCTGTGGATCCTCATTTGGTGTTTCGTGAAGTGTTTGAGCTCAGAATCTATTCTCAGTGGTCGGGCTAATCCCTGTCTGCTGGAGGAAAGGGCCCAAGCTCTCCCTGGAAGCATAGCCCAGCCTCTGTTCTCCTTGGACCCCACCTCTGTAGGGAATGGAGACATTTACACACAGCCTCTCCATCCTTTCTGCTCTTTGACCGACTGAGGCTTGAGTTCCAGGACTCCCTCTCCTCTCCTAAGCAAAGTGCATCCCTTGTCTGGGCACCTGCAACGTAGCACATCGTGGGGAGCACAGATAGAGCATGCAGGGCCAGTGCTTGGGTGAGTGCCCGGATCAGTGGCTGGCCCGCTGTGAGGTGACACTGTTGCTGTTACTAATGATCCAATCTGTGACTTGGGACGTCAGAGAAGGGAGGGACCATCCTGGCCAGCAGAGTTGGAGGAGGGTTGTCTAGCTCTAGAGTCACAGGCAGGTCGAGGAGATCCCCAGCAAGGACAGGGAGTGTGTGTGGCTTGTTCACAAGCAGTACCCGTGCCCTGTACTGTCTTGGAGCAGCTTTTGTGCTGGGCAGCCTGGGCTTTTCAGCCCGCTTTGTACACTATCCTTCCCTTCTGAGGCTCCACTGGTGCTGCTCTGAGGCTGGGCAGGGTTTGGGGCTCCCAACAAGAGGCTCAGCCTCTGCTCTGCCTTGCCCTGGCATGCACTGTCTTATGGGGCTCTCCCACTCTGTTCTGTCTGTTGGTATCGGGGTTTCCCTGTCCAGCCTACCTCCTTTCTCTGTAATGAAGGGAAAAGCAGGACCGCCCCGGGCATTCATGGTCTCCAGCTCACTGTGGCCTCAGCCCGCCCCTCTTCTACCCCTCAGCAGAAAGGCTGCCAGGCCCAGCCATTGGAGGGTGTGCTGAGTGGTCGCTTTGTGACTTTGGGCAACTTTTTTAACCCCTCTGATCTTCAGTTTCCTCAGGAATGCATGTGGTGTAATTTGGAGTGCCAGGAGGAAATAAGGTGGTGATGAAAGCATTTGTGGCAGCACCTTGCTAGGGCCATGCTAGCACAGGGTACTTTCTGGGTTTCCTTGTCAGTGTGTGCAGAGCCAGCGTGTCAGGAAGCTGTCCCGGGAAGTGAAGGGGACATGGGTGACTGACTCTCAGTTGCAAGTGTAGCAGACAGGGCGGAGGCATGTCCCCCTGAGCAGTCCTGCTGGATGTAGAGAGCCCAGGGAGGGCAGAGAGGCCTGTTTCAGGGCCTGGCTGACTTAGGATACAGTGAGATGCAGGGCTGTAGGTAGTTGGTACAAAGTGCAAAGTGGCTGGCCTGATGTTATGCTTATTAAATAGCTTCTGGCTGGACATGGTGGCTCATGCCTGTAATCCCAGCATTTTGAGAGGCTGTGGTAGGAGGAGGATCACTTGAGTCCAGGAGTCTGAGACCGGCCTGGGCAACATAGGGAGACCCCGTCTTGCCAGGCATGGTGGTATGTGCCTATCATCCCAGTTACTTGGGATGCTGAGGCAGGAGGATCCCTTTAGGTCAGGAGTTTGAGGCTGCAGTGAGCTGTGATTGTGCCACTGCACTCCAGCCTGGGTGACAGGGTAAAGTCCTGTCTCAGGAAAAAAAAAAGAAGGCTTCCATTACCATGTGCTCACCATGCCCTGGTATCCTGCTAAGTGCTTGACATGGGCTTACCTCGTGCAGTACCTGGAAGTGCCATGAGGTGTGCCCTACCGTCTGCCTGTCCACCTGGCAGGAGCAGAAACAGCTGCAGTATCTCCCAGGCGTGGCTCCCAGATGCCCAGCTCCAGAGTCCCACAGCCTCCTGGGCAGCCATTTCCCACCTCCCCGAGTCCCCCTGGCATCTGGGGGCCCTGGACCCCAGGCCGTCTTGACTGGCCCCATCTACTGTCTTCTCTATGTGGGAGAATATGAGTGTGATGTGTTCACCTCGCTGAGCCTTGGTTTCCTCATCTGTAACATGGAGCGTCAATAGAACCACCCCTGTTGTGATTGTTACCAGGATTTAATGAGATAGAGCATGTAAGGCTCTCCACACAGGGTCTGGCTTGCAGCAGGCAACAATTACACCAGTCCTTGGTTGTCGCCGTCCTCACGCAGCCCCAGGGAACTTGGCGAGCCCTTGGCTGAGGCTCCGAGGCTCTTTGCTGCCCTCTGGTGGTGAGGCTCAGCGCGGTCTTGCGCGGAGGAGGCTGGAATGGTGATCCTCCAGTTCCCTGTGCTCCAACCTGCCCGCTGGGACAAACCTGCTGCAGGGGTAGGAAAGCCTGAAGGCCTGGCTTCTTGGCTTCCCGACTGTAATGACAGCCCCACACATTCCACAGAAGTGATGGTGTTGACGGGTATTTGGGAAGTACCAGTTTTCTTTCCCAACATCTTTGTATTTTTTCAGGACACGGCAAATATTTTATTGTCATCCCAGGTTAATTAAATAGAAAAAAGGCAGCAGTCTGGAATGTTGGTACATTTCAAATATATTTTATTACTTTCCATCTTAGAAAGAATATGAAACCTGCATGCAACGCTAATGGTTTCTGACATGTATGTAGCATATAACACAGCAGTACAATGCAGCGCATACCAGGGGGATGGGCAGAGTGTGGAGGGCTGTTCTTAAGGGTATATGTACAGAGGAAAGGGTGCATGGTCATCTTAGCTTCAGAAAGAGGACTGCACTGTTTAACATTGAAGAATTACATGGGGAGTCACAAATATATTGCTTTAGTACTGCATGTTCCAGTGCGGCGAGGGAAAGAAACATGCTTTGAAGGTTTTCCCTTGTCAACAGAAAGTGTGTCTGTCGCTGTGTGCTGCGCATGTATTCATATATTTTTAAGTTTTCTCCTAAGGTTTTTGCTGACAGTGTTGGGAAACTCACATGCTTCTGAAGCATTAAAGATTGAACCTGTGAACCTTTCCGAAATCCTCAGGTTGGGAAAGACCCCACACCTTCTTTAAGAATTATTTGCCTTGCCATCACAGGCTCTTGGAAATGTTTCCTAAAGTGTGTGAAAATTAACCAGGGGGGAATGAAGCACATTTTTTTCTGGCAACCAAACTTGAGCTCCTCAAAGAACAGATGCAGAGAGACCTGCTCCTGCTTGCCCGGCCACAGGGGCCACTGCAGAGTCACACTGAGGCTGTGACCGGCCATAAGCCCAGGAGAGCCCGTGGCAGCTGTGCCGAGGCTCCAGGACCTCTGAGCGGAAGCTTCCCAAACTAGGAATGGAGCAACACGGCAATCAATTCTGTCCACCAAGCTCATTGTTCCTCCCGGGCGCTTATAAAGCTCAGATGTATAGTGACGTATGGACAAATACAGAAAAAGCGTCTTTTAAAAAGGAAAGGCATGAGTTTTCCCCTTTTCGATAAAAAGCAGCCTGTGATGAAGTCTGGAGCACAAGAGAGATGGGTCTCACATCTGGAAGCCTTTCGCACGCAGCTATAAAATGTAAAAACTGACCCTTGGTAAAAAGTGCTTCATAACAATATATAATTTGTGTCTTATGCCTGTGAGAAAGAAAGGCTTTTTTTTTTTTTTTTTTAAATCTGCAAAGTCCTTTGCACAAGTCTCCCAACTGGTCTGGAGTTTTCCTATCAGAGGTTTTTCACCCTATTCTTCGTAGACCCTGGGGAGAAAGAAAACACACGTGTAAGTGGCTCAGGGCATGAGTCAGGTAGTTCACAAGCCGCTGGCTAAGTGGCTTCATTCATGTCTGGTCTGCAGGGAGTGCCCTTGTCCCAGAACTGCCCGAACCCCTGGGGAATATGGGAGGGACCCTTCTGAGGATGTGGCCCCGGGGACCCTGAAAACGCACACCAGTGTGGCTCTGTCCTCTCTAACCATCTGCAATCTCATTCTGTCCTCCGAGGCCTATGGAGCAAACTCGTTTTCCATGTGAGGAAACGGAGGCACTTCAGCCTTAAGGTTTGCCCAGTGGCCATTGACTGTTAGTGGCAGGAATGCAGACTTTCTCTAGCATCGTGGGCTCTCCCACACCTCTTTGTTCCTTTCCACGTCTGTACTCAGCCTCTCTATTTAGGGAAAATAGCAAGGGTGGGAGGCATTCTCTCCCTTGACTTAGGCTTGTATATTTCTTTATATTTTGCCCAAAGAATGCATGTCCTCCAGAAGAATACTGGCTCTAGAAGCTGCTGTCTGGAGTCAGAAGAGGTGGTCGGTGGGGCTGGGACCATGGCGCAGGAGGCCTGTGCCCCTCAGTCCCCGCTCCCGGCTGCATTGCCTCGTCTCTGCTGGTTCCCACGCCCACATTCCCCTCACCTCTCAAGCTGTTTCCAGTTAGATATTTTGCTTTCTTCTAGTTCTGCCCTATGGAGGCCCTGGGGCCATACTTTACACTCAGCTTATCACTTCTCTGTCTCGTTCTTGATTTCTGAGTAAGACCACCGAATTATGCATTGAAATAAAATGCCTGACTCGGCTGCTTCCTGTGGCAGCCGGAGCTCTGGTCTCTGAAGTGCTCAGAGCTCCCCTGTGTGGTCCCTGTGGGCCTGATCCCACCGTATACCCTTCTCCTTCCTCCATCCTAGGTTCAGTATTTTCTCTTTCTCTCTCTGCAAAGAGAACTTCAAACACTTCCTTTGTCACTGTTCTACATTCATTAAGATATTTTCAACTTTTTTCAGGGCAGGGTTGGGAGGGCAGGGACACCTCTTTCACTCCAAGAAAGAAGGGCAAATTTTTGTAGCAAAGTGAGAGAAGGCCTGGTAGCTGAGAGGCTCTCATTGCTTTTATTATTGGAATTTTTGGGGATAAAAAAGCAGGGCCATGTTTCGACCTGTGGGTGCCGCCTTTTCCAGGCTGCAGCTCAGGTGGAGGGGAGGAACAAGGTGAGCTAAAGGTTTGAGTATCCCCAAGCAGTCAGACCAAGATGTCCTCAGCCTCTTCCGTAACCTGCTCCTGGGGTTAGCCTTGTGCCCGTTTGGATGACACAGGGCCTGGAGGGTGACAGAGAGTGGACTGCACGGTTCTGGCTTTTGCCACATGAGCCGCCTGGTTTGACCAGAAGGAGGGCTTCATTCCCGTCAGATTTATAGAAAATAATTTCTCACTCTCATCACTTTCTATTTCAAGCAACTGCAGATGAAGCTGTTTTGGAGGCAGCAAAAGAGGCTCAGGTACAGGGGTTGAGCCCGAGTGTCAGCTGTGGGAGAGCTGGTCACAGGGCTGAGCTTGGGGTAGCACAGCAGGGCCAGGTGATGGGAAGGCAATGCGGCACCCACTGTGGCTGCACCTTCCACTCCGTGAGGGCGGCTCATGGGGTAGCTCCAGGAGGCCTGGTTTGCTGTCCTGGCTTTGCCTTGTGCTCCCAGGCAAGTCACCCCTCTCTCCCATTTAGCCTTGATTTCCCCCTCTGCAGCAGGGGGTGCTGGCACTAGCTCCTGGGGAAGTCACCTGCATGCGTGCGTTCGTGTGTGTGTGTGTGTGTGTGTGTGTGCGCACGCGTGCGGTTCCTGATCGTGCTATGCAGGCAAAGGTTTAAATAGACTCTGAGTATTTGACGAGTGAGGCAGGACAGACTACCTTCACATGGTACCAGGGAGGTAGGAACTGGGTTCCCCCTCCGAAGCCAGATACCAGGAGATCAGAGCTGGGAAGCCACCTTCTGGCTACGGGAAACACTGCCCAGTAAGCACAGGGCTGATTCAGGGCACTGGTGGTCTTAGCACTGCTGCCCTCCTTGGTTAACAGTGGCTCTTATTTTGAAGAGCCAAACCCATGGTGCCTTTCAGCACCTGCAAAGGAAGGAGTTTATCAGGTTTCTGGGCAGCAGTGGGTGTGGGCACCTTGGAGAAGAGAACATGTTTTCGGCAAGGATCATCCTCAGCACCTTGTGATTTTATAGCTAATATCCACAGTCACCTAAGTGGTCACATTTCACCCCTCTGAAGTGCTCAGAGGCAGCCATGCCAGTGCTCTCCTTGCTATTTAACAACTTACATAATTTAAATAAAAAGAAGAATTAAGATTATAATGTAAATGTAAGAGTGAGACACACTTTAGTTTACTAAATGACAAACCTGACATGCTCACAGATGTATAAGAGATGCATAGCTAGCTTTGTTAAGCGGTGAGTTCCTCGTCCCTGGGGGTATGTAAGCAGTGTCTGAGAATCTGCTTGCTGTGGATGTTGTGGTGGGTGTTCACATATTAGATGGGGCTAGATGACCTAGTTTGGGGGAGGTCCCTTCCCATCCTGAGAGCCACAGCTGGGTCTGGGGGGGGTCCCTTCCCGTCCTGAGAGCCACAGCTGGGTCTGGGGGGCCCCTTCCCGTCCTGAGAGCCACAGCTGGGTATGGGGGGCCCCTTCCCGTCCTGAGAGCCACAGCTGGGTCTGGGGGAAGGAAGGTGAGTGGAGGCAGCGTGTACCTGCGCTTCTCGTTCCAGGCGTTGTACCACTTGATGAAGCGCTTGGTGCTCTGCAGCTTGGGGTGCAGGCAGTGCTCCTGACCTCGGTACCTGGACACGCTCTTGGTGGTGATGCTGAAATGGAACAGATGAGGTGAAGGGTTGAGGAGCCTGAATAACATGTTGCCCCTCATGTGGCCTGTGGGTGGCCCTGGGCATAGTCCGGTCCCTTAGAGACTGTGGTTTCCTCCCTCCTCTCAAGGGAGCCTACTTATGTGCTCACTCCCTGGCTGGCTCTTTGGAAGGTTCTGGGTGTCCCTTATTCTCCGACTCTATATTCGGGCCTAACCCTATATGGAGTGAGCAGCCCTCACTTTTCCCCTCGAAGCCCTGAGAGTCTGGGATGGTCTCTCTCCCACCCCCAACCTCATACAGTGTCTTGTCTCCAGGGCTCAGGCCTTTTTTAGGGAACAAAGGTCAGAGGACTCTTCCAGCCCCTCTGAGCCTGGGATCAGGAGGTGGAGAAAGCTAACGCCAGCAAGGTGCACGTGCCAAGACCTCTGTCCTTGGATTTGAGGAGCTCATGGTAGGGCTGAGACATGCCCTGCAGACACTCTGCTTTCTGTCTCCTCAACCTCAGTTTCCTGACCCACCGCAGATTACCCGGGGGCTGGACACCTCCTGATCCTGATACAAAGTCTTGTTGGCCTTGTGTGAGGTCCCAGGTGTCTCACCCCTGAGCAGAAAAGCAAGACCTCTCTTTTGCACAGCCTGAAGTTCTCAGGCCTCTATCAGCCAATGTCCCGACACCCAGCAGAATCCTAGCCATGTGGTAGAGGAGCAGGTGTTGTGCCGACTGTCGGAGTCTGGGACTGAATCTCCAGTTTGGCTGTGGGACCTTGGGAAACCTTTCTGAATCCAGTTTGGCCATCTGTAAAATGTGTACAATAATAGGGCTGTCTTTGGGGGTTACTGGGATGGTTAAAAGATACAGTCTTTACAAAGTGCCCAGGACCTGGTGGATGCACAGTTAATAGTTACTGTTATTAGCCATCATCATGGAAGAGGAACTGGCCGAGGGGAAGGAGGAGCCTTGCTGTGTGGGCTCCAGCCTGGTGGGCGGGCAAGCCTGCGCCTCAGAACTTCTGAGCCCCTCTCATCCAGGGCTGGGCCCCAGGGCTGACAGGAGGTAGGGGGAATGAGGGACCACCTAGGGTATTTGGAAAAGTGCAGGGCGAAAGGTTAGGATGCCACTTCTTGAGGGGTCACAGCCAAGCAAGCTATGGTGGTAGACTGTGGTGCTGGGATGGGCTCGGATGGCAAAGAGGGGAGACTGGAAGTGAGAGTGGACAGAGTGAGAAGAGAGGGACAGAGATCAGCTAGTTCCCCACTGTTACCAAATGGAAAGTGTCAGGGCTTATGGCTAAGTTCTAGAAGGGGGCAGGATTGCCATGACGTCAGTCTCCCAATTGATGGGGAAAGAAAATTGGATCTTGCCACCAGAATGTGGCATAATGTTCCTGGGCAACCTGTTCTCTTCCCTTCTCCGCGCTCCGTGTTTCTAGGGTCCCCACTAGGGCCTAAGCTCCCAGGCTGGGTCTTCCTGCTGATGCCAGGTGATGGTTCCTGCCTTGACTGGACCCCTCTGTGACCCAGGTCATCCTGTAGCCTTGAGCACAGGCCAGGCTTCAGAGTGAACTCTGGCTGTCTCTCTCCCCACTGTACCCAGTCACCCTGCAGGAATTTAGCAAATGCTTTTTTCTTTCTGCCTACAAGGCTGCTTTTGCATTCTGAAGGAAAGGACAGGCAACGCCTGATAAAAACCCTTTTCTCAGTGAGGTCAGCATGCAGGCTGCCCATCCCAAATCCTGAAGGTCAGGGAGAACAGGAAGGGATGCTCAGCCCTCCCACTGTAGTGCTCAAATACCACGTCATAATGCTGGGATTATGAAAATCGGTTGTGGAGGGCAGGCATGGGGATTTGTGACTCCAGCAACTATCAGAAATTCTGAGTTCTGTGACCCTCTCTTACACAGTTCTGGGGGGTGTAAGGGTTTTGGTGAGAGCTCCATGGACCTATGACACAAATTGCCCTTTCTAGAATCCAGACCCTTCTGGATCCTTCTGGGTGCAAGGACTCCCACTTGCAAAGCGGACCACTCCCCCCTGCCCCTGCCCCAACCCTAGCCTCAGCAAAGATTTCTGGGTGACTCAGGGTGAGCTGGAAAACTTGCTTTTGTTCAGCCTTTGTGGCTGAAAACCTGCTTTGGCAAAAGTGCTGGCCCCTCATCTGATCTGGAGAGTTTTAGGATTGTGGATGGGGAGAGGAGCCCCCAGCTCTCAGGGATGGAGTAGGAGGCTCTGGGGTGGGGTGGAGGTTTAGTAGAGGGTGACTGGATTGTGTGCTGATCTCCTGATGCCCCTGCAAGTTTCCACAAGGCTCCAGAAGCCTTTCATGCACTTACCTAGCTATAGTTTCCCTCTGTCTGTGGAAAAGTTTAGCCAGGAAAAGAGCAAGCCTATTTGCTGAGGGCTCTGTCTTTTCTGGTATCACTGCATCCTTTACCCTGCTTTCTTCCCCTGCAAAGTCTCAGATACCCGCTTGGTATATGGAGCATATTTCAGCTCTTAGACGAGTGAGATTTAACTTGCAATTCCCCCTGTCATTAGCCTCCAACCTGGAAGCCTTGAGGAGCTTGGAGCTCCTTTTCCAGCTCATTTGGCACTTGGCCCCCACCCAAAAGGATTTTTGGGTGTTTTTTTGAATTTGGTCTGCAAGACAAGGGGTAAGGACAAGGGAGTTAATTTAGGTGCCTGTGAAGGAAGGCAGTGGGGTCAGCTCAGGCCCAGTGGCTTTCTGGATTCCCCTAACTTCAGCCTGACTGTGTAGCCCCCAGGCAGGGGATGTAGGGTGCTGGGTTGGGGTGTGCCCTGCTTTCACAGACACTGTGTGAAGGTCTTTGCACCCGCGGGGGCCAGCCGGTGGAAGGCACTTGCCCAGACTGAGAATAAAGTGCGTCCTGTTTCTGGGGGAGGGGAAGAGGGGATGATGATGTGTGGCAAATATTTGGTGGCCGCTTTGCCAAGGGCTCCCTTCCTAGCCAAGAGCATATTGATGAGGAGGCAGGGTGCTGGCCTCAAGTGGTTAACTGGGAAGGCGGAGGAGCAGGAAACTCAGTGTTCTCTCAGTGTGCCCCAGTTTTTCCAGCATTGCCCACATCTCCACCAAGCAGGGCTCCAGCCATGTGGCACATTAATCCCAGCAGAGTACTTTCTGCAGGACTGCTCAGTATCCAGGACCCACAAGGAGTACAGCCCATCAGGGAAGCCTGTGGAACGTTCTCAAAATGAAATCTCTAGGAGCCAAAAACTGGCCGTCCACTGGTCTCTGACTGGAACAAGGTTCTGAAGGAGGTCAGAGTTTAAGATGTGCTTGCATTAATACTCTGTCCAGTGACAGAAGGCAGCACGCCTCACAGTTTAGGTGTGAGTATGTTTTGAGTGATTTCAATCTAGATTTTCTGAGTCGGCAAAAGGGATCCCTTTAACCCTCCATGGCCCTAGCAGAGTGGGTGGCCCATGGGACAAATAGCTAGACGACTCCTTTGAATCTTAGCAAGGGTGAACTTGGAAGTGCTGTTCCCGAGCGGGACCGTGACCCCCTTTCCCCACAGTCTTCCAGTGTCTCGCCAGCGTCCTGAGGACTCGCTGGGCAATTACAAAAGCTTTTCCTGGGCCTTGAAAAAGTCAGAGAGAAATGTTTGTTAGCCCGACCCAGGCCCAGGCTGTGCCCTGTCATCGGGGTGAGAGCAGTGCATACCCCCTCAAGGTGAGGAGCAAGAACTCACATAACCATCTTCTCCTCGCAGTGCGGGTACTTTGGCTTCATTTCCAGCTTCTTCACGTCGCTGTAGCGGATCTTGGGTCCCTTCCGGGAGCACTTGCATTTGGACCCTGTAGGAGATCGCGGGGCGACTGCTTAGCTGCATGCAACTGCAACTAAGCAGTGGGAAGGGGATCTCCTGCTTCTCAACCACTCATGGTGCCCACCCAGACCCCCTCCCTCTCGCCCCGGGATCCCAGGATGCCTAGAAGTTGGCGCTTGGGTTCCCCAGGACAGAAGGAGCCGAGACGGCGACAAGGGGACCTCCCCGCACTCACCATCCACGCGCGCGGTGTACAGCGCCAGGAGCAGCAGCAGCAGCGCGGCCGCCAGGAGCCTCATGCTGACCAGAGGGGCGCGGCGCGGGAGCAGGGACATGGGGAGGGCGCTGGCCCGTCGGTGCGGAGACCCAGAGACGCCACCCGGCTCTGCTCGGCTCTCTCTGCCCGAGGTGCGCCTCCTGGCTTGGCTGGCTCCGGCTGCGCCGTCGGTGGATGCCCGGGACTATCTGCAGCCGTGCGCTGTGCGCTGCGCTCTGCGCTGGGCTCTGCGCTTTCTCCACAGCCTCCCTCCGCCCGCCCTGGGCTCTTTTAAATCCGCTCCAGCCCTCGCAGCGAGCGAGCTCATTAATATGCAGCACCACTCGGTGACTCACTGAGATTTCTCAATGTGGTGAGGGGAGGAGACCTCCCCAGCCCGCCCGTCGCCCGCCCCGGGAAAGGACCGCAATCGCAGCGGCGCTCACCCGGGGCCACGCGCGCACACGCACATACACACACATCCACTACCCTCTCGCTCACACAGCACGCCTCCTTCGCACATTTGCACACCCAGACCACAGCGCGATACACTTCCAGAGTCCCGCTCTGCCTTTGGGGAGCGCAGACAGTAGAGAGGCTGCTGAAGGGCACTGCTTTTCTGAATCGCGTGCTTCGCTCTCTGGCCAGGCAGGCCAACTGTTCTGACCCGCCCGGAGACCCAGGCCCAGGGCCCAGATTCTCAAAGAAGACCTGAAAGGGTTTTGGAGCAGGTGCCAAGTGTGAGTGCCTGCAGGCCTGACTCCCAGGGTCCTCTGCTGGGCCAGCAGCCCTGGCGGCCAGAGCACAAGGCCAGCTCTGGACAGGGGCTTGTCATAGACTGTACAGCAGCAAAGTCATTGACTGTGGTCACTGGAACTGACTCAAAGAGGGTATGTGTGTGTGGGCGGGGGCGGGGGCGGGTATTGGGGAGGGAATTTTGGTTACTCCCAAAGGAAAGCTCCTTAAAGTGGGTCAGTGGCCTGGTGGCTTGTGAGTGTCTGGGTGGTGGGGAGAACCAGGAGGAGTCCTCACTCTCACACTACTCTCCAAAGCCAGGCAGAGAGGCCTAATAGGGAGCAATGGCAACCATCTGGATGAAGGCCTTCCCACGTTCTAGACTTTGTGCCAGGATGGGAGGTGTAGTGGCGTGAGCTCAGCCCTGGTGGCAGAAACTCCCTCCCCACTCCTCACCAGCACAAGTGACTTCACCGCCGTCAGCTTTCGTTTCGTTTAGTCCTTTGTAAAGTGCAGATCATCACTGTTTCTGACAGGGTGGCTGTGAGAACTGTGGAAATCATACATCTAGTCAGTGCGCAGGAAATGTGACTTATTGGCACCATCATTTTATATGTAATTTATCTATTATTTTGATTCTTACAAATTGGTACTTTTCTTCCAAGTTAGGGCTTTCCATTTCTTTATTTGACAGGTGTGGAAACATGCTCTGTGAGAAGAAATAACTTTCCCAAGGTCACAGAGTCAGGGAGCAGGTGACTAGGCCAGAAGAGTCCTCAGTGTATGTGGCTGCAGAACTGGGACTCCTGTCCCTGGGCCACTCTGTTGCTTTGAGACCTCTCTGCCCGTCACTTCTTGCTGCCTTGAGAGACCCAGAGAAGGAGGTGGATCATCTCAAGCTCTTGGAGTCCCTGGGCTTGGCTCTCAGGATGGAGCTTATCCAGCTCTGTGCTGTCAGCCTGGCAGCTCCCTGGAGGCAAAAATGCCCAGAGGGCTTCTGGATGATGGGGACAGTCTGCTGAGGGGTGCAGTGGGAAGACTCTGCATCATCTCTTCCCAACTAAAGAGCTCCTGCTGCTTCAAGAAGAAGCCTAGCCATGAAAAGCAAGCAGTGCCTATGCGTGCTGTTGTGCCTATACCTGAAGCAAAGCCAATAGCTGGACATTTGTGTGTATGTATGAGTATGAGGAAGTGATTTTTGGCATTTATGTTAGTTTTGAAATAGTTTTTCTTAATACAGAAACAGCACATTTGCCCAGAAAAATCAGAAAACACAAGCAGAAGAAAACACAAGCATTTTCACCCAGAGTTCTATACCAAGATGCTAGCTGTGTTATCTTCCCAAACCACCCTCTCTTTGCTTTGCGTGCACATTCACACACGGGATCGGGCTGCATGTACTCTCTAATAACCTGCTTGCCGTACCTATTGGCATATTGTGAACATCGTTCCGTGTGGCTAATCTTGCTACAATAATAGCTCTCTTAATGGTTTCATTTGAGGCTGGGTAGTATAATGGCTAAGAGGTTGGTGTCTGGAGTCAGCCTGCTGGAGTATGCATCCTAGGTACTAGCTGTGTGACTTTGGGCAAATACCTTAACTCTTTTTGGTATTGGTTTCCTCATCTGTGAGATGGAGATGATAATAATACGTACAGCATAGGCAGAATTAAATGCAATGGTGCATATAATGCTTTTGATGTGGTCCCTAGCACAGTGTTTGATATGTGCCAACTATTGTGATTAGCTTGATTTAGATGCAGAGTATTCCATTGTACAGATGTGCCAGAATTAATTTGACTGCTCAGTGCTGGATATTTATTTGTATTGTTTTCAATTGTATCCTCTTACAACCAATGCTGTTTGACAGATTCTTGTAGCTCTATTTTGGGGTAGCCTTTAATACGTTGGATCAGGTCTCAGAGATAGAATCACAGGGCCCTGGCAATGACCATTTTAAGACTTTTCATGGAAATTGCCAGTTGCCTTCCAAAAAATACATTTTATGCTGCAAAGGAATTAAATACCAAGGTTTTCTAGAGCATGTAATGTATTTTTTTTAAATTAACAATTTTATTTCTAACATGTTTGTTTCAAGAATATGTTGACTGATAACTGGAATCGAACAGCACCAGCAATCATGGGCACTGAGTTTTCACAGGAAAAAGTAGTTGGCTCTAGAAATATGGACCAAAGTTCTCCAGCTTCCTAGACTGGACCAGAAGTCAGACATCTCAGTGTTTCGTCCTCAGTTACACTCCTCAGTCTGTGTATGCAGATATCTGGTTTACAGAAGGCAGCCACTGTGCAAGCAGAGATGACCCATTGTTTGTTTGAGTTCTTCTGGAGCCATGGTACAGGAAAGGATGCAGCCCCTGCTGCCAGCAGGTCTGTGGGTGGTGCTGCCCTGCTGGGTGAGGGAGGGGGCTTGGCCCCTGACACACCTTCAGGGCACAGACTCTGGTGAGCCCACACTGAGGGTCTCTGAGCAGGTGGGTATGGGTGAGGTCATTCTTTGCACAGTGGCACTGCCTGCCTCAAGGAGGTCCCTAGGGTACAGTGAAGGATATATGCCCTGCCGGCATGTGTGCATACGTGTGTGTGCATGTGTGTGTGCAGGTGCCAACACATCAATGATCATACTGAGTTCTACAGAAGAGGTAGACGTGAAGTGTTGGGGGCACAGAGGAGGGAGGAAGTGGAAACACGACCCTACTCCTTGAGGGAGGGGAAATTTTGCTGAGATGCCCAGGGATTTGCTTATTTCTTCTCTTTACATTTATTGAGCACCCATGGTGTGTGCCAGGCTTTGTGCAAGGTGCTGAGGGTTTGAGGTGAGTCGGGATAGCTGTGTGCCTGTCCCTAGGCAGCTCAGAGTCTAGTGGGGAAGGCAGACGTTAACTATACAACCACAGAAATCAGTATGAAACTCCTGCAGAGGTCAGTGTCCTGGAGGGTGGATGGTGATGGGAGACTCATCAGGGGATCTGACGGGATAGGGAGGTGGGGATGGATTCTTGGAGGAAGGGACCACTGAGCTAGAAATGAAGGATGGAAAGGAATTAACCAGTGACCACAGGAGGGAGGCCACTCCTGCCCCTTCATGGTCCCTGCTGCTCACACAGTGATCTCCTGGAGGAATTCATTGCTCCTCATCTCATGCAGAGTCAAAGCCAGGTCCTCAGCAGTGCACACCCCATTGTGAGCAGCACCTGCCATGCTCCCCAAAGGCTGTGCTCCGGCCACTCTGCCTTGTCTTGTCTTCAAACATCCAAGCCTGTTCCCAGCTCAGGGCCTTTGTGCTCACTGGCCCCTCTACCTGCAGAGCTCCTCCCTGAGGGCTGACAGGCACCCCTCTTCTCTTCACTGAGCCTTGGCTCCAATATTCACTGTCCAGATCCAATCACACGAGCACACCCCCAACAACAGTCCCTCGCTGTGTTGCCACTGGTTTTACTGCATTCATTGTATGTGCAGCAACTTCAGACTGTTCATTTTCATGTTTATTTGGGGGTGCATTGTGGATGATCTGTCTGTGTCTGTGGGTCTCTGTCTTGCTCAGCCTCAGTGTCTACAGCAGTGGTTGGCACGTAGCAGGGGCTCACTCTGTATCTGGAGTAAATAAAAGCATGTTTCAGGCAAAAGCCCAGCGTGACAGAGTACTGCCGAATCCAGCCTAGACAGACTAATAGGTTGCATGTGAGAAAGTGTGTGTGTGGGTGTGTTTGTGTATGGATGTGTTTGTATGTGTGCATGTTTTGTATGTGCAGGGGGTGTGTAGGGGTGGCCATGGGGAATCCATATTCCCAGGGAGGCCAGTTCCTCCTCAGGGCATTTATTTTAGAGATGAGGTGTCTGGGAGGAGGAGGCGGTGATAGCAGAAGCGTGGCTTTCCAGGAAATCCCACAGGTGTCTGGTGGGCACTACCTCCTTGGTCTGCAGAGAAGGGGGTCTTGACTGGTCAAGGCTGGTTTCCTGCCCTGGGAGCTGGGAGCCAGGCCAATTCCTACCCCCATTCTTTTAGTTCTTTTCATGACTGATCTTCTTTTCAGAAGAGGAGTCCTTTTTATTTCCCTGGCAGGACAGGAATCCTGGAATTCAGCACTGGTAGGGGCTGAGTATACTGGTACACGGGCTTTCATTGTACATATGAGGAAACTGAGGCCCAGCAATGGGGTTGATAGCACACAAGGTCATCTTGTGCATTAATGTTAGCCAGGGCTCCTGTCTGTGTCCTGTACCTAGCTACTTAGGCCACAGCAAGGCCCTGGGCTCCAGTAACCTGTCTGCTCCCATCACCACTCATAACATGGTGGGTCACCCCAAAATGCCTGCTTCCATGGTATTGTGTGGCTGCTGGCTCTGAGTCTAAGCCTGGCGGGCACCTCTCCCTCTCCAGCTCCTTCCTCTGCCGTCACCTGCAGCCTGTGGAGTCTGGGCAGCCAGCTGCCTCCTCTATGGCTCTCCTTTAGCTACAGCCCTGAATGCTGACCCCTTCCCTGACCATGCTCTGGGATGAAGGAGATTGAAAGGCCAAGGTTCCCAAGAACGATCTCTGGTTTTGTTCTTTACACTGGGAATATTTAGGGATCCTGAGTAACTTAAGCCCAGAGGAAATGATGCAGGGTCAGCCAGGCAGTATTGGATTAGGCTCAAAGCAGCCCCAAGGCAGTGGGGGCGGGGGGCTCTGTTCCTTAGGTGGGTTACAGGGGGCACTGCAAGATTTCCCCAAACATGGGAGAAAATGCTTGCAGCAAATACGACAAACCAGCAAGTAGCATTTATTCCACCTTCTGTTCACCCCACAACACTCTCTTACAGACAAGCATCTTTACTATATTAAGAACACATGCAAAGATATTTCTAAAGAGGGCCCTAACATATAAATGAGCAAAGGACATCAAAGGACAATTCAGGAGAAAAGGAAAAGCAATTAATCAATTCATCAAAGAACATGCACCCTCATTAGCAATCAAGGAAAAGCACAGCAGTGCTGCAATATCATGGCATCTTGGTTTTGGTCCTACTCAGTGAGGAAATGTTATTTTAAATAGCAACATCCAAAGCTGATAATGTTAAAGTGAGGAAGCATTACTAAAGCATCACTGGTGGGACTATCAATCTATCAATTGGTACAAACTTTGGGGAAATCGTATTTATAGTATGGTATTCAGGGTGTTTGAAGTAAACCATTTCATCTTCTTAACCACTTCAGAAATCTGTTTAAAATTCTCATAATGGAGAAACACCACACGCAAAGCTAGTCTTTGTTAAAAATAAAGATTTAACCTAAATGCCCCACAATGGGGGATTGACTAAATAGTGAAAGCTCTAAATTCGTGGAGTAAATGCTTATGCAGTAAGTAGAAAAAACACAAGGTTGTGTAAACACTGTGATTACAAGTATGCAAAACGGTAACCTCTGTATAAAGGATGGCAAGAAAGCGATACAAACATCATTCTTTTAGAGTGGTGAAATGTTGGGCGTTGTTGAAAAGCTTCTCTCCTTGCTTTCCAGTTTTTAGAGTGTTCTTGTTATAACAGCAGCTCAGGAACAGTTGATTCAGTGAGGGCTTGGGCAGCTTCAAACCTCACTGAGCAGACCTTGGTGATGGGCGGGAGGTACCTGTGCTGTGCAGCTGGCACCGCAGAGAGACAAGTAGAGTCCTTGGCAGCTTGGGTGAGCCCCACGGTGAGTGTCCAGGCCCATCTTTAGCACTGTCCCCCTCTCCTTGGCACAGAGGGATGAGCAGCCCACTCAGCTGGCCTCACCTGTCCTCGTTCTGCCCTGCCCCGCCTCTTGCCTCTCTCACCAGCCCTGTTCCACGTTTGCAGCAGAGTCCTAAGCCTCTGTACAGGCACTACCAAGTTCTGTTTCCTTGGCTAGGCTGATTGCTTTTGTTTCCCTTCCCGAATCTGCAAAGATGTAATTTTACAGGGAAGCCCTCCTTGACTGTACACATCTACCCGACTCCCCTCCCGGCCCCAGGGTAGGAGAGACACCTGCTGTCTGCATGGCTCGTAGACCCCTTTCTCTCCAGTGCCACTCCTCATACTTGCAAAGGCTCCTGCGAGGTCTTCCCTCAGCTCCATGATCCTCTGAGGTTGCTCTGTGTCTGTCTTATTAATTCTGGTTTCCCAGCATGAGCACAGGGCCAGGCACATGGTAGGTGCTCAATGAAGAAATGATTGAATGCAGGATGAATGAATGAATGTGGACCACAGTTTTTCACAGTCCAGCGTGTTACAGAGTCAGACTTCCTGGTTTAGAATCCTAGTCTACCTAGTGCTTCTGCTTCCTTATCTGTAAAAAGAAGATGATAATAATGATAAAGAATAAGGCTGTGATAAAGATTAAATGAGCCGATATAGAACAAACATGATGGGCAGTGTGTTGTCACATACCAGGTATCCCAGATGTTCATTCTTGTTTTATGATTATTAAATCTCCTAGACTCATCCCCTCATCTGTGGGTTGGCGTGACTAACTTCTTTTGGTTTATATTTATTAAATGATTATAGAACGCTTGCTGTGTTTCAAGGACTGTTCTAAGTGGCATACAAATATTAATTTATTTAGTCTTCATAACCACCACATGAAGTAGGTTATCCCCATTTTACAGATGAGGAAACTGTGGCAGAAAGAATGTTAAGTTGCCCAAAATAACTAGCAAGTGGCAGAGCTGAGATTCGAACCCAAGCAGGCTGACTCTGGAGTCCTGTTCTGCACTGCTATACGCTGCCTCCAAGGAGGAGGGTGGGGGGCGCTCCCCGCCTTTTGCCCAGGTGTCACCACTGCCTTCCTGTCTGCATGCTGCTGCCACCTGGTCCTCAGTTCTTCTCTCTGGAGGACGTCCCAGAGTTCCCAACCAGCTAGGATTGTCAAATTTAACAAGCAAAAAATATAAAATTCCCATACAATATTTGGGGCATACTTATACTAAAAATTATTCCTTGTTTATCTGAAATTCAAATTTAACTGGTGGCCTGTATTTTAACTGGCAACCCTACATCCAGTATGAGAGGGTGGTAAAGTGGTGGTCCAAGGAGTTTTCTGCAGTGATCTCAGACACACAGACATGGAGCCCTCAGGGTCTGCCATGGGCAGATAAAGGCTAGGCACACTGCTAAACTCTCCTAGGGCACAGTGGGCACTTGTGCTCTGATAGGGAAGCAGGGATTGGGAGAATGGTTCAAGCATAGGCAACATCTTAAACAACTGCCCTGGGATGGGGAAGGTCAAGGGAACTCTAGGATGCTATTGGAGCCCTGTGTGTTTATGGAAGGGATCTGGGCAGGGGAGGGAAAGGGGATAGAGCTGAATGTGTAGATCAGCCCCAAACTGCGCAGGGCCCTGGGCAGCTGAGGAATTTGGGCTTCATAACCTGGATTATAAGGAGCCATGGAGAATTTCAAGCAGGGTTGTGTGATTCACTTTTGCCTTATGAGAAAATCTGTCTGGCTGTTGGATGAAGGAAGGATGGCAGAAAGGGAGTTAGGAGGCAAGAGAAACCTTGGTTCAGGGAAGTTGTTGCCAAAACTCAGGGCTTTTTT